>NC_059215.1:2668555-2994623 GCF_020615455.1 Coregonus clupeaformis
CCACAGACAAGGCTAGGATAGCCTTTGTGATTGAGTTGCTGCGTGGTCGAGCGCTGGAGTGGGCTTCAGCCGTTTGGGAACGACAGGATCCCTGCATGGCTTCATACCAGGGGTTCACGGCCGAGATGAGAAAGCTCTTCGACCATTCCGTCCGAGGGAGGGACGCAGCTAGGCGCCTGTTTTCGCTTCGCCAAGGAACTCGCAGCGTGGCCGACTTCGTGATCGAGTTCAAGACGTTGGCTGTGGAGAGTGGGTGGAATGAGGAGTCTCTGCAAGCGGCCTTTTACCAGGGTCTGTCGGAGCAGCTCAAGGATGAGTTGATCTCCTATCCGAGCCTAGTGACCTGGACAGCTTGGTAGCCTTGTCTATTCGGGTGGATAATCGAGTCCGAGAGCGAAGGAGGGAGAAGCAATGGGGTCCGTCCAATCGATCAGCTTCTCAGTTCCCAGTCGGGTCGGGTGGTGGACCAGAACACGTCGATCATTCTCCACCACAAAGGATTAGTGGAGAGGTCCTCTCTCCCGATTCTGAACCCATGCAAGTGGGGCGGCACGGGTTAACCAAGGAGGAGCGTCAACATAGACGTAAGACCAACTGCTGCCTCTACTGTGGTAGCTCGGGACATTACATCTCCACTTGTTCCCGGCGGTCGTCAAACTGCCCGGCTCGCTAAAGTTGGGAGGACTTTTAGCGAGCCAGTTTCAACCTCTCAGTACCTCTGTCAGACCCCGTTTCCCGGCTACCCTTGTGAACAGGAATCAGAGCTTAGCGATTAACGCTTTTATCGATTCAGGTGCCGATGGAAGCTTTCTTGATGCCGAGTTGGTGGAACAGCTGGGGCTTTCCAAGGAGCAATTGCCGGAAGCCATTGAAGCGACCACTCTGAACGGCAGTAGTCTGGCACGTATCACGATGAGGACTGAACCGGTTAAGATGCTGTTGTCGGGGAATCATTCGGAGATGATTTCATTCTTCATTCTGCCGTCTTCCCATGTTCCTCTGGTCCTTGGATACCCCTGGCTGAAGGAACACAATCCCACGTTCGATTGGGTGACGGGCAAGGTAACGAGTTGGAGCCTTGATTGTCATGCTAACTGTCTCAAGACTGCCTGTCCCCATTCGGTTCCCAGTCAGGTGATTGAGGCTAAACCCCCAGATTTGTCCCTGGTTCCCGAGACATATCACGATTTGGGGGAAGTGTTCAGTAAGCAGAAGGCTCTGTCACTCCCTCCCCCACCGACCATATGATTGTGCCATCAACCTGTTCCCTGGAGCTGTCTACCCCAAGGGAAGGTTATACAGTATCTCCCGCCCTGAACGTGAGGCTTTGGAGACCTACATCAAGGAGTCCCTAGCTGCTGGTCTCGTTCGTCCCTCGTCATCACCCCTGGGGGCAGGATTCTTCTTTGTGGGTAAGAAGGATGGCTCTCTTCGACCGTGTATTGATTATCGGGGGTTGAATGACATCACGGTCAAGAACAAGTATCCCCTGCCCTTGATGAGTTCTGCCTTCGACTCCTTACAGGGTGCTACGGTGTTCACCAAGCTAGACCTACGCAATGCGTATCACATGGTCCGGATCAGAGAGGGAGACGAGTGGTTGACGGGTTTCAATACACCGATGGGTCACCGAGTATCAGGTGATGCCGTTTGGACTGACCAATGCTCCAGCGGTATTCCAGAGTATGGTGAACGACGTCCTGAGAGATATGATCGGTCTCTTTGTGTTTGTTTACCTGGATGACATTCTGATCTTCTCGAAGGAACCTTCCGACCACGTCCAGCATGTCCGGCAGGTTCTGCAGCGATTGTTGGAGAATCGCCTGTTCGTGAAGGCCGAGAAGTGCGAGTTTCACGCCCACACGACATCCTTTCTCGGGTACATCATCTCCAGGGGAGAGATTAGGATGGACCAGGAGAAGGTTAGAGCGGTTCTGGAATGGGCCCAGCCCGGTACGAGATTGCAGCTCCAGAGATTTTTGGGGTTTGCGAATTTCTACCGCAGATTCATCCGGGATTACAGCCGTGTGGCCGCTCCGTTAACTGCCTTGACTTCCAGTATCAGGAGCTTCAAGTGGAATCCGGAGGCGGATCGAAGCGTTTCTGGATTTGAAGAGGCGATTCACCAACGCACCGATTCTCTCTCAACCGGACACGGCCCGTCAGTTCGTCGTTGAAGTGGACGCGTCTGATGTGGGAGTTGGCGCCATCCTGTCGCAGCGATGCTCCACGGACAGTAAACTCCATCCCTGCGCCTACTACTCTCGTCGCCTTTCGCCTGCGGAGAGGAATTACGATGTGGGTAACCGGGAGCTTCTCGCGGTGAAACTTGCCTTGGAGGAGTGGCGCCACTGGTTGGAGGGGGCGGAGCAACCGTTTATTGTCTGGACTGACCACAAGAATCTTGCTTACGTGCAATCGGCTAGACGTCTCAACTCCCGTCAGGCCAGGTGGTCGTTGTTTTTCGGACGATTCAATTTTTCCCTGACGTTCCGACCTGGATCTAAGAACGGCAAGGCGGACGCCTTGTCTCGGATGTTCTCCAAGACGGAGGAGAGTGGGTCCAAGACCGAGACAATTCTCCCCCGGAACTGCGTCGTGGGAGCTGTTAGGTGGAAGATTGAGGAGGAGGTGATGGCGGCTCTTCGGACGCAGCCCGGTCCCCGTAACGGTCCACCCGGTCGGTTGTTTGTGCCTGAGTCGGTTCGTCCTGCGGTCCTCAAATGGTCCCACGCCAGCAAGATGGCTTGTCACCCTGGCGTGGCTCGGACGATGGCGTTTCTTCGCAGACGTTTTTGGTGGCCTGCCATGGCCGAGGATACTCGGGGTTATGTTGCTGCCTGTCCAGTGTGTGCGCAGAATAAGGGTACCAATCGGCCCAGCTCTGGACTACTTCACCCCCCTTCCTATTCCCCGGCGACCATGGTCGCATCTGGCCCTGGACTTTGTCACTGGGTTGCCCGCTTCTGAGGGGAACACGGTCGTGCTGACTATCGTGGACAGATTCAGCAAGTTCGCCCACTTTGTGCCAATTGCCAAGCTTCCCTCTGCCTCGGAGACGTCCGAGATCCTGGTTAGGGGAGGTTTTCAGGGTCCACGGGTTGCCCAGTGATATCGTTTCCGACCGTGGCCCTCAGTTTACCTCTGCTGTCTGGAAGTCCTTCTGTTTGGCCATTGGAGCTACAGTCAGTCTCACATCTGGTTTTCACCCCCCAATCTAATGGTCAGGCGGAGAGAGCCAACCAGAAGATGGAATCCACGCTACGCTGCCTGGCCTCTTCCAACCCCACCTCCTGGGTCTCTCAGTTGCCTTGGGTTGAGTATGCCCACAATACTCTCCCTACATCTGCCACTGGGATGTCTCCCTTCCAGTGCCTGTATGGCTACCAACCTCCCTTGTTCCCTTCTCAGGAGAAGGAGCTCTCAGTGCCTTCTGTTCAGGCCCATATTCGTCGTTGCCACCGGACCTGGCATCGGGCCAGAAAGGCACTCCTTAGAGTTTCGGACCGGTATCAGCTCCAGGCGAATCGTCGCCGGATCCCCGCTCCCCACCTACACCATCGGAGATAGGGTCTGGTTGGCCACACGGGATCTTCCTTTACGGACTGAGTCTAGGAAGTTGTTACCGAAGTTCATTGGTCCGTTTGTGGTGGAGAAGGTGATCAATCCGGTGGCAGTTCGACTCAAACTCCCGAGGACGCTCAGAGTCCATCCCACCTTTCATGTCTCCTGCCTCAAGCCTGTTTTCCTCAGTCCTCTGTTGCCTCCTCCGCCTCCTCCTCCTCCTCCTCGGATGATCGGAGGTGGTCCTGCCTACACGGTGCGACGCATCATGGATTCCAGACGGCGGGGCCGGGGTTTCCAGTATCTCGTGGACTGGGAGGGGTATGGTCCTGAAGAGAGGAGTTGGATTCCGCGGCGACAGATCCTAGATGCTGACCTCATCCGTGACTTCTACCGCCTCCATCCTGGCGCTCCGGGGAGTCCGCCCGGTGGCGTTCGTCGGAGGGGGGGTACTGTAACGATCCCGGCAGTCTGAGTCGGGTCCTGTCTGTGGACTAGTTTTTCTACTCGGGATCTCCAGTTTCCCGAGGGTTCTGGAACGCTCCGGGGAGCTCTCTTGATTTCCGCACCTGCATCCCATCAGCAATCTGCACACCTGGTCCTGATCATCACCCTTCTTAGGCTCTGGCCTAACATCCATTCCCTGCCGGATCGTTAGCCATGAACAGTAGGTTTATCAGAGTATCAGTCCTAGAGCTTCTAGCGTTAGTTTTGTTGTTTTGCACCTTGTTGGTTTGTTGTTTACTTACCTCCGTTTTGTTCCATCTGCAGTCACTCGTCCGGAACCTTCACCCTACCTCTGCCTGATGGTCGGCGGCTGCCGAGCCATCATTGGACCAACAACTGCACCCTCAACAACTCATCCACGCCGCCCGCTCTGTTCCCTGGATTATTCAGCATCACTCGTGAATTTGTAAATAAACACTCACCTTCGTTTCAACTTACCTTGTCCTGGTCTGCTTCTGGGTTCTGGCTTTGTAACTCGTGACAAAAAGAGGTTTTCACACGCCTGAGCTGAGCTGAGCTGAGCTGAGCCGAACCAAACCAAGCTATACTGAGTTAGTGGGGTTATGCATCCACCATAATTACTGGAACCGTGCTGAAATGGACAATGTGAAAAGAAAATATCAGAGCCAGCACAGTTTGGTTCAGGTCGGCATGATAGTGTGCAAAGGGCAATAGAGTCTGCTAGCTAGATCACATATGAAGGCACATGAAGAAGGCATGTCCACATTTCTGTAAGGTTGTGACAGAGTCGCGGTCTAGCCAATCAATGTGATTTGACCTGACACGGTGACAGATGCCCTTGACCTGACCTCACTACAAACAATACCCACTCTCACACACATTCAGTACTGTATAGAACCAGTCCACACAAGTCATTTGGGCAACACTTCCTATTATAAGCGTCTATGTTGTGCATTATAATACATTATGCATGTCTCATAAGGAGTTATAAATGGGCTTCTAATTAATTATAAAAAGGCTATTTAAAGGAAGTGTTACCTTAATTTGTTCTCTCAATGCTTTGGTAATGTTAAGCAACGTTCAAAGAAAGGTTCGTATCACTCCCTTTTTCATACCTCCTCTCCTTCCCTCTCGCAAGTAGACACACACACCAGCCAGACACAGTCCCGCACTCACACACACACACACACACACACACACACACACACACACAACACACACACACACACACACACACACACACACACACACACACACACACACACACACACACACACACACACACACACACACACACACACACATAGCCACATGCTGAGCTTCAGCAGCCTCAAAGGCCCCACAAATGACAGTGTTCCCTGTTTGTTGTGCTCCCAGCTCCGGTGCTGGCTGCTGCTCCGGTGCTGGCTGCTGCTCCGGTGCTGGCTGCTGCTCCGGTGCTGGCTGCTGCTCCGGTGCTGGCTGCTGCTCCGGTGCTGGCTGCTGCAATCCTCCACCGCACTCCGTCTGCCTCCTTTCATTACACACACACATACTCTCTCTCTCTCACGCATACATACAGTACCTACACACATACAAACACACACACTGTCTCTCACATAACACACACACACTGTCTCTCACATTCCACACACGCACTGTCTCTCACATGTATGCACACACAAACACACCAAAGTTGTGTGTCTGCGCCAGGAGAAAGTATTGGCTTCCTCACCGGCAGGCAGTCATGGAGGGTGGGTATCCCTTTCCCCTTGCAGTGTGAAGTGCCATTTAAGGGACAATGAAATATTTAAGAGACAGCATTACTGTGGCACAATAAGCATTTGCACGTTTTAAATTAGAAACAAATCCAGTTCCCAGGCTCCTTAGCCAAGCCCAATCTTAATTAACAGCGAGGAAGATTAAAGGGAGCGGGTAGCAGACTCGTGCTCCTGCCGTAACTCACCCATAATAAGCATTAGAATAAATCCCTTTCATAAAAATACAAATTTAAACTGATTGCCTTGTGCAGGATTAGAAGAGCGTAAAATAAGAGAAATGGGAAATGCTGCTGTCAGACCGGGCGGATTGGAGCCAAAGGAAGGGGAAACAGAGGGTTACGAGCACAAACGCACACTCACAGGCACACACACACTGGGCTGGAATGACAAGATATTAGTACAGATGTAGGATCTTAATTTAGTCACTTTTTTTGCAGAGAATCTTCCTGCATAGCAGGAAATGCACACTTTTAGTGTATTCAAGATTTTAAAAGGCTTCTAATGATTGTAATTTCCACTTTAGGATGTCAGACTTGATTTGCCCCAACGGAAAATGTATCAACCCCTACAGAAAAAGTAATGAATTATAATCCACATAATAATTCACATTTCCTGTTGCTGCAGGATTATTTTCCTGCTGTAACAAACTGGCTCAAATGAAGATCCTACATCTGTACCTGTCCCTTTATGGAAAGTAACCATATAGCCACAATGATAATCCAATGGCACAGCTGACAGCCCTTATGGAGTGCCCTTAAGGGGCCGCAGGTAGCCTAGCGGTTAAGAGCATTGGGCCAGTATCCGAAAGGTTGCTGGTTCGAGACCCTAAGCATGATGGTATGTAAGCATTACGATGTATACCATGCGTATCCTGTACGACTAATAAAACTTGATAGGATGTTAATCGCTTAATAAACTCAGGAACCGCACCTGCTTTCAATAAACTTTGTATCCCTCATTTACTCAAGTGTTTCCAGTACTTTGGCAGTTACCTGTATGTAGGATCTTAATATGAGCCAGTTTGCTATAGCAGAAAAACTAACCTGCAGCAACAGGAAATTTGAATTATTATGTGGATTATAATGAATTGACTTTTTTTGTAGAGGTTAATCCATTATTCGTTAGAGCAAATAAAATCTAAAAATGTTAAGTGGAAATTACAAACTTTAGAAGATTTTTTAAACCTTCAATACACTACACGTTTGCAATTCCTGCTGTGCAGGAAAATTCTAAGCAACAGAGTGATCAAATTAAGATCCTACATCTGTAAATAAAACAGAGACTCAGACTTTCATTTGTGCTTGATGGTAGGTCCCAGATCTGTTTGTGCAATTATGCCAACTCCTAGTAACGCATTGTCATGCCCCATAAGGAGCTGGCAAGATAGCAGAAACAGACTGGCATCCAGGCTAGCTATACTTGGAGTGTTACTAAAGACAAGCACATTTTTCTGTTCTTTTCCCCATCTTGCAGTGGGATAATGTGATAGGGAATGACATTCTCCCACTTTGCTGTGCTGTGAAACCGCAGTGATCAGCTGGAAAAGTGACACTCCCACTGAGCTCAACATCCAGCCAATATCAGCCACACAGACAGGTGTGATTATCAGCGTCATCAAACTCAGAACTCTAAGCCAGCGTTTGGGGGAGATTTGTATCTATACATAGTATAGGCCTGGATTGAAATAGTGTTTGTTTGCTTTGAAATATCTTAGCTGTGTTGGATTGAGCTTGCCTGGTGCATTGGAACAAATGGATATAGTGTCCAAAGTGTAAACTCCACCCATCTGGAATTCTCAGGGCAGGCTCAATCAAACACTTAACAGGATAGACAGGAGCAGAGGTTTGGATAGAAAAATAAAGACATGACACTTCCTTAGAGTTAGAATGACAGATTTATCACTGAAATTGTCACTCAAGCGTATAGACAATGATGAATTATATTTTATGGGTGGGAAAAGTCCTTGACACGCACTGAGGTATTGTGTGTGTGTGTGAGAAAGAGAACTCCGGTATGCTAACCAGACACATAAAGAGCCATGACAGATGCTTTGACGTATGACAGACACATTCAACTCTTTACAAGGCTGTAAAGAGACATAGATACAGCACGCAGCCCAGGCCCAGCACGATCATTACCCCAGTGCCCTCCCCCATCAAATCCACCCCAAAGAGCCATGGGGCTGAATCATCCAGCGCTAATGTCTGTTTGGCGGCGACACGTCGCTTCTTTAAAAGAGGATATAATCCAGTAATCCCCGACAGGCAGTGATCCGGGGAGATATGCTCCTACACACACACTGAAACACACACACAAGCTGACAGACTGAGAAAGAGATGCCATGGGAGGCTTCCCCTCGGCCAGCAGGTCTTTACGGGCCGGTGAAAAATGTCCATCTTTAGCGGCATTAGCGCTAGCATTAGCTTGGGGCATTTCTCAGCCCGAAGGGAAGCCAAGCAGAGCTGCTGATGACCTTCGATCAGTCATATGTTATGTGAAATGCTGGTTTCGGTCCAGTCTCCAGGACATTGGAAAATCAAAAGTTTTCTAAAGTAAACTTGGATGTTTTCTTTGTTTGTTTTTATGACAACTTTTAAATCACATTGTATGTTAGTCATATTCAAGTATACGGTTTCACGTAGTGTGCACACATCCGGCAGACTTACTTGGTCCTCTTTGTCCCGGGGGGACATAAGGCCGCACAGTAGCGGTGCGTGGGTAAAATCCCTGGGGAAGCCAATCCAGAAAGAACAGCCATATTACAACCTACAGTGCCAGTCAAAAGTTTGTACACACCTACTCATTCAAGGGTTTTTCTTTATTTTTACTATTTTCTACATTGTAGAATAATAGTGAAGACATCAAAACTTTGAAATAACACATATGGAATCATGTAGTAACCAAAATAGTGTTAAACAAATCAAAATATATTTTACATTTGAGATTCTTCAAATAGCCACCCTTTCCCTTGATGACAGCTTTGCACACTCTTGGCATTCTCTCAACCAGCTTCACCTGGAATGCTTTTCCAACAGTCTTGAAGGAGTTCCCACATATGCTGAGCACTTGTTGGCTGCTTTTCCTTCAATCGGCGGTCCGACTCATCCCAAACGATCTCAATTTGTTTGAGGTCGGGGAATTGTGGAGGCCAGGTCATCTGATGCAGCACTCCATCTCTCTCCTTCTTGGTAAAATAGCCCTTACACAGCCTGGAGGTGTGTTGGGTCATTGTCCTGTTGAAAAACAAATTATAGTCCCACTAAGCCCAAACCAGATGGGATGGCGTATCGCTGCAGAATGCTGTGGTAGCCATGCTGATTAAGTGTGCATTGAATTCTAAATAAATCACAGACAGTGTCACCAGCAAAGCACCCCCACACCATTACACCTCCTCCTCCATGCTTTACAGTGGGAAATACACATGCAGAGATCATCTGTTCACCCACACCACGTCTCACAAAGAAACAGCGGTTGGAACCAAAAATCTCAAATTTGGACTCCAGACCAAAGGACACATTTCCACCGGTCTAATGTCCATTGCTCGTGTTTCTTGGCCCAAACAAGTCTCTTCTTCTTATTGGTGTCCTTTAGTAGTGGTTCTTTTGCAGCAATTCGACCATGAAGGCCTGATTCACACAGTCTCCTCTGAACAGTTGATGTTGAGATGTGTCTGTTACTTGAATTCTGTGAGTGAAGCATTTATTTGGGCTGCAATTTCTGAGGCTGGTAACTCTGAGCTTATCCTCTGCAGCAGAGGTAACTCTGGGTCTTCCATTCCTGTGGTGGTCCTCATGAGAGCCAGTTCCATCATAGCGCTTGATGGTTTTTGCGACTGAACTTTCAAAGTTCTTGACATTTTCCGTTTTGACTGACCTTCATTTCTTAAAGTAATGATGGACTGTCATTTTTCTTTGCTTATTTGAGCTGTTCTTGCCATAATATGGACTTGGTCGTTTACCAAATAGGGCTATTGTCTGTATACCCCCCCACCTTGTCACAACACAACTGATTGGCTCAAACGCATTAAGAAGGAAAGAAATTCCACAAATTAACTTTTAAGAAGGCACACCTGTTAATTGAAATGCATTCCAGGTGACTAACTCATGAAGCTATTTGAGAGAATGCCAAGAGTGTGCAAAGCTGTCATCAAGGCAAAGGGTGGCTATTTGAAGAATCTCAAATATAAAATAAATGTTGATTTGTTTAACACATTTTTGGTCACTACATGATTCCATATGTGTTATTTCATAGTTTTGATGTCTTCACTATTATTCTACAATGTAGAAAATAGTAAAAATAAAGAAAAACCTTTGAATGAGTAGGTGTGTCCAAACTGGTACTGTATGTGTTGTGATAATTGCGTTGTATGCTATATAACCTGTTAGTTCATATGCCTTGCCACTGTGATATGTAGGCCTAAGGTCGAGACAATAAGAATAATTAAATCCTTTGTTTCATCACAAAATCGGAGAGCAACATCTGTCCGGTGAAGTCCACAAAACATATTGCATGTAACAAACAGCTCCATGACCTACAGAATGGTCAAGCAAGATAATGTTTCCGACATTTTCGGACTTCTAAACAGCTATTGATTTAGAACAACGGATAGTTACCGCAAGTTGTAAAGAAAACAGGAGCTGCCTCCACTATTCCTGCACCATTTCAACTTCAACATTTCACCATCATCTAATCACCTATGCTTAGTCTAAAATAGTGACAACTAAAAGACACCAAAAATTATTTAGTCCAAACAACGTAAGCTAAATATGATGTGGCTGTACATGGTACTGATTTCTGTGTGTGTGCGTGCGTGCAAGTAGAAAAACATGTTGACTCACCCTACTTGTAGAGAAACACCAATGCCATCCTCCTCTTTCATGTTGCCTAAACAGTCTATGGCTACAGGACACAATTTTAGTTTTTGTTGTCCTAGGCTACCTGGCTAAAATACATGTTTTCTTGCCTAACTTCCTTTCATGGGCAACAATATGCCAGGCCAGCTAGTTAACATTAGCATACTACATCTAGCTTCAACTTCCATCCTCTCAGGCCAGGGGCACATCAATGTATGAATTTATGGTTGGATCAGAATTGCCGTTATAACCAAGTCCAAATCCCTATCTCCATCCCTGGCTAAATTAGGAAAGGGACGATTTTAGCTAGCTAGCTACCGGAGGACAACAACACGAGATGCAATAATTCACGTTTTTTTTCTGTCATTAATGACATTTGGCTTGAGATGTGATAGGTCTGAAGCCCATTGGCTTCCCTTTACCCTTTTTTTGGTGCGCCAGGACCTTTCACAGCTGAGCTCACTCAAATTATCTCAACGCTGATTGGCTATTTTATATTTTTTTATCAAGGGAGGTCAAATGCTCGCTGGCTTCCCTTGCATTCAATGCTATGGGTGGCAACAATGTTATACTCTTTCTGACACAGCATCAGATATTGTCAAACACTAATCTGTTTCACCTGTCTTGTGCTTGTCTCCACCCCCCACAAGGTGTCTCCCATTTGTCCCCATTATCTCCTGTGTATTTATACCTGCGTTTTCTGTTTGTCTGTGCCAGTTCGTATTGTCAGGTCATACCAGCGTGTTTCCTGTTTTTCCTGTTTCTCAAGTTTTTGTTTTCTACTCTTCCCGGTTCTGACACGTTCCTTCATGGATTATTGGAGGGGGTTAAAGATGAGCTTGCAGCCCTGGAGCTGCCCATGGACCTCGACTCACTCATAGCCTTGACGATATGGATCGATGGGCGGCTACGGGAACATAGGAGGGAGATGAGGTCTGTTCCCGGTCACACTCGCTCGTCCAAGATTCCCACCTCGCCTCTGATGAATCCCGGAAGTTCCCGAAGTCTACATTGCCGGGAGAATCCAATGTTACCCGAGTTCCCTCGGGAATCACAGAAGGCTGTCGACTCGTCTCCTCCAGAGCCCATGGAACTGGGCAGGGCTAGATTGTCTCCTGTTGAACGCTTACGCAGACTGAGCACCAAGAGCTGTCTGTATTGTGGCACTACAGGACATTACATATCTACCTGTCCATTAAAAGACCAGACTCATCAGTAGGTACGAGTACGCTGGTGAGCCGTATGGGGAGTTTCCAATCTCCCATTACTCGTACCCCTCTTCATGCCATCCTGCTGTGGGGTGACCGGTCCAAATCTCTCCGGGTGCTCATTGACTCTGGGGCCGACGAGAGTTTTATGGACACTACCCTGGTGTCAGAGCTGGGTATCTCCACACAACCCCTCTCCATTCCCATGATCATCACTGCGCTGGATGGGCGCTCTATTGGCAAAGTCACCCACAATATGGTTCCAATCAACCTGCGAGTGTCAGGTAATCACAGTGAGTCTATGCAGTTCCTGCTCATCGAATCTCCTTGTACCCATGGTTTTGGGGTTTTCATGGCTCCAGAGGCACAATCCCCTGGTCGACTGGGCTACTGGATCTATCATGGGGTGGAGCCTGTTCTGCCACGCGCATTGTCTGAAGTCAGCGCAGCCTGCCCCGGAACGTCTTTCTGCGCTCTTGGGAAAAGCCTCGGCTCCACTGTTCCCGCGTGGTACCAGTACTTCCAGGAGGTTTTCAACAAGGCTCGCGCCACATCTCTTCCTCCGCATTTCTACGACTGCGCTATCGACCTTCTTCCAGGCACAACACAGCCTCGGGAGGGGCTTTATTCCCTGTCGGGTCCGGAGACCAAGACTATGGAAAGGTACATTGAGGACTCTCTTGCTGCAGGGAGTATTCATCCATCTGCCTCCCCTGCCGGCACAGGGTTCTTCTTTGTGGAGAAAAAGGACAAAATCCTGCGTCTGTTTTTCGACTACCGGGGCCTTAATGATATCCCGGTTAAAACATTTTACCCGCTACCACTCATCTCCTCGGCTTTCGAGCCTCTCCAGGGGGCTACCATCTTCTCAAAGTTGGACCTTTGGAACGCCTACGGGAAGAAGACAGCCTTTAACACGGCTAGCACTACGAGTACCTTGTGATGCCATTCGGACTGACCAACGCTCCCGCAGTGTTCCAGGCCCTGGTCAACGATGTGCTCCGTGACATGTTGAACCGGTTCGTGTTTGTCTACCTCGACGACATCCTCATTTTTTCCTGTTCAGCTCAAGAGCACGTCCTCCACGTCCGACAGGTCCTCTAGCATCTCCTGGAGAACCAGCTTTTTGTTAAAGCAGAGAAATGTGAATTCCATCGCTCCACCATCTCCTTCCTGAAATACGTAATCGCTGCAGGAAGTATTCAGATGGATTCCGACAAGGTGGTCCTCTGTAGCTCAGCTGGTAGACCACAGCGCTTTTAACGCCAAGGTAGTGGGTTCGATCGCCGGGACCACCCATACACAAAAATGTATGCACGCATGACTGTAAGTCGCTTTGGATAAAAGCGTCTGCTAAATGGCATATTATTATTATAATTATAAGGTGAGAGTGGTGGTGGATTGGCCTCAACCCACATCCAGAGTGCATCTGCAAAGTTTTCTGGGGTTTGCTAATTTCTACCGCCACTTCATCTGGGGTTACAGCACCCTGGCTTCCCCTCTCTCAGCACACACCTCTCCCAAGGTTCCTTTCACATGGTCTCCAGCAGCTGACAGGGCGTTCTTGGACCTCAAGCATCAATTCACTACAGCTCCCAGCTTAATCCATCCGGTCCCGTCCCGTCAGTTCGTGGTGGAGGTCAACGCCTCGGACGTCGGAGTGGGGGCCGTCCTGTCCCAGTGTTCTGCCCAGGACCAAAAGCTGCATTCCTGCGCCTTCCTTTCCCATCGTCTTAACCCCGCTGAGAGGAACTATGATGTGGGAAATCGAGAGCTACTCGCGGTTATGATGGCGTTGGAGGAGTGGAGGCCCTGGTTAGAGGGGGCGGAACATCCATTCTTAGTGTGGACTGACCATAACAACCTGGAATATCTCTGCACCGCCAACCGCCTCAACTCAAGGCAGGCTCGATGGGCCCTGTTATTCACTCATTGTAATTTCACTATCTCCTACCGCCCTGGGTCCAAGAATGTGAAACCTGACACGCTCTCACGCCTGTATAGCCCCACTGCTACACCGTCTGACCCCGAGACCATCCTCCCTACCTCCTGTCTGGCGGCTGCACTCATCTGGGGTATAGAGAGCCGGGTTCATAAGGCGCAGCGTTCCCAGCCGGACCCCGGCTAACCGGATGTTTGTCCCAGACTTTTCCCATTCTCCGGTCCTGGAATGGGCACATTCCTCTAGACTCACCTGCCATCCTGGCTCCCGTCGGACCTTGGCTTTTGTCCGACAAAGTTTTTGGTGGCCCATCATGGTTCCTGAGGTCTCCGAGTTCGTCGCCGCTTGCACTGTGCGTGCACGGAATAAGACTCCGTGGCAAGCTTCGGGGGGCCTCCTTCAACCACTCCCTGTTCCTCACCCCCCTTGGTCTCATATATCCCTGGACTTCATCACTGGTCTCCCTCCGTCAGATGGAAACACCAACATCCTAACAGTGGTGGACCGCTTTTCCAAAGCCAACCATTTTATTCCCCTTCCCAAGTTGCCCTCAACCAAGGAGACGGCCCAGCTCATGGTGCAGCACGTCTTCTGGATCCATGGACTTCCGGTCGACATGGTCTCCGATCGCAGTCCTGCACCCTCATTGGGTCGTCGGCCAGCCTGTCCTCTGGCTTTCATCCCCAGTCTAACTGCCAGTCGGAGCGAGCCAATTAGGACCTGGAGACGGCTCTTCGTTGCCTCGTCTCCGCCAACCCCACCACCTGGAGCCATCAACTCGTGTGGGTGGAATACGCCGGCAACACCCTTCCCTGCTCGGCCACTGGTCTCTCGCCCTTTGAGTGTTCCTTGTGATATCAGCCCCCACTCTTCCCTGAGCAAGAGGAAGAAGTCAGCATACCCTCTGCCCAGATGTTCGTCCGCCGCTGTCGTCGTACCTGGAAGAGAGCCCAGTCCGCTCTTCTCAAGACCACCTCCAGATATCGGAGACTGCGGACCGCCACCGGACACCTGCTCCCAGCTATCGTCTCGGGCAGAGGGTGTGGCTTTCCACTCGGGATCTGCCCCTCCGGTGGAGTCCCGTAAACCTTCCCCCCGTTTTATCGGCCCTTTCCCCATCTCTAAAATCCTTAGCCCCTCTGCTGTTCATCTTCTGTTGCCCAACACCCTCTGTATACATCCCACTTTTCATGTGTCTAGGATTAAACCTGCCCACCCCTCTCCGCCGTCTTATCGACGACCATCCGGCGTACACGGTGAGGCACCTTCTGAGTGTTCGACCTCGGGGCAGGGGATTCCAGTACCTGGTTGACTGGGATGGTTATGGCCCGGAGGAGAGGTGCTGGGTCCCCACTAGGAACATCCTGCACCCAGCCCTCTTTGCTGAGTTCTATCGCCGGCACCCCGGTCAACCAGGTATGTGCCCGGGTAGGACGCCAGGAGGTGCCCCTAGAGGGAGGGGGGGTACTGTCACACCCTGATCTGTTTCACCTGTCTTGTGCTTGTCTCCACCCCCCACCAGGTGTCTCCCACTTGTCCCCATTATCTCCTGTGTATTTATACCTGTGTTTTTTGTTTGTCTGTACAAGTTTGTCTTGTCTAGTCAGGTCGTACCAGCGTGTTTCCTGTTTCTCGAGTTTTGTTTTCTAGTCTTCCCGGTTCTGACCATTATGCCTGCCCTGACCCTGAGCCTGCCTGCCGTTCTGTCCCTGCTTGACTCTGCCTTGGATTACTGACCTCTGCCTGCCCTTGACCTGTCCCCTGTTTTAAAATACATATTCATGAGATTCGAACTGTCCTCCTCCTGTGTCTGCATCTGGGTCTTATCTTGAGTCGTGATAGATAGATAGATAGATAGATAGATAGATAGATAGATAGATAGATAGATAGATAGATAGATAGATAGATAGATAGATAGATAGATAGATAGATAGATAGATAGATAGATAGATAGATAGATAGATAGATAGATAGATAGATAGATAGATAGATAGATAGATAGATAGATAGATACGCCACACATACTAAGACAGAGGGGCGCTTTTTCGTTCGCTCAGATGAGATACATTCAGCCTCTTGCGAATTTACATTATGAAATACAGAGAGACTAAATATACATTATTTTGTATGTTGTTTTCTTGGTCAATTTTTTTAGGAAGCCTGGCTTCCCTTGAATCCATGAATACACACCACTGAGTCCAGAACAATCTTCTTCCACAGCTTTGGTAGGATCTAAGACAAATAATAAGATACAGGTGATGCATGACTAGAAAAATAAAAGTTACATTGGTTGATGCTCTCTTCAATCATACTGATATTTCAGTTTTATTTCAGCAAGGTTTCAACCAATGACATCGAAACATTGCCACTTCTGTCAAGCTCAGAGACTAACTCTACTCAGAGTTGATTTGGGCTTAAGAGTCTGCAACAGTGCAACTGACAGCTGGGGAAATAAGTATTTGTCAGAGGCCCTTTCTTGTCTTGTCTTAGTTCTCTCAATCCCGCAAAATTATGATTGTATTTCTTATGGCAGATTATTTCCTTTATAGTGCACTACTTTTGACCAGGCTCCATAGAGTTCTGGTCAAAAGTAATGCATTATACAGTGCATTCGGAAAGTATTCAGACCCCTTCACTTTTTCCACATTTTGTTACGTTACAAACGTATTCTAAAATTGATTAAATAATACATTTTCCTCATCAATCTACACACAATACCCCATAATGACAAAGCGAAAACAGGTTTTTAGAAATGTTTGCTAATGTATTGAAAATAAAAAAACAGAAATACCTTATTTACATAAGTATTCAGACCCTTTGCTACGAGACACGAAATTGAGTTCAGGTGCATCCTGTTTCCATTGATCATCCTTGAGATGTTTCACACACATATACAGTACAGTCAAAAGTTTGGACACACCTATTCATTCAAGGGTTTTTCTTAATGTTTTACTATTTTCTACATTGTAGAATAAGACATCAACACTATGAAATAACACATATAGAATCGTGTATTAACCCAAAAAGTGTTAAGAAAATCAAAATATATTTTAGATTTTGGATTCTTCAAAGTAGCCACCCTTTGCCTTGATGACAGCTTTGCACACTCTTGGCATTTGATTAGTAAAAATAGAGAAAAACACAGGAATGAGTAGGTGTGTCCAAACTTTTGACTGGTACTGTATATACACATACACACACACATACAGTTGAAGTCGGAAGTTTACATACACTTAGGTTGGAGTCACAAATTTATGAATAACACTACTTTGTCCATGACACAAGTAATTTTTCCAACAATTGTTTACAGACAGATTATTTCACTTATAATTCACTGTATCACAAGTCCAGTGGGTCAGAAGTTGACATACACTAAGTTGACAGTGCCTTTAAACAGCTTGGAAAATTTCAGAAAATGATGTCATGGCTTTAGAAGCTTCTGATAGGCTAATTGACATAATTTGAGTCAATTGGAGGTGTACCTGTCGATGTATTTCAAGGCCTATTTTCAAACTCAGTGCCTCTTTGCTTGACATCATGGGAAAATCAAAAGAAATTAGCCAAGAGCTCCGAAAAAAAATTGTAGACCTCCACAAGTCTGGTTCATCCTTGGGAGCAATTTCCAAATGCCTGAAGGTACCACGTTCATCTGTACAAACAATAGTACGCAAGTATAAACACCATGGGACCATGCAGCCATCATACCGCTCAGGAAGGAGACACGTTCTGTCTCCTAGAGATGAACGTACTTTGGTGTGAAAAGTGAAAATCAATCCCAGAACAACAGCAAAGGACCTTGTGAAGATGCTGGAGGAAACAGGTACAAAAGTATCTATATCCACAGTAAAACAAGTCCTATATCGACATAACCTGAAAGGCCGATCAGCAAGTAAGAAGCCACTGCTCCAAAACCTCCATGAAAAAGCCAGACTACGGTTTGCAACTGCACATGGGGACAAAGATCGTGCTTTTTGGAAAATTGTCCTCTGGTCTGATGAAACAAAAATAGAACTGTTTGCCCATAATGACCATTGTTATGTTTGGAGGAAAAAGGGGGAAGCAAGGGGATGGTAGCATCATGCTGTGGGCTGCTTTGCTGCAGGAGGGACTGGTGCACTTCACAAAATAGATGGCATCATGAGGAAGGAAAATTATGTGGATGTATTGAAGCAACATCTAAAGACATCAGTCAGGAAGTTAAAGCTTGGTCGCAAATGGGTCTTCCAAATGGACAATGACCCCAAGCATACTTCCAAAGTTGTGGCAAAATGGCTTAAGGACAACAAAGTCAAGGTATTGGAGTGGCCATCACAAAGCCCTGACCTCAATCCTATAGAACATCTGTGGGCAGAACTGAAAAAGCGTGTGCGAGCAAGGAAGCCTACAAACCTGATTCAGTTACACCAGCTCTGTCAGGAGGAATGGGCCAAAATTCACCCAACTTCTTGTGGGAAGCTTGTGGAAGGCTACCTGAAATGTTTGACCCAAGTTAAACAATTTAAAGGCAATGCTACCAAATACTAATTGAGTGTATGTAAACTTCTGACCCACTGGGAATGTGATGAAATAAATAATTCTCTCTACTATTACTCTGACATTTCACATTCTTAAAATAAAGTGGTGATCCTAACTGACCTAAGACAGGGAATTTTTACTAGGATTAAATGTCAGGAATTGTGAAAAACTAAGTTTAAATGTATTTGGCTAAGGTGTACAGTGAGGGAAAAAAGTATTTTTTCCCCTGCTGATTCTGTACGTTTGTCCACTGACAAAGAAATTATCAGTCTATAATTTTAATGGTAGGTTTATTTGAACAGTGAGAGACAGAATAACAACAAAAAAATCCAGAAAAACGCATGTCAAAAATGTTATAAATTGATTTGCATTTGCACACACTGCAGCAGGGATTTTGGCCCAATCCTCCATACAGACCTTCTCCAGATCCTTCAGGTTTCGGGGCTGTCGCTGGTTAATACGGACTTTCAGCTCCCTCCAAAGATTTTCTATGGGATTAAGGTCTGGAGACTGGCTAGGCCACTCCAGGACCTTGAGATACTTCTTCTTGAGCCACTCCTTTGTTGCCTTGGCCGTGTGTTTTGGGTCATTGTCATGCTGGAATACCCATCCACGACCCATCTTCAATGCTCTTACTGAGGGAAGGAGGTTGTTGGCCAAGATCTCGTGATACATGGCCCCATCCATCCTTCCCTCAATACGGTGCAGTCGTCCTGTCCCTTTTGCAGAAAAGCATCCCCAAAGAATGATGTTTCCACCTCCATGCTTCATGGTTGGGATGGTGTTCTTGGGGTTGTACTCATCCTTCTTCTTCCTCCAAACACGGCGAGTAGAGTTTAGACCAAAAATCTAAATTTTTGTCTCATCAGACCACATGACCTTCTCCCATTCCTCCTCTGGATCATCCAGATGGTCATTGGCAAACTTCAGACGGGCCTGGACATGCGCTGGCTTGAGCAGGGGGACCTTGCGTGCACTGCAGGATTTTAATCCATGACGGCGTAGTGTGTTACTAATGGTTTTCTTTGAGACTGTGGTCCCAGCTCTCTTCAGGTCATTGACCAGGTTCTGCCGTGTAGTTCTGGGCTGATCCCTCACCTTCCTCATGATCATTGATGCCCCACGAGGTGAGATCTTGCATGGAGCCCCAGACCGAGGGTGATTGACCGTCATCTTGAACTTCTTCCATTTTCTAATAATTGGCCAACAGTTGTTGCCTTCTCACCAAGCTGCTTGTCCTGTAGCCCATCCCAGCCTTGTGCAGGTCTACAATTTTATCCCTGATGTCCTTACACAGCTCTCTGGTCTTGGCCATTGTGGAGAGGTTGGTGTCTGTTTGATTGAGTGTGTTGACATGTGTCTTTTCAAGTTCAAACAGGTGCAGTTAATACAGGTAATGAGTGGAGAACAGGAGGGCTTCTTAAAGAAAAACTAACAGGTCTGTGAGAGCCGGAATTCTTACTGGTTGGTAGGTGATCAAATACTTATGTCATGCAATAAAACGCAAATGAATTACTTAAAAATCATACAATGTGATTTTCTGGATTTTTTTTTTAGATTCCGTCTCTCACAGTTGAAGTGTACCTATGATATAAATTACAGACCTCTACATGCTTTGTAAGTAGGGAAACCTGCAAAATCGGCAGTGTATCAAATACTTGTTCTACCCACTGTATATAAAAAAACATTGGGGATTGGAAGTGATGCAGACAATTACATTGATGGAAGTTACAATCTATCTGCAATATTAAACTGATCTACCCCCAAAGGGAAAAAAGAAAAGAAAAAAAAGAGTCAGCCAGTGTTGCCAACTCCTCAGTAAGGAAAGTAGCTATTGGCTGTCCTTAAAGTCGCTAGAAGTCACTAAATGATGTCATCACCTAATTTGCATAATTGGCAATGTGCATGTAATTGTGATGGACGCTGTAGGAGAGAGGAATAACGTTGTGGGAGAGACAAAAAGTCAGTAAAAAACAACTTAAATATGTTTAGGACCAAAAAGTAACTTCTGTCGATTCTTTTTTTAATGTCACAATTCCAACCCTCCTCCTTTATCCGGGTTTGGGACCGGCAAAAGTGACCCAAAAGAGACACTCTGGCGGAGTTACCTATTTAAAAACCAAACCAAACTTAAGAAAAAAAATAAAGTATTTTTTTATTTTTAAATAGGTAACTCCGCCAGAGTGTCTCTTTTGGGTCACTTTTGTAAAACATGAACATTTTTAACCATAACATTAAAAAATTCAAAATTGTATACAATCTACATTAACAATCTAAATGGACCAAAAAGAGACAATAGAACAAACTGTCAATGGCAATGTGAGAAAATGATGGTAACTAGTCTGGTCCTAATTCAGGTTAATAGTTTTTTTCCCAGACCCCCCTCCACACACACACAGGCTGTGCTGGCTCACAGAAAGAGTGGGTCATCGTCATTTTGATCAACACTCTATATGGCAGGTTCAGCAAATGAGGGAGCTTACTTAAATGAGTAAGCAGCTGATGTGCCAAAAAGCTGCAAAACATTATCAGGCAGCTGGTGCTAATAGCAAGCCTCACCAGACAGCTTCAGTCCATATCGAATGTACAGGATGGAATTAAGGGTCTGCAAGGACATCCCATTTCTAAGTTTGCTTTTTACCACACTCATCTGGCTGAATACTCTCTCGACTTCAGCATTCGAGTGTGGCAAGGACAACACAGACACAGCAGCCATGGCAAGTTCTTGAAACGGGTTGATATCAGCTGCATCCCTGAACTTCCAAATCTCACTCCAGAAGCCCAGTGTGTTTTTTGTCTCATTCCATTTACTAAGATGGATGGCACGCCATTGCTGGACAATCTTGTCTATCTCTGCAGGGGAGTAGCCAAGGAGCTTGGCTATTTTCTCTATTTCTCCAGGGCTCTTATTGTGCTTTAGAGTTTCCTCCACATTGAAACTGACATGTACTGCAATGCTTCGATGTTGTCCGGCAGTCTCACCCTCAACTCATTAGTGAGGGAGATGCTGAAGGCTACACACCGCTTTCGGACATTGTTTTCATCCTCAGGCGCAAGGTGGAGCTCAGCTGCCTTTGACTCAAAAAGGTAACCAAGGTACGGTTTGGGACTGATGTATCCATCTATTGGCCCTTTGAGTGCATCAACATTTGCCAGTGGATTCAGCACCCTGCCACTCACAGACTTGATCAGGCTAACCAAGCTGTCAAGTAGCTTAAGAGGATCTACTTGCTCTCCCTCAAAAGCCTTGATGGCCAACTGTACCTCACCCAGCACTGACTTCAAAAAAGTCAGATGCAATATGTTTTGAGGATCACTGTATATGGAGTATAAAACCTCAGCCATGTAGCAGTGTTCACTGGACTTGGTGACTGCGAAATGTAGCCTAAGCTCCTCCCACTGGTCCAAAATGTGTGAAACCGCGGGTTCAATGGAGAGCCAACGTGTGGCACACACCTTGGTTATCTGTAAAGGTTTCTCCCCACAGTTGATGGTCTCATATATGGCCTTGTAGGCCTCCCTGCGCTTTGGAGACACTGAAAACCAGTTAAAAGTCTCTCGTACCAAGTACTCCACACTACGGGTGATAGTGTCATTGGAAGCATGACTTACAGCAAGCTGCAGAGAGTGGCACACACAACGAATAAGAACCAGATCTTTGAGGCCATACTCCTCCTTCAGCACTTTATGGACCCCATTGTTAATCCCCGTCATAACAAAGGCATTGTCATTCCATATCCCCAGGAGTTTCTTTTTTTAAAGACAACACTTCTCGAGGAAAGCCATAACAGCATGGGCTATAGATTTGGCATCTCCTCCCTCCAACTCAACAAGCCCCAGAAATGTTGATACAATTGTCTGCTTGGTGTCACTAAAGTACCTTATCACAACCCCCAGGTACTTAGAAACACTTACATCCGTGGACTCATCGAGGAGGAGGCTGAAACGCTGGTCACCCACATCTGCGACCAACTGTTTCAGAAAGTGTGGTGCTAGAACACCATTAATCATTTCTGTGCACTTTGTCCTGTGCATTTTGAAATGGGTAGCAGCAGAGGAGTCTGAGAAAGCAGCTCTACATGCTTCTCCAATGCGATCACATGCCAGCATGGAACAGTGTTCAGCGATAGCTAATGCCATTGTGACCTCAGCCTTTTTTGCAGAGTCAATTTTTTTACCATAAATGGCAGCTTGTTTTGGGTGGAACTGTTATAAGGCTTTGCCTTTTGAGTATGTTTTTGAGTTGTCATGTGTTTTTTACATCACTAAGTTTGGCGTAGAAATCAGCCTTACAATACAGGCAGTATGCCCGTGTATCATCTCCAATAAACGGCTTCAACCAACCTTTGAATTCAGGGTTTGATTCCCACTCCTTTCTGTATTTTTAGTGTACTCACTAAATATAGCAACAAAGTCACTAAGTTGGCAACACTGGCGTCAGCAAACGTAGCTAGGTAGCTAATACTGCCTCGTACCAGTGCTGTTGTTGGCCTAGATAACCATGATTGTGCAACAGTATCTTATAAGAGAGGAATAGGCAAAGCATGAATATGTTGGCTAGCTAGCTACATGAAGTAAGAAAACATGTAATGTAACATCTAATTACGGTCACCTGGAAACACTGACCAACACTTTGGTTCTTACCCTGTCAATAATTCCTCCCTGGTTTATAAATTAATTGTCATGTCAAACAACCATGTATTCAAGGTGCTGCCCACTATATTCCAACTATAGAATTAGAATAATCATTATATTTCCATGATTGCAACAGTTCACCAATTAACTAGGCCTATATTTTTTGCCCATATCATGCTGTGTGGTACAGTTGGAAATGATTATAAAAAGTGCAGGAAATTCAGAAAAATATGAAAATGCTGAAAGATATTTTTGTTTGTTGCATTAAACACTATAAATGGAGAAAGACCCACTTATAATTTGTGTTGCCACCCTAGGGTCATGAACTATTCATAAAGTCAAAAACATAAAATACGGTCAAATACTGTCATACCGTCAAAATGTAAAAGATATTGTGATATGATATTTTGTCCATATCGCCAGTGAAGTTGAAGTTGTTGAGCACTTGGGTTTCATTGGCTATCTACCTAGCAGTAGCAGTGTGTGGGTAAAATCACTGGGGAAGCCAAGATAGAAAAAAAGGCATATTACAACATATGTGTTATGAAAATTGCGTTGTTTGCTCTATAACCTGTTAGTTCATATGCCTTGCGACCGTGATATATACTCCTCAGGCCAATATAATAAGAAGACACAGTGGCAGAATAAATTCAACCACACCTTTGTTTCATCACCAAACCGGAGAGCAAGATCTGTCCGGTGAAGTCAATAAAGCATATTGCATGTAACAAACAGTTACATGACCTACAGCATGGTCCATAAAGTTAATGTTTCAGACATTTCCGGACTACTAAACAACTATTGATTTAGAACCACGGAGAGTTACTGCAAGGAGCAAAGAAAAAAGGAGCTGCCTCCACTATTCCAGGCCCATTTCTCAATTTCAAAATCATCAAATCACCTATGCTTAGTCTAATACAGTGACAACTAAAATATACCAAAAACTATTTAGGGTGCGTTCGTAAATTGCCTCCAGTGTGTCAGACTGCACTCTGGGTCATTTGTAAATCCAGAGTATTGTCAGATTGTCAGTTTGTAAATTCAGAGCGCAACTGGACGCTTTGGCCGAGGAGTAGGGTTGATCCGAGAGTTCTGACCTCACAACGGAAGTCAAGCACTCAAGCTAACTGGCTAAAATTGGCTAGGTTGCTAGCTACACCAGACACAAATGAGAGAAAACCAGGCTGTTTTCATGTTATCTAGAGCGTTGGTGACAAACTGTGCTGCTGGAAACTATTTAATTAGTTTTTTTTTGCCGACCTTTACTGACACCGGTCATATTCAACTGGTGTGGCGCATTCGTAAATTCATCACTTATTCTGCGCTCTGGCACCCTCAGACGAGAGTGCTCTGAAATCGGAGTAGATAGCCAGAGTGAATTTACGAACGCACCCTTAGTCCAATCAATGTAAGCTAAATATGATGTGGCTGTCCATGGTTCAGATTTGTGTGTGTGTGCGTTCGTGCAAGTAGAAAAAAACATAAGTAAGCATTTCACTGTAATGTCTGCACCTGTTGTATTCGGCGCATGTGACCAATAAAATTTGATTTGATTTGATTTGATGTTGACTCACCCTACTTGTAGAGAAACGCCAATGACATCCTCCTCTCTTTCATGTTGACGAAACGGTCTACGACTCTGTCATACAGTACATGCTTTTATTTTTTATTGTCCTAGGCTACCTGGCTAAAATGCTTGCTCGCTAGCCTAACTTCCTTTCATGGGCAACGTTAGCTAGTTAACTTTTGCCTTCTACATCTAGCTACATATTGAACTTCCATCCTCTCAGTCCAGGGGCACAATGTATTTTATGGTTGGATCAGAATCGCTGTTATAATCATTGGCCAGTATGGAGAAATAAGTAAAACCACAAGGCCAAATCCCTGTCTCCATCCATGGCTAATTTAGGAAAGGGCCAATTTTAGCTGGCTAGCTAGCCACCGGAGGACAACAACACAACGAGATGCAACAATTCAAGTTGTTTCTATCGATGATGTATTTCTCTGTGATAGCAGTGAAGCCAAATCCAAATTGGCTTCCCTTGACACCTTTTTGCGCCAGGACCATTCACAGTTGAGTTCACTCAGTTTAGCGCCACGCTGATTGGTTATTATTTTATACTTTTTTTATCAAGGGAGGCCAAACGCTTGCTGGCTTCCCTTGCATTCAATGCTATGGGCGGCAACAATGTCATACTCTTTATGACCAGACCGCATCAGATAGATGGCCTACACATACAGAGACAGAGGGGTGCTGTTTCGCTCGTTCGGATGCTTTCTCCAGTGAGATACATTCAGCGTCTTGCAAATTGAAGGACAATTATGAAAACACAGAGAGACAAAAGATAAATAATTGTATCTTTTTTTCCTGGTAAATTTTTTGGGGAAGCCTTGCTTCCCTTGGCATCCATGAATACATGCCACTGCTACCTAGAGAGCTTTTAAACATAGATAAGAGTCAAGGCCTCTTGTAGCTCAGTTGGTAGAGCATGGCACTTGCAATGCCAGGGTTGTGGGTTTGATTCCCACGGGGGGCCAGTATG
The DNA here is from genome assembly GCF_020615455.1 of Coregonus clupeaformis. Taxonomy (NCBI): domain Eukaryota; kingdom Metazoa; phylum Chordata; class Actinopteri; order Salmoniformes; family Salmonidae; genus Coregonus; species Coregonus clupeaformis. The sequence continues at coordinate 2,694,044 of NC_059215.1, forward strand.
AAAAATATATGCATTCACTAACTGTAAGTCGCTCTGGATAAGAGTGTCTGCTAAATGATAAAAAAAAGGCAACATAACATAAGATCCAAAGCAATAACAACCTATAAAAAACAATTAGACCTAGCTAGCTAACTGGTTTCTGAGCTAGAATCACCTTCAATATAATGTTATCTTAATCAGGATCTGATCTCCACTCTGTTGTCCTGCACAAACAGTGTCTGTAATAAAAAATAAAATATTATTAGCTATAGCTAGAGACAACCTAGTCCTCTTTCATTTACAAATCTTATGACGTGGTTATGAGATATACTGTAGTAAAGTATCTAGGGGGATTTATATTTAGCTGAGCGAGCCTGCTAGATAGCTAGCTAAATTTCGTATTGATATAGCTAGCAGATGCTATGAAGTCACCGAAATTATGTGAAATAACGATTGAGGTAGCCATGTAATCTAGCTAAACACTTAACTAACTTAATTTACCATAAATAAAGGTTAACTTGTCAATTTTTTGCTGTCCAGTGGCATTACAAGTGGACATTTGATTTGCGAACTCCATCACGTGCGCTATAGAAATACTGCTGACTAGTGATGGGTCGTTTCGATTTAACGCCGGGAACCAAATCGCATCCGTGAAAGAGCCGTTCATTTGGCTGCCTGGTTTGCATACTGCTACAACTGCTTTATGAGCTCAAAACAATGTTTTTCTGCAGATAAGTTACAAAATAATTATCTAAAGAGGGTGATTTTGTTGCAGGCAAAATAACAATATGGCCAGGTAAAAATGTATTTGAACGTGCATTTTACTATCTGACATAATGGTAGCCTACCTTTTGGGCTTTACATTGGAGATTTGCAATTTTTCCATGGTGCTAGGACGATTTTTCAGCAAATGTGATTTTGAGAGCAAAAAAACAGAAAAATCTGGGGGAAATTAGAAACCTGGATAAACAAAACAAAGAAAACAGAATTTTGAGGAAAAAAACGGAATTAGGCAAGAAATATAAACAGATTTTATAGGGCCCTACCAATGTTTTTTGCTGTGCATGACTGTACTTTAGCGCCTGTTTCATCCTGCAGCACAGCATTTTGGGGAAAGTTGAGGTCAGGTCCAATATTGGCTATGCACCCAAGAGGAAAGAGGTTGGGCCATCCAAGAAATGTTTTAACTTAGAATATTATAATATATACCATTTAGCGGACGTTTTAGTCCAAAACTACTTACAGTCATGCTTTCATATGTAACCGGTGTGAAATGGCTAGCTAGTTAGCAGTGTGTGCTAGTAGCGTTTCAATCTTCACTCGCTCTGAGACCTTGAAGTAGTTGTTTCCTTGTGGATCAATAGGTAATGATGCTTACATTTACATTTACATTTCAGTCATTTAGCAGACGCTCTTATCCAGAGCGACTTACAGTTAGTGAATACATATTTTTTTATACTGGCCCCCCGTGGGAATCGAACCCACAACCCTGGCGTTGCAAACACCATGCTCTATCAACTGAGCTACATCCCTGCCGGCCATTCCCTCCCCTACCCTGGTCAACGCTGGGCCAATTGTGCGCCGCCCATGAGTCTCACGGTCGCGGCCGGCTGCGACAGAGCCTGGATTCGAACCAGGATCTCTAGTGGCACAGTTAGCACTGCGATGCAGTGCCTTAGACCACTGCGCCACTCAGGAGCATGCTTCATTGGTGACTGTTGTCGATGTGTTCGGAAGGTCCCTAGTTCAAGCCCAGGTTGGGGCAAGTAGATGTATGGGTGGTCCCATGAATCAAACCCACTATCCTGGCGTTGCAATGCTCTACCAACATGCATGACACGGTTATAGATGCTTTGTGAAGCCTCAATTTAATATGATTTATTAAGCTTCTATTAAGCGGTGCTTGTGTTACCCTTTATAAAGCACAGGTTTGTCATATTTGACATAGTGGGTTATGTCACATTTGACATAGGTTGTTATGTCACACAGTTATGCCACATTTATGAACCCTTTATAGAGCATGACATACAATTATAGATGATTTGACACATTTATGTAGAGCATATGAAGACTTTATGAATGCTTTATGAAGCCTTTAAAAGCTGCACTTCATTTAAACCGGGACCGAAAAGTCAGTAGTGTGGCCGAACAGCCGCACACAAACCTAAGATCACCATGTGCAATGCCAAGCGTCGGCTGAAGTGGTGTAAAGCTCGCCACCATTGGACTATGGCGCAGTGGAAACTCGTTCTCTGGAGTGATGAATCACGCTTCACCATCTGGCAGTCCGATGGATGAATCTGGGTTTGGCGGATGACAGGAGAACGCTACCTGCCCCAATGCATAGTGCAAACTGTACAGTTTGGTGGAAGAGGAATAATGGTCTGGGGCTGTTTTTCATGGTTCGGACTAGGCCGGATGTGGAGGTCCTGGTCTTGCGTGGTTACATGTGGTCTGCGGTTGTGAGGCCAGTTGGATGTACTGCCAAATTCTCTAAAACAATGTTGGAGATGGCTTATGGTAGAGAAATGAACATTAAACTCTCAGGCAACAGCTCTGGTGGACAATCCTGGAGTCAGCATGCCAATTGCGCGCTCCCTCAAAACTTGAGACATCTGTGGCATTGTGTTGTGTGACAAAACTGCACATTTAGAGTGGCCTTTTATTGTCCCCAGCACAAGGTGCACCTGTGTAATGATCATATTATTTAATCAGCTTCTTGATATGCCACACCTGTCAGGTAGATGGATTATCTTGACAAAGGATAAAACACTTCACTAACAGGGCTGTAATCAAATTTGTGAGAAATAAGGGAGAAATAAGCTTTTGGTGTGTATGGGAAATTTCTGGGATCTTTTATTTCAGCTCATGAAACATACACATTACATGTTGCGTTTATATTTTTGTTCAGTATATATTAACTGTTGCTATCGAAGTCCTTCCAAAAAGTAGGTTTAGCAGAGCAAATTAAATGTAACCATAATTTATAAGTCATATATCATCAATGAAACTATTTAGGCCTATATAACATTTGCAAAGTAATCAACAGCTATTGTTTCAATTCAACCCAGGGTTCAACTAAAAATAGACAATACATGTAGGCCTAGGTTTTCAAGCTTTGGTTGATTTCAAATGTAATCTTCATGTTAATCATTAATCATGTCTCAACAAAAAATCTAGGTTAAAGAATAGGAATACATCAAATCAAACTTTATTTAAAGTGCATTTCAAGTTTGATTAGATTTAGTCCTATTCTTTAATTTAGATTTTTTGTTGAGATGGAGACTTGAATCCAACATATAAATCATTACTTTGTAGACAAACTGGATATTGAATTGTGTTTGGTTATCAACGCAACCAAATATCAACATTTGAAGGAGATGTACATTTTCTTCTGCTTGGATAGTTCCATCTGTGCCACTGACTTAGTCTGGCTTTAATTCCAGTTTGTCTACATTGGCGCAAAAGATACATCACCTGTTGATATCAAATGTTGATATTTGGTTGCGTTGAGAACCAAACACAATTCAACATCACTTTTGCAATACAGTAAATAGCCTATTAACTTGTCAACAAGTTAACAAATTATATGTTGGAGTCACCTCTAAATAAAAAAGAAAGGTTAAAGATTAGGAATAAGCCAGTGGCTCAGATGAAACTATCCAAGCATTAGATATCCATTAAATGGTGATTTTTGGTTGTGTTGTCAACCAAACACAATTCAATATGACTTTTGTAATACAGTAAATTATCTGACCTTGTATTCCCATTTGAACTTTGTTGGTCTTTTAAATGGTTGAAAGTGCAGTGATAACATACAGTATTTAGATGTCAACTAAACCAAAAATCAGGCATTGTTTTTCCATTGGAATTTGGTTGTGCTTTTAAATGGTTAAAAGCATAGTGAAAACACATTGGGAATTCAACAAACTTCTGGTATTATTTTTGAATGGGTGAATAAAGGTTGAAATCTGATTGATCAACCTCTCAACCAAATATTACCCCCATTTCCACATTGAAATGACGTTGTGTGCCCAGTGGGTGGTGACTTGTCTGGCATTTCTCCAACTATTTGAATGTGTGTGTGTGTTTGTTTGAGTGTGTGTGCATTCTTACGTGTGAACGTAAATGAGTGTGTGTATGTATACATCTGCGTGCGTTTGTATGGTCGTGTGTGTGTGTTTGTGTGCAGAGTGTGTTTCAGCCATGGAAGCCTGTTGGAATTCCAAAAGCATGACCACCTTTTTTCCCCGGCCAAAGCCAATCGATTCTCCACACGCCGGTTGGCTGAGAACCACTGCTCACTGTCAGGAGCCCTGAATGAGCTGGTGGGTGTAAGGATTACTCTATTGTAGCGAGGGCACGCTGCAAAAAGCAACAGAGGAGATTTCACATTATATTCAATAAAAATCTGTATTTAAGAAACAAAGGGCAATTAAAACGCCCCATTCTACGGCGGGTGTTTTAAAACCACCCTCCGTTTAAGCTGCCAAAATGAGTCACTTAATTTTATCAGCCCTTTTTGTTGTCGTTCGACGACGTTGACGCAGTGTCAGAAAATACAAAATAGAGAACACAAAAGAGTTTGGTGGATTGATGGTTTGTTGTGGCCGACATAATCAGCTCTGATCATATTGTGTGGAGGCTACAGGGAGAATAGTAGAACAACCTTAACAGCAATTGCTGTAAACTAACGTCTTTGTCATGCTGTGATAGGGATTTCAGACAGCACATGGGCCTACCTGATTGATTTACATTTTAGTCATTTAGCAGACGCTCTTATCCAGAGCGACTTACAGTTAGTGAGTGCATACATTTTTTGATACTGGCCCCCCGTGGGAATCAAACCCAGAACCCTGGCGTTGTAAATGCCATGCTCTACCAACTGAGCTACACAGCTGAAGGTATCATAACCCTTATATTACAGTAGAAGAGTGATGTCTAAAAACAGACTGTTTCTTTCACTCATAAACACACACACACACTGTAATAATTAAAAAGCAAATGGTACTTCATAATGTTTATATCTTTATCTACCAGCCATAAACTGTCTGGGAGTGATGCTGTTGTCTATACTGTTTTTTGACAGATAAACACTGTATGTATGTGTGTGTGTGCATCTGTGTGCGTGTCTCCAAGTATGTGTGTGTGTCTGTAATAAAAGGTGAGCTTTGGTGTTCTCTGTCTGCGAGTGGCGAGGAAACGATGTGGCGGGGGTGGTGAGGAAAGGATGTGGCTGGGGTGGTGAGGAAAGGATGTGGCTGGGGTGGACGAGGAAAGGATGTGGAGGGGCTGGTGAGAAAAGGATGTGGAGGGGGTGGCGAGACAACGATGTGGCGGGGGTGGTGAGGAAAGGATGTGGCTGGGGTGGTGAGGAAAGGATGTGGCTGGGGTGGCGAGGAAAGGATGTGGAGGGGGTGGCGAGGAAAGGATGTGGAGGGGGTGGCGAGGAAACAATGTGGCGGGGGGTGGTGAGGAAAGGATGTGGCTGGGGGTGGCGAGGAAAGGATGTGGAGGGGGTGGAGAGGAAAGGATGTGGCGAAGGGTGGTGAGGAAAGGATGTGGCTGGGGTGGTGAGGAAAGGATGTGGAGGGGGTGGCGAGGAAAGGATGTGGAGGGGGTGGCGAGGAAACAATGTGGCGGGGGTGGTGAGGAAAGGATGTGGCTGGGGTGGCGAGGAAAGGATGTGGAGGGGGGTGGCGAGGAAAGAATGTGGAGGGGGTGGCGAGGAAAGGATGTGGAGGGGGTGGCGAGGAAACGATGTGGCGGGGGTGGTGAGGAAAGGATGTGGAGGGGGTGGCGAGGAAAGGATGTGGAGGGGTGGCGAGGAAACGATGTGGCGGGGGGGTGGTGAGGGAAGGATGTGGCTGGGGTGGCGAGGAAAGGATGTGGAGGGGGTGACGAGGAAAGGATGTGGAGGGGTGGCGAGGAAAGGATGTGGCGGAGGTGGTGAGGAAAGGATGTGGCTGGGGTGGCGAGGAAAGGATGTGGAGGGGTTGGCAAGGAAAGGATGTGGAGGGGGTGGCGAGGAAAGGATGTGGCTGGGGTGGCGAGGAAAGGATGTGGAGGGGTGGCGAGGAAAGGATGTGGAGGGGGGTGGCGAGGAAAGGATGTGGAGGGGGTGGCGAGGAAAGGATGTGGAGGGGGTGGCGAGGAAAGGATGTGGAGGGGGTGGTGAGGAAAGGATGTGGAGGGGGTGGCGAGGAAGGGTGTGGAGGGGGTGGCGATGAAAGGATGTGGAGGGGGTGGTGAGGAAAGGATGTGGCTGGGGTGGCGAGGAAAGGATGTGGAGGGGGTGGCGAGGAAGGGTGTGGAGGGGGTGGCGATGAAAGGATGTGGAGGGGGTGGTGAGGAAAGGATGTGGCTGGGGTGGCGAGGAAAGAATGTGGAGGGGGTGGCGAGGAAAGGATGTGGCTCGGGTGGCTAGGAAAGGATGTGGAGGGGGTGGCGAGGAAAGGATGTGGAGGGGGTGGCGAGGAAAGGATGTGGAGGGGGTGGCGAGGAAAGGATGTGGCTGGGGTGGCGAGGAAACGATGTGGAGGGGGTGGCGAGGAAACGATGTGGCTGGGATGGCGAGGAAATGATGTGGCTGGGGTGGCGAGGAAACGATGTGGAGGGGTTGGCGAGGAAAGGATGTGGCTGGGGTGGCGAGGAAAGGATGTGGAGGGGGCGGCGAGGAAAGGATGTGGCTGGGGTGGCGAGGAAAGGATGTGGAGGGGTGGCGAGGAAACGATGTGGCTGGGGTGGCGAGGAAAGGATGTGGCTGGGGTGGCGAGGAAACAATGTGGAGGGGTTGGCGAGGAAAGGATGTGGCTGGGGTGGCGAGGAAAGGATGTGGCTGGGGTGGCGAGGAAACGATGTGGAGGGGGTGGCGAGGAAAGGATGTGGCTGGGGTGGCGAGGAAAGGATGTGGAGGGGGTGGCGAGGAAAGGATGTGGCTGGGGTGGCGAGGAAAGGATGTGGCGGGGGTGGCGAGGAAACAATATGGGGGGGGGCGGCGGGACACAGGAATGCCAGATGGGGAGGAACGGATCGGATCCACCGACTGCAGCTTGCTCTTTTCAAAAATTCCTCCTTTCTCCGATCCCAGAGTGAGACGCAAGTTTCTGGCTGTGTCACTCCACTGGAGGGAGGGAGGGAGGGAGGGAGGGGGGAGAGAGAGAGAGAGAGAGAGAGAGAGAGAGAGAGAGAGAGAGAGAGAGAGAGAGAGAGAGAGAGAGAGAGAGAGAGAGAGAGAGAGAGAGAGAGAGAGAGAGAAACAGTGCATTCGGAAAGTATTCAGACCCCTTGACCTTTTCCACATTTTGTTACGTTACAGTCTTATTCTAAATTGATTAAATACTTGTTTTCCCTCATCAAGCTACACACAATACCCCATAATGACAAGCGAAAACAGGTTTTTAGAAATGTTTGCAAATGTAATGACAATAAAAAACAGAAATACCTTATTTACATAAGTATTTAGACCCTTTGCTATGAGACTCGAAATTGAGCTCAGGTGCATCCTGTTTCCATTGGTCATCCTTGAGATGTTTCTACAATTTGATTGCAAAAACCAAGCCATGAGGTCGAAGGAATTGTCCATAGAGCTCTGAGACAGGATTGTGTCGAGGCACAGGTCTGGAGAAGGGTACCCACAAATGTCTGTAGCATTGAAGGTCCCCAAGAACACAGTGGCCTGCATCATTCTTAAATGGAAGAAGTTTGGAACCACCAAGACTCTTCCTAGAGCTGGCCACCCGGCCAAACTGAGCGATCGGGGGAGAAGGGCCTTGGTCAGAGACATGACCAATAACCCGATGGTCACTCTGACAGAGCTCCAGAGTTCCTCTGTGGAGATGGGAGAACCTTCCAGAAGGACAACCATCTCTCCAGCACTCCACCAATCAGGCCAGACGGAAGCCACTCCTCAGTAAAAGGCACATGACAGCCTGCTTGGAGTTTGCCAAAAGGCACCTAAAGGACTCTCAGACCATGAGAAACAAGATTCTCTGGTCTGATGAAACCAAGATTGAACTCTTTTGCCTGAATGTCAAGCGTCACGTCTGGAGTAAACCTGGCACCATCCCTACGGTGAAGCATGGTGGTGGCAGCATCATGCTGTGGGGATGTTTTTCAGCAGCAGGGAGACTAGTCAGGATCGAGGGTAAGATTTGTATTTGTATTTATTATAGATCCCCATTAGCTGTTGCCAAGGCAGCAGCTACTCTTCCTGGGGTCCAGCAAAATTAAGGCAGTTATACATTTTAAAAACATTACAATACATTCATAACAGATTTCACAACATATTAAGTGTGCCCTCAGGCCTCTACTCTACTACCACATATTTATAACACAAAATCCATGTATACACATGTGTATAGTGCATATGTTATATTGTATTTGTATGCATGTGTCTATGTTTGTGTTGCTTCACAGTCCCTGCTGTTCCCTAAGGTTTGTTTAAATCTAATTTTACTGCTGGCTTGAGTTACTTGATGTGGAATAGAGTTTAATGTAGTCATGGCTCTATGTAGTACTTTGAGCCTTCCACAGTCTGTTCTTGACTTGGAGACTGTGAAGAGACCTCTGGTGGCATGTCTTGTCGGGTATGCATGGGTGTCCGAACTGTGTGCCAGTAGTTCAAACAGACAGCTCGGTGCATTCAACATGTCAATACCTCTCACAAATACAAGTAGTGATGAAGTCAATCTCTCCTCCACTTTGAGCCAGGAGAGATTGACATGCATTTTATTAATGTTCAGACCCTTTACTCAGTACTTTGTTGAAGCACCTTTGGCAGCGATTACTGCCTTGAGCCTTCTTGGGTATGACGCTACAAGCTTGGCAGACCTGTATTTGGGGAGTTTCTCCCATTCAAGATGAACGGAGCAAAGTACAGAGAGGTCCTTGATGAAAACCTGCTCCAGACCTCAGACTGGGGCGAAGGTCCACCTTCCAACAGGACAACGACCCTAAGCACACAGCCAAGACAACGCAGGAGTGGCTTCAGGACAAGTCTCTGAATGTCCTTGAGTGGCCCAGCCAGAGACCAGACATGAACCCGATCGAACATCTCTGGAGAGCCCTGAAAATAGCTGTGCAGCGACCCTCCCCTTTCAACCTGACAGCGCTTGAGAGGATCTGCAGAGAAGAATGGAAGAAACTCCCCAAATACAGGTGTGTCAAGCTTGTATTGTCATACCCAAGAAGGCTCAAGGCTGTATCGCTGCCAAAGGTGCTTCAACAAAGTACTGAGTAAAGGGTCTGAATACTTATGTAAATGTGATATTTCAGTTTTTTATTTTTAATACATTTGCAAAAATTTCAAAAAATATATTTTTGCTTCGTCATTATGGGGTATTGTGTGTAGATTAATGAGGACATTTAAAAATATATATATTTTAGAATAAGGCTGTAACGTAAACAAATGTGGAAAAAGTGAAGGGGTCTGAATACTTTCTGAATGCACTGTATCTAGCCAGGTGGTAAACACACGTAGCTGTATTAATTTATATCCACTAGATGGCACTGTCCTTTTGAGAGATCCATAAATAATGTGTGCAAACGGTTCTGGGATTGCGCATGCGCAGTGTGTAAGAGTGAGAGCAAGCAGTTACATTAGAGAGCTGTTGAAGTCCATTGTGGGTCAAACGTTACTTTAGATGGGTAAATAATACTTTTTATCTTGCTCTTGTACCGGAATATATCATATTTTACATCATCTGCAGTGTATAGGAGTTTGTTTTGTAATATTTATGCCAGATGGTCATGTTAGCCTGTTGATCATTTCAGATTGATATGAGGACGATAGCTTCTTGCTAGCTGAATACCAGTGCTCTCAGAACCACGTTGTGGAGTTGATAACATTATGTGAAGCATGAGTAATTATCAGAATGACATTCTATTTCATGTAAAGCTTCAGGGTGTTATATTTTGTTTCATTCTTGAATTGTAACTTATATGGTGATATGTCATTTCCCCCAATGCTGTATGGGTTAGATGAGGATCTACTGTTCCATGTGGGGCTAGGGTATCACGTGGACAGTGTTCATATTGTTTTATGACAACATTTAGTTTTATTTTATTGCAAGATGTAATTTTGTTTATAGACATCTTATACTCAGACATTTGAAAAGTAGAAAGTCTATTCTAACTGTCAACATTGTGGTCTTTGTATTTAAAAAATATATATATAGAAAGCAGAGCCACTACCGTTAATGCATTTCACTTTGTACTTATTGTACTCAAATTGTTTGTGAAAGAAATGGAGAGTGAAAGAGAGCAGTAGTGAGTCAGCTGCTTGAGCCATGGATGGAGGCTCGAACAACCATCCCCCTTCCAAGCCCTCTTCCTCCCTCCCTCAAGTGTTTACTCAAGATTCCGTCCCAACATATGGTGCCCCTTATCACCACCTGATGCACACTGCAGAGTAAGCAGTCAGCCACCTCCAACTCAACCATGAAACTACAGTATCTATCCTCATATTCCCAAAAGATTCCAAGGCCCTCTATAACATTGTAGAACATAAAAATGGCAATTGAAATTGCAGCACCCACAACGCTAGATTTTTTTAAAAAGGCAGTGGCAATGGATACAGTTTTCGCCCACGACCCACCCGCCCCTACGGAATTCTCTTTCTTAAAACTAAGGATCCGGATCACATTCTGTGCATAGGTTATTTTACGCATAAACTCACAATCCCCCTCCCTTCATGTTTCGCTCTCTACTCACCCTCTTCTGGACCATGATGATGTAGCCTATATCTCTGCCTCATATTTATGAAAACTTGAAATAAAAACCCTGTGGCGATTTGAACGAACATTCCAAAACATATATTATGAAGGCTACAACCTTGTCTGTCTGTAACAGTCCCTACACTTTGGAGAAAAAACAATCAGCGTTTTGTGTGAAGATGTAGGCTAACCTTTATAGTTGCAGCCATATCGTAGTTCCTGAAAAAAGAACACTACTCGACTGCCTCCTGTGCAGCTTAGCCAATGTTTGCAATGATGATGGAAAAGATAACATTCAATCGCTAATTACACTGCGTGTCTGTGTCTTGCTGCAATCCACCGCTGGGCATCAACGTTCTAGGCAGCCGGGCGTGTATCCAAACCGGTGAAAAGAGTCCGACAATGGGCGAGTTCTTTTTGCATCGCCCTGTGCCATAGTTATGCCATATATGCGGATATCGTGGCGAGAGTAAATAGCTGCATGCCTAACTCAGCAGCTAAGAAGAACATGAAATTGCTAGACTGCCTGTTTGTGTCGTGCTTATGTTTGAGACAACTAAGTTTGTACGAACATGTCGATAATGTATTTTGTGTAAAACATGTAAATAGCTGCATGTAGCCTAATCCCCTCCTGCAAAAAGAACATGAAGTCGTGCTTATGCTTACTGAGGCATGGAATGCAATAGTTTTGTGTACAACATGGGCTACACCTGTGACCATACAAAGGCGATCAAGGAAGGGGGAGCAGCAGCGGAGCATTCAGCACAGCAAATAAGTAGGCAGTGGAGTGGGCCTACCTGCAGCACCCGATGTCACAGGAAGGCCAAAAAGATAATCAAGGACAACTACCTCCCGAGCCACTGCCTGTTCACCCCGTTATCATCTAGAAGGCAAGGCCAGTACAGGTGCATCAAAGCTGGGACCAAGAGACTGAAAAACAGCTTCTATCTCAAGGCCATCAGACTGTTAAACAGCCATCACTAGCACAGAGAGGCTGCTGCCTAAATACAGACTTGAAAATCACTGGCCACTTTAATAAATGGAACACCAGTCACTTTAATAATGCCACTTTAATAATGTTTACATATCTTGCATTACCCATCTCATATGTATATACTGTATTCTATACTATCTTAATAATGTTTACACATCTTGCATTACCTGTCACGATCGTCATATGGAACAGACCAAGGCGCAGCGTGATGAACAAACATACTTTAATTAGTTAAAGTTTAAACATGAATACAAAACAAGAAACGACTTGTGACATCCACGATATCAATGACCGAACACGGAACAAAAACCCACAAACCCAAAGGGAAAAACAGACAGTTAAATATGGCTCCCAATCAGAGACAACCAGCCAACAGCTGACACTCGTTGCCTCTGATTGGGAGTCACTCAGGCAAACATAGAAATCAACAAACTAGAATTACCAACATAGAAATACACACATAGAATGAACACACCCTGGCTCAACATAATGAGTCCCAGAGCCAGGGTGTGACAGTACCCCCCCCCCTAAAGGCGCGGACTGCGACCGCGCCTCAACTAAACAAAACAGGGGAGGGCTGGGCGGGCATACCTCCTCGGCGGCGGTTCTGGCTCCGGCCTCGACCACCACCCTCCAATACACCCCCCATAGCGCCCCTGGTCCAGTCTGGCCCCGCCGGCTGGAGCCGAACTGGACTTAGCAGGAGTGGTTAGCTTCAGCTCCATCGTGGAGCAGTTGACCGGTACCTTACCAGGCACCGGTGACCCAGGCACGGGTTGTGCTGGACTGACGACGCGCACCCCTGGCTTGGTGCGTGGAGGAGGAACGGGCCTTACCAGGCTGACGACGCGCACCCCCTGGCTTGGTGCGTGGAGGAGGGACGGGCCTTACCAGGCTGACGACTCGCACCCCTGGCTTGGTGCGTGGAGGAGGGACGGGCCTTACCAGGCTGACGACTCGCACCCCTGGCTTGGTGCGAGTGGCAGGAACGGGCCGGGCTGGCGACGCGCACCGTAGACTTGGTGCGAGTGGCAGGAACAGGCCGGGCCGGGCTGGCGACGCGCACCGTATACTTGGTGCGAGTGGCAGGAACAGGCCGGGCCGGGCTGGCGACGCGCACCGTAGACTTGGTGCGAGTGGCAGGAACAGGCCGGGCCGGGCTGGCGACGCGCACCGTATACTTGGTGCGAAGTGGCAGGAACAGGCCGGGCCGGGCTGGCGACGCGCACCGTATACTTGGTGCGAGTGGCAGGAACAGGCCGGGCCGGGCTGGCGACGCGCACCGTAGACTTGGTGCGAGTGGCAGGAACAGGCCGGGCCGGGCTGGCGACGCGCACCGTAGACTTGGTGCGTGGAGCAGGGACAGGCCGGACTGGGCTGTCGACGTACACCGTAGGCTTGGTGCGTGGAGCAGGGACTGGCCGGACTGGGCTGGCGACGCACACCGTAGGCTTGGTGCGTGGAGCAGGGACTGGCCGGACTGGGCTGGCGACGCACACCGTAGGCTTGGTGCGTGGAGCAGGGACTGGCCGGACTGGGCTGGCGACGCACACCGTAGGCTTGGTGCGTGGAGCAGGGACAGGCCGAACCGGGCTGTGGAGACGGATAGGAGCCCTGGAGTGAAGAGCGGCCACAACCCGTCCTGGCTGAATGCCTACCCTCACACACTCTGTGTGAGGCATCCGCACAGGACGTACAGGGCGGTGTATCCGTAACCTGGTGGCCTCCAGAATCCGCCCCTCTTTTGCCTCCGTCAGCCCCGTCGTCCATGCCGTGTGCCCCCCCCTAAACATTTTCTGGGGTTGCCTCTCGACCGCCCGACGACGACCCTGATCATGCCATTGCTCCTCTCTACGGCGCGCCTCGACCTTCTTTTCTCCCGGCGCTTCCTCCCATGTCCAGCCCAAGAGCTGCCCCTGGACACGCTGCTTGGTCGTTGCATGGTGGGTTTTTCTGTCACGATCGTCATATGGAACAGACCAAGGCGCAGCGTGATGAACAAACATACTTTAATTAGTTAAAGTTTAAACATGAATACAAAACAAGAAACGACTCGTGACGTCCACGGTATCAATGACCGAACACGGAACAAAAACCAACAAACACAAAGGGAAAAACAGACAGTTAAATATGGCCCCCAATCAGAGACAACCAGCCAACAGCTGACACTCGTTGCCTCTGATTGGGAGTCACTCAGGCAAACATAGAAATCAACAAACTAGAATTACCAACATAGAAATACACACATAGAATGAACACACCCTGGCTCAACATAATGAGTCCCAGAGCCAGGGTGTGACATTACCCATCTCATATGTATATACTGTATTCTATACTATCTATTGCATCTTAGCCTATGCCGCTCTGACAATGACATTGCTCATCCATATATCTATATATTCTTATTCCATTCCTTTACTTAGATTTGTGTGCATTAGATATTTGTTGTGGAACTGTTAGATATGACTTGCTAGATATTGCTGCACTGTCGCTACAATCGCAATAACATCTGCTAACCATGTGTATGTGACCAATGCATTTGATTTGATGTGCAGAAATATCCATATTTTTTTTTAATATGAAGACTGGAACACTGAATCAGGAACTGATCCAAAGTTCTGTTCTGAACGGTCCTTTATCTGTTCTCACTCAGCAGCGCTCCTGCCACTGCCATTCACAGAAAAGCATATATCCTTGTTTGAAATCGTACATAGCCTAATTCATCATGCATTGTTATCATCATGAAGAAGAAAGACCTCCTAGATCTTCTAATCGTCTAGATCTTCTAATCACTTAGTTGCCAGATTCCACTGATTATGTCACCCCAAGGTGAACAGTGGGAGGGAAAGTTAATCTGCTGTCAACCATAAACGATTAACATGGGAATTGTAGTTCTTTATGGAACAAACGCCTACAAACACCAACACTTTGACACTTCTGGGCCCACACGTAAGGACTGAGCCAAATTCTTGTGACCATTGCGTTGTCAAACCGCCGCCCCTCAATATTTAGATGTATGAAACAGCCAAGAACTAGTACGCCGATACGGCAGTGTCAACTCCGTCCAGCAAGTCAATTTGTCCCCATTTTCGAGGCTTGTTCGCAACAATGACCAAAATGATTACATGGTGGCACTTGATTTAAATTAAACAGGTCTACTTTTCTCCTGCTGCAGGCTCACCTCTTTATTCTCTGTCTGTCTGTCTGTCTCTCTCCTCTCTCTCTCTCTCTCTCTCTCTCTCTCTCTCTCTCTCTCTCTCTCTCTCTCTCTCTCTCTCTCTCTCTCTCTCTCTCTCTCTTCTCTCTCAGTGATTGAACCAGGGGGAATTCAGCCTGTCTCTTTAATTAGTGTGAGATAGGCTTCATTATTCACAGGCTGAATTTAATATTCATCACAGGAGGGCGGAAAAAATTCAAGAGGAAATGTAAGAAACCTGCTGCATGGATAGCTGTGCCTAGGATAAAGTTCTGAGAGATTGACTGATATTTCTGCCTCGGGCCAAATGACTCTGTACTCCTCCCTGTAATTTCTCCCCTCCCCTCTCCCTTGATATCTGTATATCTCTCTGTCTCGCTCTGTCTCTCTCTGTCTCTCTCTCTCTCTTCATCACTCTCTGTCAGTTTCTCTCAGTATCTGAATATCTCTCTACCTCTTTCTATCCCTTGCTATCTGCCTCTCTTGCTCTCTGCATCTATATCTCACTCTTCCATTCTCCTCCTCTTTCTATCTGTCTCTTCCTCTTACACACATCACCTCTCTCCACCTCCCTCTCTTTCCATCACCATCCATGCATTTCTATGCTATCTCTCCTTTTCATCTCCTCCTTAAACTAAAGAAGGAATTGGTATTCTCGAGTCATCGCGGCAGGACACACTTATCTTTTCAGAGGAGGCCTTTGAAAGAGGGCTGATGCTGCATGAAAATGATTTTTGATAGGAAACCTCTGTGACATCTCATGACACGCTCACACCAGCTAGTTGAAGAGGTTTGCGTCAGCCGCCCCAAGGTTTAACCGCCAATGAATTTGGATGTATTGAGCATAATGGGCTAACATGAGCATAATTACCCTTTACTAAACCACTGAACAGCATCCTAGCCAATAGCTCTGTTACAACATTGTAACATACACTCTACTGCCCTCTCGTGGACGAACTGCAACATCGCCTCCCGACTTAGGACATACAGTGGGGAAAATAAGTATTTAGTCAGCCACCAATTGTGCAAGTTCTCCCACTTAAAAAGATGAGAGAGGCCTGTAATTTTCATCATAGGTACACGTCAACTATGACAGACAAAATGAGAAAAAAACATCCAGAAAATCACATTGTAGGATTTTTTTATGAATTTATTTGCAAATTATGGTGGAAAATAAAAAAAGTTTCTCAATACTTTGTTATATACCCTTTGTTGGAAATGACACAGGTCAAAAGTCTTCACAAGGTTTTCACACACTGTTGCTGGTATTTTGGCCCATGCCTCCATGCAGATCTCCTCTAGAGCAGTGATGTTTTGGGGCTGTCGTTGGGCAACACAGACTTTAAACTCCCTCCAAAGATGTTCTATGGGGTTGAGATCTGGAGACTGGCTAGGCCACTCCAGGACCTTGAAATGCTTCTTACGAAGCCACTCCTTCGTTGCCCGGGCGGTGTGTTTGGGATCATTGTCATGCTGAAAGACCCAGCCACTTTTCATCTTCAATGCCCTTGCTGATGGAAGGAGGTTTTCACTCAAAATCTCACGATACATGGCCCCATTCATTTTTTCCTTTACACGGATCAGTCGTCCTGGTCCCTTTGCAGAAAAACAGCCCCAAAGCATGATGTTTCCACCCCCACTGATCCATCCCCCCCCCCCCCCCCAAAAAAAAATAAAAAAAATAAAAAAAATAATGATGTTTGCACCCCCATGCTTCACAGTAGGTATGGTGTTCTTTGGATGCAACTCAGCATTCTTTGTCGTCCAAACACGACGAGTTGAGTTTTTACCAAAAAGTTCTATTTTGGTTTCATCTGACCATATGACATTCTCCCAATCCTCTTCTGGATCATCCAAATGCACTCTAGCAAACTTCAGACGGGCCTGGACATGTACTGGCTTAAGCAGGGGGACACGTCTGGCACTGCAGGATTTGAGTCCCTGGTGGCGTAGTGTGTTACTGATGGTAGGCTTTGTTACTTTGGTCCCAGCTCTCTGCAGGTCATTCACTAGGTCCCCCCGTGTGGTTCTGGGATTTTTGCTCACCGTTCTTGTGATCATTTTGACCCCACGGGGTGAGATCTTGCGTGGAGCCCCAGATCGAGGGAGATTATCAGTGGTCTTGTATATCTTCCATTTCCTAATAATTGCTCCCACAGTTGATTTCTTCAAACCAAGCTGCTTACCTATTGCAGATTCAGTCTTCCCAGCCTGGTGCAGGTCTACCATTTTGTTTCTGGTGTCCTTTGACAGCTCTTTGGTCTTGGCCATAGTGGAGTTTGGAGTGTGACTGTTTGAGGTTGTGGACAGGTGTCTTTTATACTGATAACAAGTTCAAACAGGTGCCATTAATACAGGTAACGAGTGGAGGACAGAGGAGCCTCTTAAAGAAGAAGTTACAGGTCTGTGAGAGCCAGAAATCTTGCTTGTTTGTAGGTGACCAAATACTTATTTTCCACCATAATTTGCAAATAAATTCATAAAAAATCCTACAATGTGATTTTCTGGATTTTTCTTTCTCAATTTGTCTGTCATAGTTGACGTGTACCTATGATGAAAATTACAGGACTCTCTCATCTTTTTAAGTGGGAGAACTTGCACAATTGGTGGCTGACTAAATACTTTTCCCCCCCACTGTACAACTGGATATATGTTGATTAAGCCTCGAGACAACTGAGACATGGAATGTGTATTTGTTCCATTCAGAGGGTGAATGGTGAAGACAAAATATTTAAGTGCCTTTGAACAGGTATGGTAGTAGGTGCCAGGCGCAACTTGAATATGTAAAGAACTGCAATGCTGCTGGGTTTTTCACATTCAACGGTTTCCCATGTGTATCAAGAATGGTCCACCACCCAAAGGACATCCAGCCAATTTGACACATGGGCCAGCATCCCTGTGGAACACTTTTTTTTTTTGATTGCTGCGCCACTCAGTAGGCCCTCCTGTGGAACGCTTTTGACACCTTGTAGAGCCCCGACAAATTGAGGCTGTTCTGAGGGCAAAAGGGGGTGCAACTGAATATTAGGAAGGTGTTCCTAATGTTTTGTGCACTCAGTGTACGTTTCAAGTTGCAAGTTTTAATATTACATGCACAAGTACAGTGAAATGCCTTTCTTGCAAGCTCTAAACCCAACAATGCAGTAATCAATATCAATGTAGTACTAAAAATAACATAAGGTAGTACAAAACACAAGAAGTAAAAATAAGAAGAACTCGAGAAGTAAGATATATACAGGTTCAGTTCCTATATCATATTTACAATGTGCAGGGATACTGGAGTGATACAGGTAGATACAGTATGTATAGGGGTAAGGTGACTAGGCATCAGGATATATGATAAACAGAGTAGCAACAGCGTACAGTGCATTCGGAATGTATTCAGACACTTTGACTTGTTCTACCATTTCGTTACGTTACAGCCTTATTCTAAAATGGATTCAATTGTTTTTTTCCCTCATCAATCTACAAAAAATACCCCATAATGACGAAGCAAAAACAAGTTTTTAGACATTTTTGCACATTTATTACAAATAACAAATGGAAATAACATATTTACATAAGTATTCAGACCCTTTACTCAGTACTGTGTTGAAGCGCATTTGGCTGCAATTACAGCCTTGAGTCTTCTTGGGTATGATGCTACAAGCTTGGCACACCTGTATTTGGGGAGTTTCTCCCATTCTTCTCCGCAGATCCTCTCAAGCTCTGTCAGGTTCGATGGGGAGCGTCGCTGCACAGCTATTTTCAGGTCTCTCCAGAGATGTTCGATCGGGTTCAAGTCTGGGCTCTGGCTGGGCCACTCAAGGACATTCAAAGACTTGTCCCGAAGCCACTCCTGCATTATCTTGACTGTGTGCTTAGGGTCATTGTCCTGTTGGAAGGTGAATCTTCACCCGAGTCTGAGGTCTTGAGTGCTCTGGAGCAGGTTTTCATCAACGATTTCTCTGTACTTTGCACCGTTTCTTTGCAATGTTTCTCTGTACTTTACTTTGATCCTGACTAGTCTCCCAGTCCCTGCCGCTGAAAAACATCCCCACAGCATGATGCTGCCACCACCATGCTTCACCATAGGAATGGTGCCAAGTTTCCTCCAGATGTGACACTTGGAATTCAGGCCAAAGAGTCCAGAGTCCAGGCCAGAGAGAATCTTGTTTCTCATGGTCTGAGAGTCCAAGCGAGCTGTCATGTGCCTTTTACTGAGGAGTGGCTTCCGTCTGGCCACTCTACCATAAAGGCCTTATTGGTGAGGTGCTGCAGAGATGGTTGTCCTTCTGGAAGGTTCTGCCATCTCCACAGAGGAACTCGGGAGCTCTGTCAGAGTGACCATAGGGATCTTGGTCACCTCCCTAACCAAGGTCCTTCTTCCCCGAATGCTCAGTTTGGCTGGGCGGCCAGCTCTAGGAAGAGTCTTGGTGGTTACAAAATTATTTCATTAAAAAATGATGGAGGCCACTGTGTTCTTGGGAACCTTCAATGCTGCAGAAATTTGTTGGTACCGTTCCCCAGATCTGTGCCTCAACACAATCCTGTCTCGGAGCTCTACGGACAATTCCTTCGACCTCATGGCTTGGTTTTTGCTCTGACATGCACTGTCAACTGCGGGACTGTAAGGGTTGGTGTGAGGTGTGACCCAGGTGCGTTGCAGGATAGACAGTAGGCAGTAGGCAGAGATGGTGAAACAAGGATCTTTACTGGTGGTCCCAAAACCAGGATAGAAAATAACTCACTAACTAAGTCGCTCTGGATAACAGCGTCTGCTAAATGACTAAAATGTAAAAATGTCACGAAAACATAAAGAAGGACCAAATTGGTCTCCAAAAACAGGCTGACAGCAAACATATGAAATACTAACTATGACTGAAAACAACAATGAAACAGAGCGAACACTTCTCAAGTACCTGTACATACAGTTGAAGTCAGAAGTTTACATACACTTAGGTTGGAGTCATTAAAACTCGTTTTTCAACCACTCCACAAATTTCTTGTTAACAACCTATAGTTTTGGCAAGTCGGTTAGGACATCTACTTTGTGCATGACACAAGTAATTTTTCCAACAATTGTTTACAGACAGATTATTTCACTTATAATTCACTGTATCACAATTCCAGTGGGTCAGAAGTTTACATACACTAAGTTGACTGTGCCTTTAAACAGCTTGGGAAATTCCAGAAAATGATGTCATGGCTTTAGAAGCTTCTGATAGGCTAATTGACATCATTTGAGTCAATTGGAGGTGTACCTGTGGATGTATTTCAAGGCCTACCTTCAAACTCAGTGCCTCTTTGCTTGACATCATGAGAAAATCAAAAGAAATCAGTCAAAACCTCAGAAAAAAATGTGTAGACCTCCACAAGTCTGGTTCATCCTTGGGAGCAATTTCCAAACGCCTGAAGGTACCACGTTCATCTGTACAAACAATAGTACACAAGTATAAACACCATGGGTGTGATGAGGTGTGAATGAAGGAGTCAGGCGCAGGAGGTAAAACACCGAAGTCCAGAGTTTATTCCGTTTACATAAATAAAACGCACAATACGAAACTATCACAAGGGAAATATTCCACCTTGGCAATAACAAATGGAAGAGTAGCTCAACTGAGCTACTCGCTCTCACAATGAAATAATCACTCACAAAGACAAGGGAAACAGAGGGAACACTTATACACATACTAGGCGGAAGTCGTGACAGTGGGACCACGCAGCCGTCAAACCGCTCAGGAAGGAGACGCGTTCTGTCTCCTAGAGATGAATGTACTTTGGTGCGTAAAGTGCAAATCAATCCCAGAACAACAGCAAAGGACCTTGTGAAGATGCTGGAGGAAACAGGTACAAAAGTATCTATATCCACAGTAAAACGAGTCCTATATCGACATAACCTGAAAAGGCCGCTCAGCAAGGAAGAAGCCACTGCTCCAAAACCGCCATATAAAAGCCAGCCTACGGTTTGCAACTGCACATGGGGACAAAGAAAGTACTTTTTGGAGAAATGTCCTCTGGTCTGATGAAACAAAAATAGAACTGTTTGGCCATAATGACCATCGTTATGTTTGAAGGAAAATGGGGGAGGCTTGCAGGCCGAGGAACACCATCCCAACTGTGAAGCATGTGGGTGGCAGCATCATGCTGTGGGGGTGCTTTGTTGCAGGATGGACCAGTACACTTCACAAAATAGATGGCATCGTGATGAAGGAAAATTATGTGGATATATTGAAGCAACATCTCAAGACATCAGTCAGGAAGTTAAAACTTGGTCGTAAATGGGTCTTCCAAATGGACAATGACCCCAAGCATACTTCCAAAGTTGTGGCAAAATGGCTTAAGGACAACAAAGTCAAGGTATTGGAGTGGCCATCACAAAGCCCTGACATCAATCCTATAGAAAATGTGTGGGCAGAACTGAAAAAGTGTGTGCGAGCATGGAGGCCTACAAACCTGACTCAGTTACACCAGCTCTGTCAGGAGGAATTGGACAACATTTACCCAATTTATTGTGGGAAGCTTGTGGAAGGCTACCCGAAACGTTTGACCCAAGTTAAACAATTTAAAGGCAATGCTACCAAATACTAATTGAGTGTATGTAAACTTCTGACCCACTGGGAATGTGATGAAATAAATAAAAGCTGAAATAAATCATTCTCTCTAATTTTATTCTGACATTTCACATTCTTAAAATAAAGCGGTGATCCTATCTGACCTATGACAGGGAGTTTTTACTAGGATTAAATGTCAGGAATTGTGAAAAACTGAGTTTAAATGCATTTGGCTAAGGTGTATGTAAACTTCCGACTTCAACTGTACGTCTCGCAATCAGACACTGACTAGTACTGTTTGGCATTGTGAACTAGCAGAGAAAACAGAGCAAGGGAACACAGAGAAGTGAGGGCATAAATACACAGGTGAACAGGTAGACACAGGTGACACCAATAAGATAATGATTATTCCAGACTGTGAGTGAGGAGGTGCTTAAGGTTGTCGGAAGATGACACTTAGTCGGTCACTCCGGAACTCCAGTGCCCCCCCCCCCACTCATGTCCTTTTGAAAATATTAGGATGTCATCCAAATACACGAAGACGCTGTAGTTGAGGAGCTTCTGGAGCACGTCATTGACTAACGCCTGGAACACCGCAGGCGCGTTGGCTAGACCGAAAGGCATGACTTGGTACTCGTAACGGCCATTGGGTGTGTTAAAAGCCATCTTCCACTCGTCCCCCTCCCGAATTCTCACCAGGATGTAGGCATTTCGTAGGTCCAGCTTGGTGAAGACCCGGGCTCCCTGCAACGACTCGAATGCCGTCATCATCAGGGGGAGTGGGTAGCGGTTCTTAACCGTGATGTCGTTGAGCGCCCGGTAATCAATGCACGGCCACTGCCCACTGTCCTTTTTCCCCACTAAGAAGAAGCCTGCGCCTGTGGGTGAGGTAGAGGGACGGATGTGACCTCATCGATACACTCCCTCATGGCCAGCGTCTCCAGCCGGGACAAGGAAAACAATTGCCCTCGTGTGGGCATGGCGCCCGGCAGGAGATCGATAGCGCAGTCATACGGCCTGTGAGGAGGTAGGGCCTTGGCACGCCTCTTACTAAACACCTCCCCCAGATCGCAATACTCCCGGGGAACGCCTGCCAGGTCTGGGCCGGTGACAGAGTCTGTAGCCACCGTCCTCCCGGTGGCAACCGCCACTAGGGTGGTAGGTGGTTCGGAGTGCGGGACCTGGGGAAGAGGTGAGGACTGGTAGGTGGTCTGGGATGGTGGTTTGGGCTGATGAGTGGTCAGTGGAGACCGGAACAGGACGGAGGCAGAGCCTCCCTCCAGGATGAGCCGCCCCGTGGACAAGTCTATCCAGGGTTTGTGGACGACCAGCCAGGGGTGCCCGAGGACGAGGGGACACTCCGGAGAGTCCACAATGAAAAACTGGATATCCTCCCATACCCCCCTGCCACCTGGACACGTACAGGGACAGTGCACCGGGTGATGAAGCCCGACCCCAACGGCCGGCCGTCCAGGCCCATGACCGGAACCGGCTCAGACAGGGACAGTAACGGAACGCTCCACCCTTGGGCCAGCCCCGCGTCCATCAGTTTTCCCGTGGCCCCCGAATCCACCAGTGCATGCGCCCTACGCGCAGCACTGGGCCACTGAACCCTGACGGGGAGAAAACTCTGGGAGTCTCTGGGGTTGGGGTTTCGGTTCCGGCTCGTTAGCACCCCTCCCGATATTAGCGACCACTCCCGTTTCCTGGCTTCTCCGGGCATTAGTCGCAGTGGTAACCTGCCTGGCCGCAGTACAGGCAAAGTCCCTGGCACAGACTTCTCTGCTTCTCCATCCTGGACAAGCGCGCCTTGCGTCAACCCTCTCTCGTGCGCCCTCTCACGACGCTGATTGTCTACCCGCACCGAGAGGTTGACGAGGCCATCCAGTCACTCAGGCAGCTCCCTGAAGGAGAGTTTGTCTTTCATCCCCTCCGATAGCCCCTGCGCGTAAAGGACGACCAGGGCGACCTCCTCCCATCCTGCCTATCGAACCCGGGTCCGGAACTCCACGGAGTAGTCCGCCACCGAACGGTCACCCTGCCGACAGGCCGTGAGCCGCCTCCCAGCCTCCTGCCCCGACACCACCTGAGAAGTGTTGAACACCTTGCGTAGCTCCCGGGTGAATTGTTAGGAGTCGGAGCACACTGGAGTTTGGCTCTCCCACTCCGTGGTAGCCCAGGAAAGGGCCCGACCTGTCAACAGAGTGATAATGTAGGCCACCCGGCCCTGCTCCGTCGGGAAGGAGGAGGGTTGTAGGCTGAATAGCAGAGAACACTGGGTGAGGAATTCCCTGCAGCCCTCTGGACGTCCGTCGCACCTCTCCGGAGGTGGAAGACAGGGTTCCCGTGATGACGCAGGCGAGACTGGAGATGCCGCTGCCGCAGCCTCTGCTCCGCCGACTGCCGGGGCTGGTCGGGTGTCCACCCGGCACTGCATGGCAATCATCAGCTGGTGGAGATTATTGGTGATCGTCTGCATGCTGCGGTCGTGCTGGTTCAGCATAGCTCCCTGCGTTGCCAATGCGCTGCGATACTGTGCTGCCTCCGCTGGGTCCATATTGGCTCTGTTTTCTGTAAGGGTTGGTGTGAGGTGTGACCCAGGTGCGGTGCAGGATAGACAGTAGGCAGTAGGCTGAGATGGTGAAACAAGGATCTTTACTTCCCAAAACCAGGATACAAAATAACGGACTTGTCAAGAAAAAATTAAGGAGGAGCAAATTGGTCTCCAAAAAAAGGCTGACAGCAAACATACAAAATACTATCTATGACTGAAAACAACAATGAAACAGGGAGAACACTTTTCAAGTACCTGTACATATATCTCGCAATCAGACACTGATTAGTACTGTTTGGCATCGAGAACTAGCAGAGAAAATAGAGCAAGGGAACACAGGGAAGTGAGGGCATAAATACACAGGTGAACAGGTAGACACAGGTGACAAAAATAAGATAATGATTAGTCCAGACTGTGAGTGAGGAGGTGCCTAACGTTGTCGGAGGATGACACCTACTGGGTCGCTCCGGAACTGCGACCCCCTCCTGTAACATGGGACCTTATATAGACAGGTGTGTGCCTTTCCAAATCATGTCCAATCAATTGAATTGACCACAGGTGGACTCCAGTCAATTTGTAGAAATAACTCAAGGATGATCAATGGAAACAGGATGCATCTGAGCTAAATTTCGAGGCTCTTAGCAAAGGGTCTGAATACCTATGTAAATAAGGTATTTCTGTTTTAAATCTTTAATATATTAGCAACAATTTCTACAAACCTGTTTTCGCTTTGTCATTATGGGATATTGTGTGTAAATTAATGAGGACATTTTTTTTATTTAATCCATTTTAGAATAAGGCTGTAACGTAACAAAATGTGGAAAAAGGGAAGGGGTCTGAATATTTTCCAAATGCACTGTTTGTGATGATTGTATGTGAGTGTGTGTGGGTGTAGAGTCAGTATAAATGTGTGTGCATGTTATGTGTGTGTGTGTGAGCAAATGACTCAGGGGCGCAACTTTCACTGGGGACAGGGGGACCCCACATTCTGAAATTGCATTTTTGTCCCCCCATTGGAATGTGATACAAAACGCGGCAGCGGTGTGATTTAGGACCATGTGGACCCCTCCGTGCGGTCGGGTAGGCTGTTTGGAGTATTTGTATTTATTATGGATCCTCTTCCTAGGGTCCAGCAAAATTAAGGCAGTTATACATTTAAAAAAACATTACAATACATTCATAATAGATTTCACAGCACACTAAGTGTGTGCCCTCAGGCCCCTACCACATATCTACAACACAAAATCCATGTGTACGTGTGTGTATGCATGTGTCTGTGTCTGTGCCTACGTTTGTGTTGCTTAACAGTTCCCGCTGTTCCGTAAGGTGTATTTTTATCTGTTTTTTAAATCTACTGCTTGCATCAATTTTTCAATTCCTCATCAATCGACGGGCATTTAACAATTTTTACAGTCATTTTCTTAATGGGTGCATGCTTATTAGTAACTGGAATAAGCAATTTCATAAATGTCATGAATCCCGCTTCCTGAGTCTGTTTTTGCCTGAGTTGCCTATTTTCTGTCTTGGAGTCTGTTTCCTGAGGTTCCTGAACTGGTTGCCGGGTGACGAGGCTAGGCGGGAGATCTCTCGATTACCCGCACCTGCATCTCATCAGCTATCTGCACACCTGGTCCTGATCATCACCTCTCCACTTCATAAGCTCTGACCTGACATCCATTCCCTGCCGGATCGTTAGCCATGAACAGTATGTTGTGTCAGCGTATCAGCCTCAAGTTTACTAGAGTTAGTTTTGTTGTTCTCTACTTTTTGCTTGCCGTGTACTCACCTCCGTTTACTCTGTCTACAGTCATTCTCCCGGAACATTCACCCCACCCCTGCCTGGTCGTCGGTGGCTTCTGTGACACCATTGGATCTGCCTATTCACTCCCACCAACTCACCTCCGCTGCCCGCTCCGTCTCCTGGATTATTCTGCTTCCACATTTGAGTCTGTAAATAAATACTCACATTTGTTCAACTCGACTTGTCCTGGTCTGCTTCTGGGTTCTGCTTTAGAGAATCGTGACAATAACTGTGTCAAGTGCAGTGTCTGTTTGCTCCTCATTACACACCACGGACCAACATATATTCTTTACATCAACAACATAGGAATCACTACAAAACTTATTGTATGACCTCTTATACACAATATTAGGCCCAGCCTTTGGAACTTTGGTTTTCCTAGATATGGCTACTATATTGTGATCACTACATCCAATGGATTTGGATACTGCTTTCAAACAAATCTCTGCAGCATTAGTAAAAATATGATCAATACATGTTAATGATTTACTTCCTGTACTGTTTGTAACTACCCTGATAGGTTGACTGACAACCTGAACAAGGTTGCAGGCACTGGTTACAGTTTGAAGGTTTCTCTTGAGTGGGCAACTTGATGAAAGCCAGTCAATATTTAAATCACCCAGAAAGTATACCTCTCTATTGATATCACATACTGTACATTATCAAGCATTTCACACATGTTATCCAGATACTGACTGTTAGCACTTGGTGGTCTATAGCAGCTTCCCACCAGAATGGGCTTTAGGTGAGGCAGATGAACCTGTAGCCATATTACTTCAACAGTATTTAACGTGAGATCCTCTCTAATCTTCACAGGAATGTGGTTCTGAATATAAACAGCAACACCTCCACCATTGACATTTCTATATTTTCTGTAAACGTTATAACCTTGTATTGCTACCACTGTATCATCCAATGTATTATCTAAGTGAGTTTAAGAGATAGTCAGAATATTAATGTCATCTGTTACTAGCAAATTATTGATTTAATAAACCTTGTTTCTTAAGCTTAATGTTAACGTGGGCTATTTTGAGCACTCTTCTTCTGGGATGCTTACTTGTTTTTATTGCTTCACTGGGAAGCTTAGCAGCAGTAGATGTGCTCATGTTCTTTATGTTAGTGCAGGGTGAGCTGCACACAGTGGACTTCCTCCTTGGGCACACCGGCTCAGTGCTAACCGTATAAATCTGGTTCTTAGGCACATGATTACTGCATACAATAGCTGTAGGATCAGCAGAGGCATTCAGGGCAGTTAGAGGGACATACATTAGGTTACTTATATTGTGTCTAGCGACGCCCCTGGTGTAATGTACATTTGCTGAAGCGTTTTGACAACTCTGCATCACAATGGTAGGGATTAGCTGAGCTGGGCTTGGGTCATTGTTAAGTCATTGTCTCAACGCAGCCTTATAATGCTGTGAAAGGATCCAGGAACCCAAATGATTTGGGTGGATCCCATCCTCCTTATAAAACGTGTTTTGTTTCCAAAAGGTATCAAAATTGTCAACAAAAATTACACCCATTGAGCTGCAATAATCACGTAGCCAGTTGTGAAGAGCAAGAATCCTGCTAAAGCATTCAATGCCACGATTCAGAAAGGGCACGGGCCAGATATGATGGGTTTATTGTTAATGACTAGCAGAGAGTCAATCAGCTCTTTAAATTCCAGTTTCAACTGTTCAGAGCTGCCCTTCATAATGTCATTAAAACTCACATGGACTACGATAGAAACGAAGTGTTTATCCGACTGGATTTAGGACCGCAGACACCACAGAGCGGGCTGACAGGCTGTGTGAAGGCAAAGCTTCTGGAAGGCTGGCTGGACCAGCACAGGAGAGTATGTGTTGCGCTCTTTCACCGAGTTGTAAAAAGAAGCAGAACAGAAACTGGCTACTCTTTAGTTGACTGATGTAGCTGGCAAGGTAACTGCTGTTTAACTTAACAGCAAAAAAACTGAACTAGTGTTTATTTGCAGTGCTGAGATAGTATTGTAACTGACATGTAACATTAGCTAATGTTTCATCCCCAATTTTGCGCCCTATAGGCAATATCAAATGCCTAACACTTAATTACCAGAGATTCTTACATGGCCCTTACATTGTATTTCTGGTCTATATCAGCCAATATGCTAGATGCAGTTTGAAGAGAGCAGCGTTGGTGAGCACTTTCTCTTGAGCTATTTTTATAGCCTACCTTTTAGGAGTGGGAAGATTTTCAGACGGATCAATATTTAGGACTATTACTAGGCAAGGTAATAAACTATAGCCTAATAATAGGCCTATTTAGGAAGTAAATTTCCTTGGAAAGATAACTGCTCCGTGCTTCTCCACCCATGTATACATAGGCTATAGCCTACTCTATTTAATTGAGACCACATGCGCACCTGGTCTCGCAGGTATGGCTACTGAACTGGAAGCAGCAAGAATGATGACAGCGACACTTGCTATGATTTGTAGGCCTATAGGATATAGCCTACCTTTTAGGAGGACGATTTAAAGGCAGAGACAAATAAATGGGTAATCCATACTTATTGAAAATGAAAAAGGCGCAATGCTCACTCACCATAGTAGCCTAACCTATATGTGCGTTGTGCCTTTTCTTTTTCAATGATGATTTAAAAAGATTATTGCACTTCAACTCACGTTGGTTGAGCACCCTCCACTGTTTTTCATTATCAATATTTATTTACAGACACTGTAGTAAACTACAGTCTAATCATATTTAAGTTAATTTCATATTCAAGTTAACTGCCATGTGATTCTCCGCCCATGTAGTTTAGTTTAGTTTAGTTTAATAATTCAACCATTAAAAAAAAAACAAGCACACATAAAACTTGAAAAAGCCATTCATGCACATGAGTAAAATCATTGAGGATAACACACAATAATGTCTGGGACTTAT
The DNA here is from genome assembly GCF_020615455.1 of Coregonus clupeaformis. NCBI lineage: Eukaryota > Metazoa > Chordata > Actinopteri > Salmoniformes > Salmonidae > Coregonus > Coregonus clupeaformis. Next base: position 2,722,717 of record NC_059215.1, read on the forward strand.
TTCCATTGTGGTCCTCTAGGTAGCCTACTCTATTTTAATGAGACCACACATAGTAGGCGCACTTGAACTTTCACGCCCAACTAGGAGAGGTAAGTACTGAAGTTTAAGCAGCGAATTCTGATTGTGTGAATGCGAATAATATGTGCTTTTAATACAATAGGTAGGATAATGCATACAAAGCAGAAAGAGGACAGTTTCAAAATTATCTGTGGGTCTGACCGCCCGCTCCCGCCTGCAGCATGAAAAATGCCGACCGCGCCGCAATGATCTCTGTTGGGACCTGCAAGTCCCGCAGGTCCCACAGGCATCCCGTGGTGCAGCCCTCTAGTGCAGTCAGTACACAACACTATGCTCATCATGTCTTAGTAGGATCAGATGGTGACAGGGGTCCCAGCAGGGTCAGACAGCCAGGGAAGACCAGTCTACGGAGCTCGGGTGAATTGTGCAGTATATTTAGTGAATTATACAAAGTTCCATCTAGAATTGATGGGTAGACCTACAGTAGCAACAGGACAGCAGGTTAAGCTTAAAGCTACAGTCTGGGATCATTTCAATTATTGAACCATTGATTCTATTCTTGGATAATATAATGTATAAATGTATATGAAGGTAATTCTTTGTCATGCCTCATTTTAGGAGGATCAGATGGTGACAGGGGTCGCAGCAGGGTCAGGCAGCCAGGGAAGACCAGTCTGTGACAGAGTTTAGGTACATTTTTGCAGATACAACACTTTATTCTCTCTGTCCAGCAAACACTGGACAAGCCAGATGCTATTTTAAGGCAGTCTGACAAACCTCCAAAGTTGATTTCCAAACTGTATCAACGGTTGATAGAGGCTTTTCCAGATGACACAAAACATGTAAAACAAAAATGTGAGGAAGACCTGGGAGACGCTATTGATTTTGATGAATGGATACAGATATGTTAGAATGCCCAGTCATGTTCATATACTCTCAGACATAAATTACTGCAGTTTAAGACCATCCATTGAATGTACTATATGCCAGTGAAACTGAATATCATGCACTCAGAAATTGTATTATTCTGCTGGAGGTGTAAAACACAAAAGGGGACATATTTGAATATGTTGTGGTCTTGTGAAGGCTGGCTAAATTCTGGCAAAGTGTATGTTCTTTTATCTCAGCATGTCTACAGATTCTCCCTTCTCCCTGTTTTTGTTTGCTTGGAAATGTTGATACTGGAGACTGTTATCAAAAGAAACTGTGTAACCTAGCATTTATAGTGGCTAATAAATGCATTGCCATTAATTGGAAGTTTGGTTATCAAATCAAATCAAATCAAATCAAATTTTATTGGTCACATGCGCCGAATACAACAGGTGCAGACATTACAGTGAAATGCTTACTTACAGCCCTTAACCAACAGTGCATTTATTTTTAACAAAAAAAACAACAACAAAAAAAATAAAACAACAACATTATTTTAAAAATAAAACAACAACAAAAAAAGTGTTGAGAAAAAAAAGAGCAGAAGTAAAATAAAGTGACAGTAGGGAGGCTATATATACACAGGGGGGTACCGTTGCAGAGTCAATGTGCGGGGGCACCGGCTAGTTGAGGTAGTTGAGGTAATATGTACATGTGGGTAGAGTTAAAGTGACTATGCATAAATACTTAACAGAGTAGCAGCAGCGTAAAAAGGATGGGTGCAAATAGTTTGCAGTGCAAATAGTCCGGGTAGCCATGATTAGCTGTTCAAGAGTCTTATGGCTTGGGGGTAGAAGCTGTTGAGAAGTCTTTTGGACCTAGACTTGGCACTCCGGTACCGCTTGCCGTGCGGTAGCAGAGAGAACAGTCTATGACTAGGGTGGCTGGAGTCTTTGACAATTTTGAGGGCCTTCCTCTGACACCGCCTGGTATAGAGGTCCTGGATGGCAGGAAGCTTTGCCCCAGTGATGTACTGGGCCGTACGCACTACCCTCTGTAGTGCGTTGCGGTCGGAGGCCAAACAGTTGCCATACCAGGCGGTGATGCAACCAGTCAGGATGCTCTCGATGGTGCAGCTGTAGAATTTTTTGAGGATCTGAGGACCCATGCCAAATCTTTTCAGTCTCCTGAGGGGGAATAGGCTTTGTCGTGCCCTCTTCACGACTGTCTTGGTGTGTTTGGACCATGATAGTTCGTTGGTGATGTGGACACCAAGGAACTTGAAGCTCTCAACCTGTTCCACTACAGCCCCGTCGATGAGAATTTGGGCGTGCTCAGTCCTCTTTTTTTCCTGTAGTCCACAATCATCTCCTTTGTCTTGGTCACGTTGAAGGGAGAGGTTGTTGTCCTGGCACCACACGGCCAGGTCTCTGACCTCCTCCCTATAGGCTGTCTCATCGTTGTTGGTGATCAGGCCTACCACTGTTGTGTCGTCGGCAAACTTAATGATGGTGTTGGAGTCGTGCCTGGCCATGCAGTCATGGGTGAACAGAGAGTACAGGAGGGGACTGAGCACGCACCCCTGAGGGGGCCCCCGTGTTGAGGATCAGTGTGGCAGATGTGTTGTTACCTACCCTTACCACCTGGGGGCGGCCCGTCAGGAAGTCCAGGATCCAGTTGCAGAGGGAGGTGTTTAGTCCCAGGATCCTTAGCTTAGTGATGAGCTTAGAGGGCACTATGGTGTTGAATGCTGAGCTGTAGTCAATGAATAGCATTCTCACGTAGGTGTTCCTCTTGTCCAGGTGGGAAGGGCAGTGTGGAGTGCAATAGAGATTACATCATCTGTGGATCTGTTGGGGCGGTATGCAAATTGGAGTGGGTCTAGGGTTTCTGGGATAATGCTGTTGATGTGAGCCATGACCAGCCTTTCAAAGCACTTCATGGCTACAGACGTCAGTGCTACGGGTCGGTAGTCATTTAGGCAGGTTATCTTAGAGTCCTTGGGCACGGGGACTATGGTGGTCTGCTTGAAACATGTTGGTATTACAGACTCAGTCAGGGACATGTTGAAAATGTCAGTGAAGACACTTGCCAGTTGGTCAGCACATGCTCGGAGTACACGTCCTGGTAATCCGTCTGGCCCTGCGGCCTTGTGAATGTTGACCTGCTTAAAAGTCTTACTCACATCGGCTACGGAGAGCGTGATCACATAGTCATCCGGAACAGCTGGTGCTCTCATGCATGCTTCAGTGTTGCTTGCCTCGGGCGAGCATAGAAGTGGTTTAGCTTCGTCTGGTAGGCTTGTGTCACTGGGCAGCTCGCGGCTGTGCTTCCCTTTGTAGTCTGTAATAGTTTTCAAGCCCTGCCACATACGACGAGCGTCAGAGCCAGTGTAGTACGATTCAATCTTAGTCCTGTATTGACTCTTTGCCTGATTGATGGTTCGTCGGAGGTCATAGCGGGATTTCTTATAAGCGTCCGGGTTAGAGTCCCGTTCCTTGAAAGCGGCAGCTCTACCCTTTAGCTCAGTGCGGATGTTTCCTGTAATCCATGGCTTCTGGTTGGGGTATGTACGTACGGTCACTGTGGGGATGACATCATTGATGCACTTATTGATGAAGCCAGTGACTGATGTGGTGTACTCCTCAATGCTGTCTGAAGAATCCCGGAACATGTTCCAGTCTGTGCTAGCAAAACAGTCCTGTAGCTTAGCATCTGCGTCATCTGACCACTTTTTTTGAGTCACTGGTGCTTCCTGCTTTAGTTTTTGCTTATAAGCAGGAATCAGGAGGATAGAGTTATGGTCAGATTTGCCAAATGGAGGGCGAGGGAGAGCTTTGTATGCGTCTCTGTGTGTGGAGTAAAGGTGGTCTAGAGTTTTGTTTTCCTCTGGTTGCACATTTAACATGCTGGTAGAAATTAGGTAGAACGGATTTAAGTTTCCCCTGCATTAAAGTCCCCGGCCACTAGGAGCGCTGCATCTGGATGAGCGTTTTCCTGTTGATTTATGGCCTTGTACAACTCATTCAGTGCAATCTTAATGCCAGCATTGGTTTGTGGTGGTAAATAGACAGCTATGAAAAATATAGATAAACTCTCTTGGTAAATAGTGTGGTCTACAGCTTATCATAAGATACTCTACCTCAGGCGAGCAAAACCTCGAGACTTCCTTAGTATTTGATTTTGTGCACCAGCTGTTGTTTACAAATATACACAGACCGCCACCCCTTGTCTTACCGGAGTCAGCCGTTCTGTCCTGCCGATGTAGCGTATAGCCTGCTAGCTGAATGTTATCATTGTCGTCGTTCAGCCACGACTCGGTGAAACATAAGATATTACAGTTTTTAATGTCCGGTTGGTAGGATAACCGTAATCTTAAGTCATCCAATTTATTTTCAAGTGATTGAACGTTGGCTAATAGGATTGATGGAAGAGGCAGTTTACTCGCTCGCCGTCGGATCCTTACAAGGCACCCCGATCTACGTCCACGATATCTCCGTCTCTTCCTCACGCAAATGACGGGGATTTGGGCCTTGTCGGGTGTCTGTATGATATCCTTCGCGGCCGCCTCGTTGAAGAAAAAATCTTCGTCCAATACGAGGTGAGTAATCGCTGTCCTGATATCCAGAAGCTCTTTTTGGTTATAAGAGACGATGGCAGAAACATTATGTACAAAATAAATTACAAATAACGCGGAAAAACACACATAATAGTACAATTGGTTAGAGGGCTGTAAAACGGCAGCCATCTTCTCCGGCGCTGCTAGAAACAAAAATCCTCCCACAATGTACGGAAGACATGTCAAGTTATGTACAGTATCAATACATTTGTTTTAAGATTAAGGATGTACTGTGCAACTTTAATAAGGTCTGGATGCCTTATATGGAATACTGTACGACAAAAGGAGTCTGCATTGAAAACATGCCCACGTCAGGGGAGATACCTAGCTGCTGGGCTGCTCAGTCCTAGCCCTTGGGGTCTGCTGTACTGTTGTCACTCTGGCCTTGGCCTAGCACACCTGAAACCAACAATTAATGTTTCACTAAGATCCTAAAGCTGAGTGTGGTGTGTTGGGTTGGGGCACTACAGGGCCGTGGACCCCTAGGGGCAGGATGGGGTGACCCAGCTATATTGTGTGCAAGTAAAAAGAGCTCTACAGTACTATTAGGCCTATGATATGAATTATATGGAGGGTGTACTGTTTCTGTGTGTTAATGTGTAGGTGTATGTGTGTTCTCATTCAACTTTTGTTTTCCAAAAAAATGGGAAGGAAGTTGTGTTGGGGAGAGAGTTTAGTTATTGACTAGACTGGTGGGGGTCGGGTGTGTAGGCAGCTCGGGTTGGCTGCCTGAAATTTGATGTAGAGGATGTCTTAAAGACAATCAATCTTTGTACTTTATTTGTAAGAGTTGTTAATTTGTTAGGCTATTGGTTAAGGATCGGACACTTTTTTTTAATTTTCGCCTAAAATGACAGACCCAAATCTAACTGCCTGTAGCTCAGGACCTGAAGCAAGGATATGCATATTCTTGATACCATTTGAAAGGAAACACTTCGAAGTTTGTGGAAATGTGAAATTAATGTAGGAGAATGTAACACATTAGATTTGGTAAAAGATAATACAAACAAAAAAACTTGTTTTCTTTTTTTGATCATATTTGAAATACAAGAGAAAGGGCACAATATAATATTGCAGTTTCGGCGCAATTTATATTCTGACCACTTGATGGCAGCAGTGTGTGTGTGCAAAGTTTCAGATTGATCCAGTGAAGCATAGCAATACTGGACTATTTTGTATCAAGTCTGCCGAAATGTGCCTAATTGGTAAATTGATACATGTTCAAGTACACAACTATAGAGAACATAAAAAAATGACATGGTAATATAAAATGTAAGTTTACACACTCCCAGGAATGTCATACATGATGGATCATTATCTTATAAACTAGCTTTCTGTCACGATCGTCTAACATAGAGGACCAATGCGCAGCGTTGAAGGTGAACATATTTTATTCCTATAAATGATCACACGATCAAAAACACAAACGAAAACGTGACGTCTACGGTTTCACACAAACCGAAATGAACAAGAAACCACAAACACAACGTGAAAGACAGATAGTTAAATATGGCTCCCAATCAGAGACAACGAGCCAACAGCTGACACTCGTTACCTCTGATTGGGAGTCACTCAAACAAAGAAATACAATCACCTAGAACCCACAACAAAACATAGAAACTAACACCCTGGCTCAATATACGAGAGTCCCCCGAGCCAGGGCGTGACACTTTCACACATCTAGATGGCCGGGCGGGGTGGGTGTGGAGCCAGAGACAGCAGGGGTTCAAACTGTAGAATCCAGTTCCTACATTTGAATATAAAAATGGATTTTATTAAACAAAACTATGCTACATTTTATCTCTGGAACCCTTAGGATGACAAATCAGAGCAAGATTACTGAATGTAAGTACATTATTTACCTTCAGAGGTGAATGTATCAAACCAGTTGCCATGATACATGTTGTGTTGTTGTGCACTCTCGACAAACAATAGCATTGTTTCACTTTAATAGCTACTGTAAATTGGACAGTGCAGTTCCATTTTTAACCAGGTAAGCCAGTTGAGAACAAGTTCTCATTTACAACTGCGACCTGGCCACGATAAAGCAAAGCAGTGCGATAAAAACAACAACACAGAGTTACATATGGGGTAAGCAAAACATAAAGTCAAAAATACTAACAGAAAATATATATACAGTGTGTGCGAATGTAGTAAGTTATGGAGGTAAGGCAATAAATAGGCCATAGTGCAAAATAGTTACAATTTCGTATTAACACTGGAATGATAGATGTGCAAAAGATGATGTGCAAATAGAGATACAGGAGTGCAAATTAGCAAATTAAATAACAATATGGGGATGAGGTAGTTGGGTGGGCTAATTTCAGAATGGCTGTGTACAGGTGCAGTGATCGGTAAGCTGCTCTGACAACTGACGCTTAAATTTAGTGAGGGAGATAAGAGTCTCCAGCTTCAGAGATTTTTGCAGTTCGTTCCAGTCATTGGCAGCAGAGAACTGGAAGGAATGGCGGCCAAAAGAGGTGTTGGCTTTGGGGATGACCAGTGAGATATACTTGCTGGAGCGCAGACTACGGGTGGGTGTTGCTATGGTGACCAGTGAGCTAAGGTAAGACGGGGATTTGCCCAGCAGTGATTTATAGATGACCTGGAGCCAGTGGGTTTGGCGACGAATATGTAGTGAGGGCCAGCCAACAAGAGCGTACAGGTCACAATGGTGGGTAGTATATGGGGCTTTGGTGACAAAATGGATGGCATTGTGATAGACTACATCCAATTTGCTGAATAGAGTGTTGGAGGCTATTTTTAAATGACATCGCCGAAGTCAAGGATCGGTAGGATAGTCAGTTTTACGAGGGCATGTTTGGCAGAATGAGTGAAAGAGACTTTGTTGCGAAATAGGAAGCCGATTCTAGATCTAACTTTTGATTGGAGATGCTTAATGTGAGTCTGGAAGGAGAGTTTACAGTCTAACCAGACACCTAGGTATTTGTAGTTGTCCACATACTCTAGGTCAGACCCGCCTAGAGTAGTGATTCTAGTCGGGTGGGCGGGTGCAAGCAGCGTTCGGTTGAAGAGCATGCATTTAGTTTTACTAGTGTTTAAGAGCAGCTGGAGGCTACGGAAGGAGTGTTGTATGGCGTTGAAGCTCGTTTGGAGGTTTGTTAACACAGTGTCCAATGAAGGGCCAGATGTATACAAAATGGTGTCGTCCGCATAGAGGTGGATCAGCAGCGGAGGGTGCAGAGCTGGTGGCCGGGGTAGTGGTAGCCAGGTGGAAAGCATGGCCAGCCGTAGCAAAATGCTTGTTGAAATTCTTGATTATTGTAGATTTATCGGTGGTGACAGTCTTTCCTAGCCTCAGTGCAGTGGGCAGTTGGGAGGAGGTGCTCTTATTTTCCATGGACTTTACAGTGTCCCAAAACTTTTTGGAGTTAGTGCTACAGGATGCAAATTTCTGTTTGAAAAAGCTAGCCTTTGCTTTCCTAACTGATTGTGTATATTGGTTCCTGACTTCCCTGAAAAGTTGCATATCGCGGGGGCTGTTCGATGCCAATGCAGTACGCCACAGGATGTTTTTGTGCTGGTCAAGAGCAGTCAAGTCTGAGGAGAACCAGGGGCTATATCTGTTCTTAGTTCTGTATTTTTTGAATGGGGCATGTTTATTTAAGATTGAGAGGAAAGCACTTTTAAAGAACAACCAGGTATCCTCTACTGACGGAATGAGGTCAATATCCATCCAGGATAACCGGGCCAGGTCAATTAGAAAGGCCTGCTCGCTAAAGTGTTTTAGGGAGCGTTTGACAGCGGACCCATTACGGACGCAGGCAATAAGGCAGTGATCCTGGTTGAAGACAGCGGAGGTGTATTTAGAGGGTAAATTTGTCAGGATGATATCTATAAGGGTGCCCATGTTTACAGATTTAGGGTTGTACCTGGTAGGTTCGTTGATAATTTGTGTGAGATTGAGGGCATCTAGTTTAGATTGTAGGTTGGCCGGGGTGTTAAGCATATCCCAGTTTATGTCACCAAGCAGTACGAACTCTGAAGAACAGCGCCGGAGAAGATGGCTGCCGTTTTACAGCCCTCTAACCAATTGTACTACTATGTGTGTTTTTCCGCGTAATTTGTAATTTATTTTGTACATAATGTTTCTGCAATCGTCTCTTATAACCAAAAAGAGGTTCTGGATATCAGGACAGCGATTACTCACCTCGTATTGGACGAAGATTTTTTCTTCAACGAGGCGGACGCGAAGGATATCATACAGACACCCGACAAGGCCCAAATCCCCGTCATTCGGCGTGAGGAAGAGACGGAGATATCGTGGACATAGATCGGGGTGCCTTGTAAGGATCCGACGGCGAGCGAGTAAACTGCCTCTTCCATCAATCCTATTAGCCAACGTTCAATCATTTGAAAATAAATTGGATGACTTAAGATTACGGTTATCCTACCAACGGGACATTAAAAACTGTAATATCTTATGTTTCACCGAGTCGTGGCTGAACGACGACATGGATTTCATACAGCTAGCGGGCTATACGCTACATCGGCAGGATAGAACGGCTGACTCCGGTAAGACATGGGGTGGCGGTCTGTGTATATTTGTAAACAACAGCTGGTGCACAAAAACAACTACTAAGGAAGTCTCGAGGTTTTGCTCGCCTGAGGTAGAGTATCTTATGATAAGCTGTAGACCACACTATTTACCAAGAGAGTTTTCATCTATATTTTTCATAGCTGTCTATTTACCACCACAAACCAATGCTGGCATTAAGATTGCACTGAATGAGTTGTACAAGGCCATAAATCAACAGGAAAACGCTCATCCAGATGCAGCGCTCCTAGTGGCCGGGGACTTTAATGCAGGGAAACTTAAATCCGTTCTACCTAATTTCTACCAGCATGTTAAATGTGCAACCAGAGGAAAAAAAACTCTAGACCACCTTTACTCCACACACAGAGACGCATACAAAGCTCTCCCTCGCCCTCCATTTGGCAAATCTGACCATAACTCTATCCTCCTGATTCCTGCTTATAAGCAAAAACTAAAGCAGGAAGCACCAGTGACTCGGTTAATAAAAAAGTGGTCAGATGACGCAGATGCTAAGCTACAGGACTGTTTTGCTAGCACAGACTGGAACATGTTCGGGATTCTTCAGACAGCATTGAGGAGTACACCACATCAGTCACTGGCTTCATCAATAAGTGCATCGATGATGTCGTCCCCACAGTGACCGTACGTACATACCCCCAACCAGAAGCCATGGATTACAGGAAACATCCGCACTGAGCTAAAGGGGTAGAGCTGCCGCTTTCAAGGAACGGGACTCTAACCCGGACGCTTATAAGAAATCCCGCTATGACCTCCGACGAACCATCAAACAGGCAAAGAGTCAATACAGGACTAAGATTGAATCGTACTACACTGGCTCTGACGCTCGTCGGATGTGGCAGGGCTTGAAAACTATTACAGACTACAAAGGGAAGCACAGCCGCGAGCTGCCCAGTGACACAAGCCTACCAGACGAGCTAAACCACTTCTATGCTTGCTTCGAGGCAAGCAACACTGAAGCATGCATGAGAGCACCAGCTGTTCCGGATGACTATGTGATCACGCTCTCCGTAGCCGATGTGAGTAAGACTTTTAAGCAGGTCAACATTCACAAGGCCGCAGGGCCAGACGGATTACCAGGACGTGTACTCCGAGCATGTGCTGACCAACTGGCAAGTGTCTTCACTGACATTTTCAACATGTCCCTGACTGAGTCTGTAATACCAACATGTTTCAAGCAGACCACCATAGTACCCGTGCCCAAGGACTCTAAGATAACCTGCCTAAATGACTACCGACCCGTAGCACTGACGTCTGTAGCCATGAAGTGCTTTGAAAGGCTGGTCATGGCTCACATCAACACCATTATCCCAGAAACCCTAGACCCACTCTAATTTGCATACCGCCCCAACAGATCCACAGATGATGCAATCTCTATTGCACTCCACACTGCCCTTTCCCACCTGGACAAGAGGAACACCTACGTGAGAATGCTATTCATTGACTACAGCTCAGCATTCAACACCATAGTGCCCTCTAAGCTCATCACTAAGCTAAGGATCCTGGGACTAAACACCTCCCTCTGCAACTGGATCCTGGACTTCCTGACGGGCCGCCCCCAGGTGGTAAGGGTAGGTAACAACACATCTGCCACACTGATCCTCAACACGGGGGCCCCTCAGGGGTGCGTGCTCAGTCCCCTCCTGTACTCTCTGTTCACCCATGACTGCATGACCAGGCACGACTCCAACACCATCATTAAGTTTGCCGACGACACAACAGTGGTAGGCCTGATCACCGACAACGATGAGACAGCCTATAGGGAGGAGGTCAGAGACCTGGCCGTGTGGTGCCAGGACAACAACCTCTCCCTCAACGTGACCAAGACATAGGAGATGATTGTGGACTACAGGGAAAAAAAGAGGACTGAGCACGCCCCCATTCTCATCGACGGGGCTGTAGTGGAACAGGTTGAGAGCTTCAAGTTCCTTGGTGTCCACATCACCAACAAACTATCATGGTCCAAAGACACCAAGACAGTCGTGAAGAGGGCACGACAAAGCCTATTCCCCCTCAGGAGACTGAAAAGATTTGGCATGGGTCCTCAGATCCTCAAAAAATTCTACAGCTGCACCATCGAGAGCATCCTGACTGGTTGCATCACCGCCTGGTATGGCAACTGCTTGGCCTCCGACCGCAAGGCACTACAGAGGGTAGTGCGTACGGCCCAGTACATCACTGGGGCAAAGCTTCCTGCCATCCAGGACCTCTACTACCAGGCGGTGTCAGAGGAAGGCCCTCAAAATTGTCAAAGACTCCAGCCACCCTAGTCATAGACTGTTCTCTCTGCTACCGCACGGCAAGCGGTACCGGAGTGCCAAGTCTAGGTCGAAAAGACTTCTCAACAGCTTCTACCCCCAAGCCATAAGACTCCTGAACAGCTAATCATGGCTACCCGGACTATTTGCACTGCCCCCCCACCCCATCCTTTTTCGCTGCTGCTACTCTGTTAATTATTTATGCATAGTCACTTTAACTCTACCCACATGTACATATTACTTCAACTACCTCAACTAGCCGGTGCCCCCGCACATTGACTCTGCAACGGTACCCCCCTGTATATATAGCCTCCCTACTGTCACTTTATTTTACTTCTGCTCTTTTTTCTCTCAACACTTTTTTTGTTGTTGTTTTATTTTACTTTTTTGTTAAAAATAAATGCACTGTTGGTTAAGGGCTGTAAGTAAGCATTTCACTGTAATGTCTGCACCTGTTGTATTCGGCGCATGTGACCAATAAAATTTGATTTGATTTGATTTGATGGGGGGCAATCAGTTCACATATGGTGTCCAGGGCACAGCTCGGGGCTGAGGGGCGTCTGTAGCAAGCGGCAACAGTGAGAGACTTATTTCTGGAAAGGTGGATTTTTAGAATTAGAAGCTAAAACTGTTTGGGCACAGACCTGGATAGTACGATAGAGCTCTGCAGGCTATCTCTACAGTAGATTGCAACCCCACCCCCTTTGGCAGTTCTATCGAGACGGAAAATGTTGTAGCTGGGGATGGACATTTCTGCATTTTTGGTGGCCTTCCTAAGCCAGGATTCAGACACTGCTAGGACATCAGGGTTGGCGGAGTGCGCTAAAGCAGTGAATAACTCAAACTTAGGGAGGAGGCTTCGGATGTTAACATGCAAGAAACCAATGCTTTTACGGTTACAGAAGTCAACAAATGATAACGCCTGGGGAGTAGGAGTGATACTGGGGGCTACAGGGCCTGGGTTAACCTCTACATCACCAGAGGAACAGAAGAGGAGTAGAATAAGGATACGGCTAAAGGCTTTAAGTACTGGTCTTCTAGTGCGTTGGGTACAGAGAAAAAAGGGGGCAGGTTTCCGGGCGTTGTAGAATAGATTCAGGGCATTATGTACAGAAAAGGATATGGAAGGATATGAGTACAGTGGAGGTAAACCTAAGCGTTGGGTAACGATGAAAGAGATAGCATCACTGGAGGCACCGATTGAGTCGGTCTCCACGTGTATGGGGGGTGGGACAAAGGAGCTATCTATGGAAGGTTGAGCTGGGCTGGGGGATCTACAGTGAAATAGTACAATAACAAATAACCAAAACAGCAATAAGCAAGGCATATTGACATGGGAGAGAGGCATAAAGCAATCACAGGTGTTATAAGCTTTCTGCCCATATAAGACATGTCTATGTCCTGGAAAGTTTGCTGTTACTTACAACAGTCATGCTAATCACATTAACGCACGTTAGCTCAACCGTCCCGGATACAGGACACCGATCCTGTAGAGGTTAAAGGTGCAACACAATATTGATTATTGAATTATCATGGATCTAGTTCAGTTTTATCAATCACTTAAACATATTTAATAATCTCTTACCTATCTTGTGTGGACATTTTTGCCTACTTTTTGTTGTTGTATATAGAGACGGCTAGAAGGGCCATGGGGTCATATTACATTGTGTAGAAATGCAGGAAATGTGCTTTAGATGGGAGGACCCCTAGACCCCCTGCCAAATTATGTCCCCCTCTGCAAAAAGCACTGCTGGGTGATACAAATAATATAATAATACTCTTAGCAAAAATGTTTATTTTTAATTTACAATATGTAGAATCTATGAGAATAGAAAGGTTCAGAACCTTTGTGAGACATCACAGCACAATTGAAAAATATATGGCAAATATAAATCAAAACTGGATGGTGTTCAGAGATAGATGGGAGGGGTTGAGTGGAGCTAAAGGATGGGACTAAAAACAAACATAATATAACTATTGTAAAATATACTGTGTCCGTAAAATGTATATAGTATGTATAAGCTGGAAGTATAAGCCTACATGTAGTTGTCCATTAGTTTACTCCAATTAGGGGAGGGATGGTAGGTTTAGAGAAAAATAATAAAGGAAAAAATATATTTTTTAAATATACACTACCAGTCAAAAGTTTGGACACACCTACTCATTCAAGGGTTTTTCTTTATTTTTACATTTTTTTACATTGTAGAATAATAGTGAAGACGTCAAAACTATGATATAACACATATGGAATCATGTAGTAAGCAAAAAAGTGTTAAACAAATCAAAGTATATTTTATATTTGAGATTCTTCAAATAGCCACCCTTTGCCTTGATGAAAGCTTTGCACACTCTTGGCATTCTCTCAACCAGCTTCATGAGGTAGTCACCTGGAATGCATTTCAATTAACAGGTGTGCCTTCTTAAAAGTTAATTTGTGGAATTTCTTTCCTTCTTAATGAGTTTGAGCCAATCAGTTGTGACAAGGTAGGGGTGGTATACAGAAGATAGCCCAATTTGGTAAGACACCAAGTCCATATTATGGCAAGAACAGCTCAAATATTCAAAGAGAAACGACAGTCCATCATTACTTTAAGACATGAAGGTCAGTCAATACGGAAAATGTCAAGAACTTTTAAAGTTTCTTCAAGTGCAGTCGCAAAAACCATCAAGCGCTATGAAACTGGCTCTCATGAGGACCGCCACAGGAATGGAAGACCCAGAGTTACCTCTGCTGCAGAGGATAAGTTAATTAGAGTTACCAGCCTCAGAAATTGCAGCCCAAATAAATGCTTCACGGAGTTCAAGTCACAGACACATCTCAACATCAACTGTTCAGAGAGGACTATGTGAATCAGGCCTTCATGGTCAAATTGCTGCTAAGAAACCACTACTAAAGGACACCAATAATAAGAAGAGACCTGCTTGGACCTAGAAACACGAGCAATGGACATTAGACCGGTGGAAATGTGTCCTTTGGTCTGGAATCCAAATTGGAGATTTTTGGTTCCGACTGCCGTGTCTTTGTGAGACGCAGTGTGGGTGAACGGATGATCTCTGCATGTGTAGTTCCCACCGTAAAGCATGGAGGAGTGGGTGTTATGGTGTGGGGGTGCTTTGCTGGTGACACTGTCTGTGAATTATTTAGAATTCAAGGCACACTTAACCAGCATGGCTACCACAGCATTCTGCAGCGATACGCCATCCCATCTGGTTTGGTGTTACAGGAGGGGGTTGCATTTACGGAGCGACCCACTAGGTGTTATCCTCCGACAACCTTAGGCACCTCCTCACTCACAGTCTTGACTAATCATCATCTTATTGGTGTCACCTGTGTTTATCTGTTCACCTGTGTATTTATGCCCTCACTTCGCTGTGTTCCCTTGCTCAGTTTTCTCTGCTAGTTTCTCTATGTCCAGTAGTACTACACAGTGTCTGATCGGAGACCTATGTACAGGTACTTGAGAAATGTTCTCCCTGTTTTGTTATTTGTTTCTGTCTTAGGTAGTATTTTGTATTTTGGCTGTCAGCCAGTTTTTGGAGACTTATTTCCTCCACCTTTCTTTTATCGTGATAAGTCCATTATTTTGTATTCTGGCTTTGGGACCACAAGTAAAGATCCTTGTTTCACCATTTCTGCCTACTCTATATCCTGCACCGCACCTGGGTCACACCTCACAGAAAACTGAGCCAATATGGACCCAGCTGAGGCAACACAGGGAGCTATACTGAACCAACACAACCGCAACCTGCAGCAGATCACCGAGAATCTCCGGCAGCTGACGATCGCCGTGCAGAGCTGGTTGGACACCCGACCAGCCCCGGCAGCCGGCGGAGCGTAAGCCGCGGCTGCGGCGTCTCCAGTCTCGCCTACGACATCGCGGGAACCCCGCCTACCACCTCCGGAATGACTTCCGTCTGGCAACTCTAACATAAAGGCCTGATTGGTGGAGTGGTGAAGAGATGGTTGTCCTTCTGAAGGTTCTCCCATCTCCACAGAGGAACTCTGGAGCTTTGTCAGCGTGACCATCGGGTTCTTGGTCACCTCCCTGACCAAGGCCCTTCTCCCACAATTGCTCAGTTTGGCCGGGCGGATAGCTCTAGGAAGAGTCTTGGTGGTTACAAACTTCTTCCATTTAAGAATGATGGAGGCCACCGTGTTCTTGGGGACCTTCAATGCTGCAGAAATGTTTTGGTACCCTTCCCCAGATCTGTGCCTCAACACAATCCTGTCTCGGAGCTCTACGGACATCCCTTCGACCTCATGGCTTGGTTTTTGCTCTGACATGCACTGTCAACTGTGGGACCTTATATAGACAGGTGTGGGCCTTTCCAAATCATGTCCAATCAATTGAATATACCACAGGTGGACCCCAATCAAGTTGTAGAAACATCTCAAGGATGATCAATGAAAACAGGATGCACCTGAGCTCAATTTCCGAGTCTCATAGCAAAGGGGCTGAATACTTATGTAAATAAGGTATTTCTGTTTTTTTTAAATATATATTTGCAAACATTTCTAAAAACCTGTTTTCGCTTTGTCATTATGGGGTTTTGTGTGTAGATTGATGAGGATTTGTATTAATTTAATCCATTTTAGAATAAGGCTGTAATGTAACAAAATGTGGAAAAAGGGAAGGGGTCTGAATACTTTCGGAATGCACTGTATTCCAAAAGCGCTAGCAAAGCAGTACTGTAGCATAATCTCTGATTTTGATGACAATTTCTCAACGGGTGCTTCCTGTTTGATCTTCTGCTTGTAAACAGGAAGCAGGAGTACGGAGTCATGATCTGATTTGCAGAATTTACGTGTGTGCATTTGTGTGTGTTAGGCAGGCATGTGTGTGTGTGCATGTGCATGCATTCTATATACAGTTGGGTCCAAAATTATTGGACCGCTTGATAAAGACTGTATAATATAAATAATACAAATACTGAGCTATATTGTGTGCTCAAATTTTATTTTATACTAATACAATTGATTGGAGAAAGAGATTTTAATTAACAAGTAATAATAAAGAATATCAACAAAATTATTGTTGCACCCCAACCGACGCCAACCAGCTTGGTGAGAAGGTGACAACAGTTGGTTTGATTATTCGCAAATGATAGAAACAAAATAACTGTCAATCTCCCTCAGCCTTTAGCTCCATGCAAAATCTCATCTTGTGGAGTTGCAATGATCATGAGAATGGTGAGGAATCAGCCCAGAACTACACGGGAGGATCTTGTCAATGATATCAAGGCAGCTGGGACCATAGTCACCAAGAAAACAATTGGTAACACACTACCCTGTGAAGGACTGAAATCCAGCAGCGCCCGCAAGGTCCCCCTGCTCAAGAAAGCACATATACAGGCATGTCTGAAGTTTGCCAATGAACATCTGAATGATTCAGAGGAGAACTGGGTGAAAGTGTTGTGGTCAGATGAGACCAAAATCGAGCTCTTTAGCATCAACTCAACTCGCCATGTTTCGAGGAGGAGGAATGCTGCCTATGAGCCCAAGAACACCATCCCCACCGTCAAACATGGAGGTGGAAACATTATGCTTTGTGGGACAAAATCCCTTCTGAGATTTGTACAAACCTGGTGGCCAACTACAAGAAACGTCTGACCTCTGTGATTGCCAACAAGGGTTTTGCCACCAAGTACTAAGTCATGTTTTGCAGAGGGGTCAAATACTTATTTCCCTCATTAAAATGTGTTTTTCTGGATTTTGTTGTTGTTATTCTGTCTCTCACTGTTCAAATAAACCTACCATTAAAATTGTAGACTGATCATGTCTTTGTCAGTGGGCAAACGTACAAAATCAGCAAGGGATCAAATACATTTTTCCCTCACTGTATATGGATTCAGCAATTATTTACTTGCCTATAAAAATGTTATAACACGCTATACAGAGATTCAGTGTGATAAATATGCAGTTAGGGGAAAGTGGGGTAAATTGAGCTATTTCTTTACAGTCAGCATCACTCCATCAATGGAAATATAGCATTCTATCATTCTATCTAACAAAGATATCTACATACATTTCAGGATGTTGTGTATCCCTGGAAATAATCAGAATTCATGTCAACATGATAGCTTTGAAAACATAGCTTGTCCAAAAAAAGTGGTCTCTTGGCACAACATAACCCGGGTATGGTGTAAGTTGAGCGCCTACAAATTTCTGTACTGAATGAAATATTACCACTACCTTTTTAAAACCATGTCTATCTTTATTTCCCAAACAATTCAACACAATCACTTTTTTGTATTTTAATAATGTTAAGCATTTTTAACACCTAACAAACATTTTTTACACGTTTAACATAGGCCAGGCCCTGGTTTTTATTTATTTTTATATTTGGGGTGGTAGATCAGCTTTAATATTGCAAATAGATTGTAGCTTCCATCAATGTAATTGTCTGCATAATTTCCAATCCCCCATATATTTTGGGTAAAAAAATATATATATATATATATATATATATATATATATATATATATATACATACAGTTGAAGTCGGAAGTTTACATACACCTTAGCCAAATACACTTTAATCCCAGTAAAAATTCCCTGTTTTAGGTCAATTAGGATAACCACTTTATTTTAAGAATGTGAAATGTCAGAATAATAGTATAGAGAATTATTTATTTCAGCTTTTATTTCTTTCATCACATTCCCAGTGGCTCAGAAGTTTACATACACTCAATTAGTATTTGGTAGCATTGCCTTTAAATTGTTTAACTTGGGTCAAACGTTTCGGGTAGCCTTCCACAAGCTTCCCACAATAAGTTAGGTGAATTTTGGCCCATTCCTCATGACAGAGCTGGTGTAACTGAGTCAGGTTTGTAGGCCTCCTTCCTTGCACACGCTTTTTCAGTTCTGACCACACATTTTCTATAGGATTGAGGTCAGGCTTTGTGATGTCCACTCCAATACCTTGACTTTGTTGTCTTTAAGCCATTTTGCCACAACTTTGGAAGTATGCTTGGGGTCATTGTCCATTTGGAAGACACATTTGCGACCAAGCTTTAACTTCCTGACTGATGTCTTGAGATGTTGCTTCAATATATCCACATATTTTTCCTTCCTCATGATGCCATCTATTTTGTGAAGTGCACCAGTCCCTCCTGCAGCAAAGCACCCCCACAGCATGATGCTACCACCCCCATGCTTCACGGTTGGGATGGTGTTCTTCGGTTTGCAAGTCCCCTCCTTTTTTTTTTTTTACAATGGTCATTATAGGCAAACAGTTCTATTTTTGTTTCATCAGACCAGAGGACATTTCTCCAAAAAGCACGATCTTTGTCCCCATGTGCAGTTGCAAACCGTAGTCTGGCTTTTTCATGGAGGTTTTGGAGCAGTGGCTTCTTACTTGCTGATCGGCCTTTCAGGTTATGTCGATATAGGACTTGTTTTACTGTGGATATAGATACAATTGTACCTCTTTCCTCCAGCATCTTCACAAGGTCCTTTGCTGTTGTTCTGGGATTGATTTGCACTTTTCGCACCAAAGTACGTTCATCTCTAGGAGACAGAACGCGTCTCCTTCCTGAGCGATATGATGGCTTCGTGGTCCCATGGTGTTTATACTTGCGTACTATTGTTTGTACAGATGAACGTGGTACCTTCAGGCGTTTGGAATTTCCTCCCAAGGCTGAACCAAACTTGTGGAGGTCTACCATTTTTTTCTGAGGTCTTGGCTGATTTCTTTTAAGTTTCCCATGATGTCAAGCAAAGAGGCACTGAGTTTGAAGGTAGGCCTTGAAATACATCCACAGGTACACCTCCAATTGACTCAAATGATGTCAATTAGCCTATCAGAAGCTTCTAAAGCCCTGACATCATTTTCTGGAATTTTCCAAGCTGTTTAAAGGCACCGTCAACTTAGTGTATGTAAACTTCTGACCCACTGGAATTGTGATACAGTGAATTATAAGTTAAATAATCTGTCTGTAAACAATTGTTGGAAAAATTACTTGTGTCATGCACAAAGTAGATGTCCTAACCGACTTGCCAAAACTATAGGTTGTTAACAAGAAATTTGTGGAGTGGTTGAAAAACAAGTTTTAATGACTCCAACCTAAGTGTATGTAAACTTCCGACTTCAACTGTACGTATGTCTTTTCCGGCTTCTACTTCCAGTTTATACATACTATATAATTTTACGGACACAATGTATTTTACAATAGTTATCTTTTGTTTGTTTTTAATCCCCTCCTTCAGCTACCCTCAACCAGTCCCATCTATCTCTGAAGACCATCCAGTTTTATTTCTATTTGCCATATATTTTTAACTGTGCTGTTTCACAAAAGTTCTGAACCTATATACATTTTACGGACGCAGTATATTTTACATTAGTTATCTTGTTGTTTATAGTCCCACCCTTCAGCTCCACTCAATCCCTCCCATCTATCTCTTAACACCATCCATTTCTATTTGTCATATGTTTTTCAACTGTGCAGTGATGTTTCACAAAAGTTCTGAACCTTTCTATTCTCATAATTTCTACAGATTGTAAATTGAAGATAAACATTTTTGTTAAAAGCATTATTATATTATTGATCGATTGACTATGACTTTTCAAATCACCCAGCAGTGCTATTTGCAGAGTTAGCTCCAGGTAAATGTTGCAATTCTTCAGCCATTCCTGGACCTGCGACCAAAAACAAGCTACATATGGACAGTACCAAAACAAATGATCTAGTGACTGAATCTTCGCTGCAAAATCTGTAGAGCTGGGATGGTTTTATCCCCCATATATATAACATTCTATTGGTTGCAATAATTTTGTATAATAATTTAAATTGAAAAATTCAAAGTTTTGAATCCGGCGTCGTTTTGCGTATCAGTGCCATGGAATCGGTACATCTGTGGAGGGATCCAAATTGTGGATTTAAAAGAAAACATTAATCATCAGTGTACAATGACACCTTTGTTCTTAAGCCCTGGATTTACACTGGGGAAAAAAGTATTTAGTCAGCCACCAATTGTGCAAGTTCTCCCACTTAAAAAGATGAGAGAGGCCTGTAATTTTCATCATAGGTACACGTCAACTATGACATACAAATTGAGGGAAAAAATTCCAGAAAATCACATTGTAGGATTTTTTATGAATTTATTTGCAAATTATGGTGGAAAATAAGTATTTGGTCACCTACAAACAAGCAAGATTTCTGGCTCTCACAGACCTGTAACTTCTTCTTTCAGAGGCTCCTCTGTCCTCCACTCGTTACCTGTATTAATGGCACCTGTTTGAACTTGTTATCAGTATAAAAGACACCTGTCCACAACCTCAAACAGTCACACTCCAAACTCCACTATGGCCAAGACCAAAGAGCTGTCAAAGGACACCAGAAACAAAATTGTAGACCTGCACCAGGCTGGGAAGACTGAATCTGCAATAGGTAAGCAGCTTGGTTTGAAGAAATCAACTGTGGGAGCAATTATTAGGAAATGGAAGACATACAAGACCACTGATAATCTCCCTCGATCTGGGGCTCCACGCAAGATCTCACCCCGTGGGGTCAAAATGATCACAAGAACGGTGAGCAAAAATCCCAGAACCACACGGGGGCACCTAGTGAATGACCTGCAGAGAGCTGGGACCAAAGTAACAAAGCCTACCATCAGTAACACACTACGCCGCCAGGGACTCAAATCCTGCAGTGCCAGACGTGTCCCCCTGCTTAAGCCAGTACATGTCCAGGCCCGTCTGAAGTTTGCTAGAGTGGATTTGGATGATCCAGAAGAGGATTGGGAGAATGTCATATGGTCAGATGAATCCAAAATAGAACTTTTTGGTAAAAACTCAACTCGTCGTGTTTGGAGGACAAAGAATGCTGAGTTGCATCCAAAGAACACCATACCTACTGTGAAGCATGGGGGTGGAAACATCATGCTTTGGGGCTGTTTTTCTGCAAAGGGACCAGGACGACTGATCCGTGTAAAGGAAAGAATGAATGGGGCCATGTATCGTGAGATTTTGAGTGAAAACCTCCTTCCATCAGCAAGGACATTGAAGATGAAACGTGGCTGGGTCTTTCAGCATGACAATGATCCCAAACACACCGCCCGGGCAACGAAGGAGTGGCTTCGTAAGAAGCATTTCAAGGTCCTGGAGTGGCCTAGCCAGTCTCCAGATCTCAACCCCATAGAAAATCTTTGGAGGGAGTTGAAAGTCCGTGTTGCCCAGCGACAGCCCCAAAACATCACTGCTCTAGAGGAGATCTGCATGGAGGAATGGGCCAAAATACCAGCAACAGTGTGTGAAAACCTTGTGAAGTACAGAAAACGTTTGACCTGTGTCATTGCCAACAAAGGGTATATAACAAAGTATTGAGAAACTTTTGTTATTGACCAAATACTTATTTTCCACCATAATTTGCAAATAAATTCATAAAAAATCCTACAATGTGATTTTCTGGATTTTTTTTCTCATTTTGTCTGTCATAGTTGACGTGTACCTATGATGAAAATTACAGGCCTCTCTCATCTTTTTAAGTGGGAGAACTTGCACAATTGGTGGCTGACTAAATACTTTTTTCCCCCACTGTATGCATCTGTTGGTCACAGATACCTTTTAAAAAAAAGTAGGGTCGTGGATCTGAACACCAGTCAGTATCTGGTGCGACCTCCATTTGCCTCATGCAGCGTGATATCTCCTTCGAATAGAGTTGATCAGGCTGTTGATTGTGGCCTGTGGAATGTTGTCCCACTCCTCTTCAATGGCTGTGCGAAGCTGCTGGATATTGTCAGGAACTGGAACACAATGTCATACACATCGGTCCAGAGTATCACAATCATGCTCAATGGGTGACATGTCTGGCGAGTATACAGGCCATGGAAGAACTGGGACATTTTCAGCTTACAGGAATTGTGTACAGATCCTTGCGACATGGGGCTGTGTATTATCATGCTGAAACATGAGGTGATGGCGGCGGATGAATGGCACGACAATGGGCCTCAGGATCTCGTCACTGTATCTCTATGCATTCAAATTGCCATCGATAAAATGCAATTACATTTGTTGTACATAGCTTATGCCTGCCCATACTACACTGCTCAAAAAAATTAAGGGAACACTAAAATAACACATCCTAGATCTGAATGAATGAAATAATCTTATTAAATACTTTTTTCTTTACATAGTTGAATGTGCTGACAACAAAATCACACAAAAATTATCAATGGAAATCTAATTTATCAACCCATGGAGGTCTGGATTTGGAGTCACCCTCAAAATTAAAGTGGAAAAACACACTACAGGCTGATCCAACTTTGATGTAATGTCCTTAAAACAAGTCAAAATGAGGCTCAGTAGTGTGTGTGGCCTCCACGTGCCTGTATGACCTCCCTACAACACCTGGGCATGCTCCTGATGAGGTGGCGGATGGTCTCCTGAGGGATCTCCTCCCAGACCTGGACTAAAGCATCCGCTAACTCCTGGACAGTCTGTGGTGCAACGTGGCATTGGTGGATTGGAGCGAGACATGATGTCCCAGATGTGCTCAATTGGATTCAGGTCTGGGGAACGGGCGGGCCAGTCCATAGCATCAATGCCTTCCTCTTGCATGAACTGCTGACACACTCCAGCCACATGAGGTGTAGCATTGTCTTGTATTAGGAGGAACCCAGGGCCAACCGCACCAGCATATGGTCTCACAAGGGGTCTGAGGATCTCATCTCGGTACCTAATGGCAGTCAGGCTACCTCTGGCGAGCACATGGAGGGCTGTGCGGCCCCCCAAAGAAATACCACCCCACACCATGACTGACCCACCGCCAAACCGGTCATGCTGGAGGATGTTGCAGGCAGCAGAACATTCTCCACGGCATCTCCAGACTCTGTCACGTCTGTCACGTGCTCAGTGTGAACCTGCTTTCATCTGTGAAGAGCACAGGGTGCCAGTGGCGAATTTGCCAATCTTGGTGTTCTCTGGCAAATGCCAAACGTCCTGCACGGTGTTGGGCTGTAAGCACAACCCCCACCTGTGGACGTCAGGCCCTCATACCACCCTCATGGAGTCTGTTTCTGACCGTTTGAGCAGACACATGCACATTTGTGGCCTGCTGGAGGTCATTTTGCAGGGCTCTGGCAGTGCTCCTCCTGCTCCTCCTTGCACAAAGGCGGAGGTAGCGGTCCTGCTGCTGGGTTGTTGCCCTCCTACGGCCTCCTCCACGTCTCCTGATGTACTGGCCTGTCTCCTGGTAGCGCCTCCATGCTCTGGACACTACGCTGACAGACACAGCAAACCTTCTTGCCACAGCTCGCATTGATGTGCCATTCTGGATGAGCTGCACTACCTGAGCCACTTGTGTGGGTTGTAGACTCCGTCTCATGCTACCACTTGAGTGAAAGCACCGCCAGCATTCAAAAGTGACCAAAACATCAGCCAGGAAGCATAGGAACTGAGAAGTGGTCTGTGGTCACCACCTGCAAAACCAGTCCTTTATTGGGGGTGTCTTGCTAATTGCCTATAATTTCCACCTGTTGTCTATTCCATTTGCACAACAGCATGTGAAATTTATTGTCAATCAGTGTTGCTTCCTAAGTGGACAGTTTGATTTTACAGAAGTGTGATTGACTTGGAGTTACATTGTGTTGTTTAAGTGTTCCCTTTATTTTTTTTAGCAGTGTATAACACCACCGCCACCATGGGACACTCTATTCACAATGTTGACATCAGCAAACTGCTCGCCCACATGTCATAAACGCTGTCTACCACCTGCCCGGTACAGTTGAAAACAGGATTCATCCGTGAAGAGCACAATTTCCCAGCCTGCCAGTGGCCATCGAAGGTGAGCATTTGCCAACTGAAGTCGGTTACAACGCTGAACTGCAGTCAGGTCAAGACCCTGGTGAGGATGATGAGCATGCAGATGAGCTTCCCTGAGACGGTTTCTGACAGATTGTGTAGACATTCTTCGGTTGTGCAAACCCACAGTTTCATCACCTGTCTGGGTGGCTGATCTCAGACCATCCCGCAGGTCAAGAAGCCAGATGTGGAAGTCCTGGGCTGGAGTGGTTACACATGGTCTGCGGTTGTGAGGCCGGTTGGACGTACTGCCAAATTCTCTATAACGATGTAGGCTTATTGTAGAGAAATGAACATTCAATTCTCTGGCAACAGCTTTGGTAGACATTCCTGCAGTCAGCATGCCAATTGCACGCTCCCTCACAACTTCATCTGTGGCATTGTGTTGTGTGACAAAATTGCACATTTTATTGTGGCCTTTTATTGTCCCCATCACAATGTGCACCTGTGTAATGATCATGCTGTTTAATCAGCTTCTTGATATGCCACACCTATCAAGTGGATGGATTATCTTGGCAAAGGAGAAATGCTCACTAACAGGGATGTAAACAAATTTGTGCACCAAGCTTTTTGTTCGTATGGAACATTTCTGGGATATTTTATTTCAGCTCATGAAACATGGGACCAACACTTTACATGTTGCGTTTATATTTTTGTTCCGTATATATAATTAATGGAAAATAAAACACTCAAATACAGTGAATTCGGAAAGTATTCAGACCCCATGACTTCTTCCACATTTTATTATGTTATAGCCTTATTCTAAAATGGATTAAATAGTCCCCCCTCATCAATCTACACACAATACCCCATAATGACAAAGCAAAAACAGGTTTTTAGAAATGTTTGCACATTTATTTTTAAAACCCCACCAGAAATATCACATTTACATAAGTATTCAGACCCTTTACTCAGTACATTGTTGAAGCACCTTTGGCAGTGATTACAGTCTTCTTGGGACAATGCAAACAGTCCGGGTAGCCATGATTAGGCTCTCGAGTGGCGCAGCGGTCTAAGGCACTACAGCTCAGTGCTTGAGGCATCACTACAGACCCCCTGGTTCGATTCAAGGCTGTATCACAACCGGCCATGATTGGGAGTCCCAAAGGGCGGTGCACAATTGGCCCAGTGTCGTCCGGGTTTGGCCGGTGTAGGCCGTCATTGTAAATAAGAATTTGTTCTTAACTGACTTGCCTAGTTAAATAAAGGTTTTAAAAAATAGCTGTTCAGGAGTCTTATGGCTTGAGGGTAAAAGCTGTTAAGAAGCCTTTTGGACCTAGACTTGGCACTCCGGTACCGCTTGCCGTGCGGCAGCAGAGAGAACAGTCTATGACTAGGGTGGCTGGAGTCTTTAACAATTTTTAGGGCCTTCCTCTGACACCGCCTGGTATAGTGGTCCTGGATGGCAGGAAGCTTGGCCCCAGTGATGTACTGGGCCGTAAGCATTACCCTCTGCAGTGCCTTGCGGTCGGAGGCCGAGCAGTTGCCATACTAGGCGGTGATCCAACCAGTCAGGATGCTCTCGATGGTGCAGCTGTAGAACCTTTTGAGGATCTGAGGACCCATGCCAAATCTTTTCAGTCTCCTGAGGGGAAATAGGCTTTGTTGTGCCCTCTTCACAACTGTCTTGGTGTGTTTGGACCATGATAGTTTGTTGGTGATGTGGACACCAAGGAACTTGAAGCTCTCAACCTGTTCCACTACAGCCCCGTCGATGAGAATGGGGGCATGCTCAGTCCTCATTTATTTCCTGTAGTCCACAATCATCTCCTTTGTCTTTATCATGTTGAGGGAGAGGTTGATATTCTGGCACCACACGGCCAGGTCTCTGACCTCCTCCCTATAGGCTGTCTCATCGTTGTCGGTGATCAGGCCTACCACTGTTGTGTCGTCGGCAAACTTAATGATGGTGTTGGAGTAATGCCTGGCCATGCAGTCATGGGTGAACAGGGAGTACAGGAGGGGACTGAGCACGCACCCCTGAGGGGCCCTGTGTTCAGTATCAATGTGGCAGATGTGTTGTTACCTACCCTTTCCACCTGGTGGCGGCCTGTCAGGAAGTCCAGGATCAGTTGCAGAGGGAGGTGTTAAGTCCCAGGGTCCTTAGCTTAGTGATGAGCTTTGAGGGCACTATGGTGTTGAACGCTGAGCTGTAGTCAATTAATAACATTCTCACGTAGATGTCCAGGTGGGAAAGGGCAGTGTGGAGTGCAATAGATATTGCATCATCTGTGTATCTGTTGGGGCAGTATGCAAATTGAATTCGGTCTAGGGTTTCTGGGATAATGGTGTTGATGTGAGCCATGACCAGCCTTTCAAAGCACTTCATGGCTATAGACGTGAGTGCTACGGGTCGGTAGTCATTTAGGCAGGTTATCTTAGTGTTCTTGGGCACAGGGACTATGGTGGTCTGCTTGAAAAATGTTGGTATTACAGACTCAGTCAGGGACATGTTGAAAATGTCAGTGAAGACACTTGCCAGTTGGTCAACGCACGCTCGGAGTACACGTCCTGGTAATCCAGTGGCCTTGTGAATGTTGACCTGCTTAAAAGTCTTACTCACATCGTCTACGGAGAGTGTGATCACATAGTCATCCGGAACAGCTGATGCTCTTGCATGCTTCAGTGTTGCTTGCCTCGAAGCAAGCATAGAGTGATTTAGCTCGTCTGGTAGGCTCGTGTCACTGGGCAGCTCGCTGCTGTGCTTCCCTTTGTAGTCTGTAATAGTTTGCAAGCCCTGCCACATTCAACAAGCATCGGAACCGGCACACCTGCATTTGGGGAGTTTCTCCCATTCTTCTCCGCAGATCCTCTCAAGCTCTGTCAGGTTGGATGGGGAGTGTCGCTGCACAGCTATTTTCAGGTCTCTCCAGAGATGTTCGATCAGATATAAGTCTGGGATCTGGCTGGGCCACTCAAGGACATTCAGAGACTTGTCCCGAAGCCACTCCAGCGTTGTCTTGGCTGTGTGCTAAGGGTCGCTGTCCTGTTGGAAGTTGAACATTCACCCCAGTCTGAGGTCCTGAGCGCTCTGGAGCAAGTTTTCATCAAGGATCTCTCTGTACTTTGCTCTGTTCATCTATCCCTCAAACCTGACTAGTCTCCCAGTCCCTGCCGCTGAAAAAGATTCCCACAGCATGATGCTGCCACCACCATGCTTGACGCTTGGCATTCAGGCCATAGAGTTCAATCTTGGTTTCATCAGACCAGAGAATCTTGTTTCTCATGGTCTGAGAGTCCTTTAGGTGCCTTTTGGCAAACTCCAAGCAGGCTGTCATGTGCTTTTACTGAGGAGTGGCTTCCGTCTGGCCACTCTACCATAAAGGCCTGATTGGTGGAGTGCTGCAGAGATGGTTGTCCTTCTGGAAGGTTCTCCCATCTCCACACAGAAACTCTGGAGCTCTGTCAGAGGAACCATCGGGTTCTTGGTCACCTCCCTGACCAAGGCCCTTCTCCCCCAATTGTTCAAGCTCTAGGAAGAGTCTTGGTGGTTCCAAACTTCTTCCATTTAAGAATGATGGAGACCACTGTGTTCTTGGGGACCTTCAATGCTGCAGACATTTTCTCTACCCTTCCCCAGATCTGTGCCTCGACACAATCCTGTCTCTGAGCTCTACGGACAATTCCTTCGACCTCATGGCTTGGTTTTTGCTCTGACATGCACTGTCAACTGTGGGACCTTATATATACAGATGTGTGCCTTTCCAAATCATGTCCAATCAATTGAATTTACCACAGGTGGACTCCAATCAAGTTGTAGAAACATCTCAAGGATGATCAATGGAAACAGGATGCACCTGAGCTCAATTTCGGGTCTCATAGCAAAGGGTCTGAATACTTATGCAAATAAGGTATTTCTGCTTTTTATTTTTAATAAATTTGCCAACATTTCTCAAAACCTGTTTTCGCTTTGTCATTATGGGGTATTGTGTGTAGATTGATGAGGGAAAAAATAATTTAATCAATTTTATAATAAGGCTGTAATGTAACAAATTGTGGAAAAAGTCAAGGTGTCTGAATACTTTCCGAATGCACTGTATCTTTATAAATAAGTATTCAAACCCCTGAGCCAATACATGTTAGAATCACCATTGGCAGCGATCACAGCTGTGAGTCTTTTTGGGTAAGTCTCTAAGAGATTTGCACACCTGGATTGTACAGTATTTGCCCATTATTCATTTAAAAGTCATTGCTAGACAGCCATTTTCAAGTCTTGTCATAGATTCTTAAACCAATTTAAGTCAAAACTGTAACCAGGCCACTCAGGAACATTCAATGTTGTCTTGGTAAGCAACTTCAGTGTATATTTGGCCTTGTGTTTTAGGTTATTGTCCTGCTGAAAGGTGAAATTGTCTCCCAGTGTCTGCTGGAAAGCAGACTGAACAAGGTTTGCCTCTAGGATTTTGCCTGTGCTTAGCTCCATTCCGTTTCTTTTTGTCCCCCCAAATAAACTCCTAGTCCTTACCGATGACAAGCATACCCATTTCATGATGCAGCCACCACCATACTTGAAAATATGAAGAGTGGTCCTCATTGATGGGTTGTGTTGGATTTGCCTCAAACATAACGCTTTGTATTCAGGACAAAAGTAAAAAAAAATCCCACATTTTTTTTAACAGTATTACTGTAGTGCATTATTGCAAACAGGATGCATATTTTGGAATATTTTGAATTCTGTCCAGGCAAACTTATTTTCACTCTGTCATTTAAGTTAGTATTGTGGTGTAACTACAATGTTGTTGATCCATCCTCAGTTTTTTCCTATCACAGCCATTTAACTCTGTAACTGGTTAAAATCACCACTGGCATCATGCTGAAATCCCTGAGCAGTTTCCTTCCTCTCCAGTAACTGAGTTAGGAAGGACGCCGGTATCTTTGTAGTGACTAGGTGTATTGGCACACCATCCAAAGTGTAATTACTAACTTAACTGTGTTAAAAGGGATATTCAATGTCTGGTTTATTTTTTATTTATTTTTACCATCTATCATTAAGAGCCTTTCTTTACAAGTTATTGGAAAACCTCCCATGGCTTTGTGATTGAATCTGTGCTTGAAATTCACTGCTCGACTGTGGGACTTTACAAATAATTGTATGTGTTGGGTACAGAGATGGGGTAGTCATTCAAAAATCATGTTAAACACTATTATTGCACACAGAGTCCATGCAACCTATGTGGCATTTTATTCCAGAACTTATTTAAGCTTGCCATAACAAAGGGGTTGAATACTTATTGACTCAAGACATTTCAGCTTTTCATTTTTAATTACTTTGTAGAAATGTCTAAAAACATAATTCCACATTGACATTATGGGGTATTGTGTGTAGATCATTGACACACAATTTCATTTAATCTATTTTAAATTCAGGCTGTAACAAAAAAATGTGGTGACCATGCTTTGATGTGCTACCTGCGCCGACGAAGATGGCAGCCTCGCGACTAGCACTGTTTTTTTTACGTATTATTTTTTACATTATTAGCTCAGAAAGGGTTTTGTATCATTACATACAGCCGGGAAAAACTATTGGATATCAGAGTGGCGGTAACTCACCAGCATTACGACCAGGAATACGACTTTCCCGAAGCAGATCCTTTGTTTGCTCTCCCCAGGGCAACTGATTCCAGCGGCTGACCAAAACATAGCCGGCAGAGGAGAGGCACTCGGAGCGGCCTGCTGGTTCGACTTAGGAGGCGCGTACACCACCCATCGCTTCCAAGTATATTACTCGCTAATGTTCAGTCTTTGGATAACAAGATTGACGAGCTCAGGGCAAGGATTTCTTTCCAGAGAGACATCAAGACCTGTAACATACTTTGTTTCACGGAAACATGGCTCTCTGGGGATATTCTGTCAAAATCGGTCCAGCCAGATGGGTTCTCAGTTCATCGCGCAGACAGAAATAAATATCTCTCCAGAAAGCAGAAGGGCGGAGGTGTGTGTTTCATGATTAACGACTCATGGTGTAATTGTAGTAACATACAGGAACTCAAGTCCTTTTGTTCACCGGACCTAGAATACCTCACAAGCAAATGCCGACAGTATTATCTCCCAAGATAATTTTCTTCGGTTATAGTCACGGCCGTGTATATCCCCCCTCAAGCGGATACCACGACGGCTCTCAAAGAACTTCACTGGACTTTATGCAAACTGGAAACCACATATCCTGAGTCTGCATTTCTTGTAGCCAGGGATTTTAACAAAGCAAATTTGAGGACTAGGCTGCCGAAGTTCTATCAACATATCGACTGTTGTACTCGGGCTGCTAAAATCCTCGACCATTGCTATTCGAACTTCCAGGGTGGCTACAAGGCCCTCCCCCGCCCTCCTTTCTGCAAATCTGACGGACTGGGATATGTTCTGGGTAGCTTGCGAAAATAATTTAGACGAATACACTGAAACGGTGACTGAGTTTATCAGGAAGTGTATAGGAGATGTTGTGCCCACTGTGACTATTAAAACCTACCCTAATCAGAAACCATGGATAGATGGCAGTGTTCGCGTAAAATTGAAAGCGCGAACCACCATATTTAACCATGGCAAGGTGACTGGAAATATGGCAGAATACAAACAGTGTAGCTACTCACTCCGCAAGGCAATTAAACTGGCAAAACATCAGTATAGAGACAAAGTGGAGTCGCAATTCAACGACTCAGACACGAGACGTATGTGGCAGGGTCTACAGACTACAAAAGGAAAACCAACCACGTCGCAGACACCGACATCTCGCTTCCAGACAAGCTAAACACCTTCTTCGCCTGCTTTGAGGATAACACAGTGCCACCGACGCGGCCCACTACCAAGGACTGTGGGCTCTCCTTCTCCATAGCCGGCGTGAGTAAGACATTTAAGCATGTTAACCCCCGCAAGGCTGCCGTCCCAGATGGCATCCCTAGCCGTGTCCTCAGAGCATGCGCAGACCAGCTGGCTATTCAATCTTTCCCTATCCCAGTCTGCTGTCCCCACATGCTTCAAGATGGCCACCATTGTTCATGTACCCAAGAAAGCAAAAGTAACTGAACTACATGACTATCGCCCCGTAGCACTCACCTCTGTCATCACTAAGTGCTTTGAGAGACTAGTCAAGGATCATATCACCTCTACCTTACCTGTCACCCTAGACCCACTTCATTTTGCTTACCGCCCCAACGATGCAATTGCCATCACACTGCACACTGCCCTATCCCATCTGGACAAGAGGAATACCTATGTAAGAATGCTGTTCATTGACTATAGCTCAGCATTCAACACCATAGTACCCTCCAAGCTCATCATTAAGCTCGAGGCCCTGGACTTCCTGACGGGCCGCCCCCAGGTGGTGAAGGTAGGAAACAACATCTCCACTTCGCTGATCCTCAACACTGGGGCCACACAAGGGTGCGTGCTCAGCCCCCTCCTGTACTTCCTGTACACCCATGACTGAGTGGCCAAGCACGCCTCCAACTCAATCATCAAGTTTGCAGACTACACAACAGTAGTAGGCTTGATTACCAACAATGACGAGACAGCCTACAGGGAGGAGGTGAGGGCTCTGGGAGTGTGGTGCCAAGAAAATAACCTCTCACTCAATGTCAACAAAACAAAGGAGATGATCGTGGACTTCAGGAAACAGCAGAGGGTCCACCCCCCTATCCACATCGACGGGACCGAAGTGGAGAAGGTGGAGAGCTTCAAGTTCCTTGGCGTACACATCACTTTCCAACTTAAATGGTCCACCCACGCAGACAGTGTGTCGAGGAAGGCACAACAGAGCCTCTTCAACCTCAGGAGGCTGAAGAAATTTGGCTTGGCACCTAAAACCCTCACAAACTTTTACAGATGCACAATTGAGAGCATCCTGTCGTGCTGTATCACCGCCTGGTACGGCAACTGCACCACCCGCAACCGCAGGGCTCTCCAGAGGGTGGTGCGGTCTGCCGAATTCATTACCGGGGGCAAACTACCCGCCCTCCAGGACACCTAGAGCACTCGATGTCACAGGAAGGCCAAAAAGACACCAACCACCCGAGCCACTGCCTGTTCACCGCACTATCATCCAGAAGGCGAGGTCAGTACAGGTGCATCAAAGCTGGGGCCGAGATAATGAAAAACAGTTTATATCTCAAGGCCATCAGACTGTTAAATAGCCATCACTAGCACACTAGAGGCTACTGCTGCCTATTGAAATCACTGGCCACTTTAAGAAATGGAACACTAGTCACTTTAATAATGTTTACATTTCTTGCATTACTCATCTCATATGTACAGTGAGGGAAAAAAGTATTTGATCCCCTGTTGATTTTGTACATTTACCCACTGACAAAGACATGATCAGTCTATAATTTTAATGGTAGGTTTATTTGAACAGTGAGAGACAGAATAACAACAACAAAATCCAGAAAAACGCATGTAAAAATGTTATAAATTGATTTGCACTTTAATGAGGGAAATAAGTATTTGACACCTCTGCAAAACATGACTTAGTACTTGGTGGCAAAACCCTTTTTGGCAATCACAGAGGTCAGACGTTTCTTGTAGTTGGCCACCAGGTTTGCACACATCTCAGGAGGGATTTTGTCCCACTCCTCTTTGCAGATCTTCTCCAAGTCATTAAGGTTTCGAGCCTGACGTTTGGCAACTCGAACCTTCAGCTCCCTCCACAGATTTTCTATGGGATTAAGGTCTGGAGACTGGCTAGGCCACTCCAGGACCTTAATGTGCTTCTTCTTGAGCCACTCCTTTGTTGCCTTGGCCGTGTGTTTTGGGTCATTGTCATGCTGGAATACCCATCCACGACCCATTTTCAATGCCCTGGCTGAGGGAAGGAGGTTCTCAACCCAGGATTTGACTGTACATGGTCCTGTCCATCGTCCCTTTGATGCGGTGAAGTTGTCCTGTCCCCTTCGCAGAAAAACACCCCCAAAGCATAATGTTTCCACCTCCATGTTTGACGGTGGGGATGGTGTTCTTGGGGTCATAGGCAGCATTCCTCCTCCTCCAAACACGGCAAGTTGAGTTGATGCCAAAGAGCTCGATTTTGGTCTCATCTGACCACAACACTTTCACCCAGTTCTCCTCTGAATCATTCAGATGTTCATTGGCAAACTTCAGACGGGCATGTATATGTGCTTTCTTGAGCAGGGGGACCTTGCGGGCGCTGCAGGATTTCAGTCCTTCACAGGGTAGTGTGTTACCAATTGTTTTCTTGGTGACTATGGTCCCAGCTGCCTTGATATCATTGACAAGATCCTCCCGTGTAGTTCTGGGCTGATTCCTCACCATTCTCATGATCATTGCAACTCCACAAGATGAGATTTTGCATGGAGCTAAAGGCTGAGGGAGATTGACAGTTATTTTGTTTCTATCATTTGCGAATAATCAAACCAACTGTTGTCACCTTCTCACCAAGCTGGTTGGCGATGGTCTTGTAGCCCATTTCAGCCTTGTGTAGGTCTACAATCTTGTCCTTGACATCCTTGGAGAGCTCTTTGGTCTTGGCCATGGTGGAGAGTTTGGAATCTGATTGATTGATTGCTTCTGTGGTCAGGTGTCTTTTATACAGGTAACAAGCTGATATTAGGAGCACTCCCTTTAAGAGTGTGCTCCTAATCTCAGCTCGTTACCTGTATAAAAGACACCTGGGAGCCAGAAATCTTTCTGATTGAGAGGGGGTCAAATACTTATTTCCCTCATTAAAATGCAAATCAATTTATAACATTTTTGACATGCGTTTTTCTGGATTTCTTTGTTGTTATTCTGTCTCTCACTGTTCAAAATAAACCTACCATTAAAATTATAGACTGATCATTTCTTTGTCAGTGGTCAAATGTACAAAATCAGCAGGGGATCAAATACCTTTTTCCCTCACTGTATATACTGTATTCTATAATATTCTACTGTATCTTAGTTCATGCTGCTCTGTCATTGCTTGTCCATATATGTAAATATTCTTAAATTCCATTCCTTACTTAGATTTGTGTGTATTGGGTATATGTTGTGAAATTGTTAGATATTGCTTGTTAGATATTACTGCACTGTTGGAGCTAGAAGCACAAGCATTTCGCTACACCAGCAATAACATCTGCTAAACAAGTGTATGTGACAAATAACATTTTAGTTTATTTTATTTGAGGTTGCATTGCAGCATGAGTAATGCGCAGCGACGGATGAGGACACACAATTAGGCCGCACGTGTGTTTGTGCACAAATTTCAGAGCACCTGGGTCCAATCCTTTAGCCTGGAATCCAAACTGTTACCAAGTGGTAACAATCCAGGCACATGTCACAAATCTGCCAACCGGACACTGCGTTTGAAACCACGTGTCTCCCGCTGTTTCTCACATCGGCCTGTATCCCTTTCTGATTTCCACACTGTCCAACTAAAAGTGTTAAAATACCCTAATAAAATAAAATAAATGTTCAACTTCTACTCTGCCAAGGCCTACAGGTGTATTCATACATGCAGGATGTTGACAGATGGAGAGCCTCTCATCTGACCACACAAAGGGTCAGAGCTGAGTAGGAGGTGGAACCAAATTCTCTCTTTGTGCTACTG
Source organism: Coregonus clupeaformis (assembly GCF_020615455.1). Lineage (NCBI taxonomy): Eukaryota > Metazoa > Chordata > Actinopteri > Salmoniformes > Salmonidae > Coregonus > Coregonus clupeaformis. The sequence goes on from NC_059215.1 coordinate 2,757,389, forward strand.
AGTAAAATAGGCTCCCTCTCTCCCTCTCACCTTTCTCTTTCCTATTGATCGCATCCCTCTTTTAAATGACGTCCCAAGACACTATTGAACTCTACGGTGCACTGATCCATTGCGGATAGAGACTGCAGCAAATTCCCTCTTCAATTTGGCGGGAGGACGGGAGGGGAGGAAAAACCGCTAGTTCCGTTGCACGAGATCAAAGCACTCACCCATCCCAAGAGAACCAGAAAACTAATTTCTTCACACTTAACTCGCTTAAACCTTAAATGGGTTGTGCACTTAATGTAATAAAGGAATTCTGCATTAACCACAAAAAAGTTTTGCGAGAGTGAGTAACGTTACTCCTGTTCATGCTGCAAGTTGAGATGCTTGAGTGGAGATTAGAAGGATTGTTCTTTTTTCTCTCTGTCTCTGCCATCCGATTGGCCAGTCAGAAGGTTGAGCCAATCAGAACAGCGGGAGCTGAGGGAGACCTGTCTGTGATGTCATCAGTCCATCATCAGTTGGCTTGTGTGCTTCGCTTTAGGTTGGTTCTGATGAACACCACCCACCCAGCGCCCTAGGACAACCATCCACACACACGGTCAACCGCTTTACAAGTGAGAAGAGAGACAGTCCACGTGTTTCCGATATACAGTAAATACTGCCTGCTGGCATACTAGTTACTATGTAAGGCATGAAGGGTACTTCCTACCAAGAAGAGCTGTATGTACATGTACATATAATATGGCAGTGTTGGGGAGTAACTGATTGCATGTAATGAGTTATATGTAATCAGATTTTTTTTTACTAACTGTAATCAGTTAGATTACCAGCAAAAATATTGTAATCAGTTTACAAATACAAAAACTAGAGGGTTACTTCTTAGATTACTTTTAAATTCAGAAAGGATGTTTGTGGAAAAATACATTATGACACGTTTCTGTTTTCGCGATGACATTCAATTTAGCATTGTAAAAAGGCGGAAGTTTAAGTTTGTTCCACATGAACGAGTCTGACCACTAGTCAGAAACCACTATGATGACACACCAAATGCGTTTGATTAATCTTTTTTGTCTTCTTCCAATGCCTATTAAGGGGAAAGTCATCAAAAAGTAACTACAAGTAATCTGATTACGTTACTGAGTTTGGGAAATCAAAAAGTTACGTTACTGATTACAATTTTGGGCAGGTAACTAGTAACTGTAACGGATTACATTTAGAAAGTAACTTGCCAACCCTGTAATATTGTTACTTTCAGTCATTGAGCAGTTGCATACAGTGGGGAAAAAAAGCATTTAGTCAGCCACCAATTGTGCAAGTTCTCCCACTTAAAAAGATGAGAGAGGCCTGTAATTTTCATCATAGGTACACGTCAACTATGACAGACAAATTGAGGAAAAAAAATCCTGAAAATCACATTGTAGGATTTGTAATGAATTTATTTGCAAATTATGGTGGAAAATAAGTATTTGGTCAATAACAAAAGTCTCTCAATACTTTGTTATATACCCTTTGTTGGCAATGACACAGGTCAAACTCTTGTCTTCACAAGGTTTTCACACACTGTTGCTGGTATTTTGGCCCATTCCTCCATGCAGATCTCCTCTAGAGCAGTGATGTTTTGGGGCTGTCGCTGGGCAACACGGACTTTCAACTCCCTCCAAAGATTTTTATGGGGTTGAGATCTGGAGACTGGCTAGGCCACTCCAGGACCTTGAAATGCTTCTTTACGAAGCCACTCCTTCGTTGCCCGGGCGGTGTGTTTGGGATCATTGTCATGCTGAAAGACCCAGCCACGTTTCATCTTCAATGCCCTTGCTGATGGAAGGAGGTTTTCACTCAAAATCTCACGATACATGGCCCCATTCATTCTTTCCTTTACACGGATCAGTCGTCCTGGTCCCTTTGCAGAAAAAACAGCCCCAAAGCATGATGTTTCCACCCCCATGCTTCACAGTAGGTATGGTGTTCTTTGGATGCAACTCAGCATTCTTTGTCCTCCAAACACGACGAGTTGAGTTTTTACCAAAAAGTTATATTTTGGTTTCATCTGACCATATGACATTCTCCCAATCCTCTTCTGGATCATCCAAATGCTCTCTAGCAAACTTCAGACGGGCCTGGACATGTACTGGCTTAAGCAGGGGGACACGTCTGGCACTGCAGGATTTGAGTCCCTGGCGGCATAGTGTGTTACTGATGGTAGGCTTTGTTACTTTGGTCCCAGCTCTCTGCAGGTCATTCACTAGGTCCCCCCGTGTGGTTCTGGGATTTTTGCTCACCGTTCTTGTGATCATTTTGACCCCACGGGGTGAGATCTTGCGTGGAGCCCCAGATCGAGGGAGATTATCAGTGGTCTTGTATGTCTTCCATTTCGTAATAATTGCTCCCACAGTTGATTTCTTCAAACCAAGCTGCTTACCTATTGCAGATTCAGTCTTCCCAGCCTGGTGCAGGTCTACAATTTTGTTTCTGGTGTCCTTTGACAGCTCTTTGGTCTTGGCCATAGTGGAGTTTGGAGTGTGACTGTTTGAGGTTGTGGACAGGTGTCTTTTATACTGATAACAAGTTCAAACAGGTGCCATTAATACAGGTAACGAGTGGAGGACAGAGGAGCCTCTTAAAGAAGAAGTTACAGGTCTGTGAGAGCCAGAAATCTTGCTTGTTTGTAGGTGACCAAATACTTATTTTCCACCATAATTTGCAAATAAATTCATAAAAAATCCTACAATGTGATTTTCTGGATTTTTTTTCCTCAATTTGTCTGTCATAGTTGACGTGTACCTATGATGAAAATTACAGGCCTCTCTCATCTTTTTAAGTGGGAGAACTTGCACAATTGGTGGCTGACTATATACTTTTTTGCCCCACTGTAAGTCAAAATGTGATTGGTTGATTCCACTGTCACTCCAAAAATGTTCCCTAATACAGTTGAATGGCAGATGCCTTTATCTAGCTCCTGATGGCCTAGCCAATGGCTGACTTTGGAGCAAAGAAAGATCCTGATTGGATATGTTTTCCTCTTCAGTGTTAACCCTTTCCTTTCCAACAAAAACTGAAGAGATCAGAACATCATTGAAAATAATAATATCATTATAATTATAATTATTTTATAAATCCTTAGCCCTTCTCTGAAGGTGTAGAAGGCCCATTGTTCCCCACTGTGTTTGGGTTAGTAATCATTTGTAGAGTGGCTCTATTTTCCCTCAGCAGCTGATTGTCAATAGCTCTGCCCTGGCAATATTCGACCCTGCTCTTCCTACCCTGGTGTCCACAGATGCATCAGATTATGGCTTGGGTGGTGTGTTTACGCAAATACATCCAGATGGAACAGAACGCAGTGTGGCGTTTGCATCCCGTTCCCTCTCCTCAGCAGAGTGCAAATACTCTATAGTGGGGTACTTAACGCACTGTTAGTGGCTGAGTTCTCCTCCGAATGTGCTACATGCCCAGAACTGTGTGCTTTACGCAGCCAGATTGAAAAAGGCTGGCCCAAAACGAGAAAGAATGTTTCCCCAGACTTGGTACCTTACTTTCCCATTCGGGATGAACTCTCTGTACAAGACTGTTTAGTGTACTGTGGTCCAAACCGCCTGCTAATGCCCATTACGCTGTGTCACAAACTGGTTTCACTCGCTCATGACAGCCATCAGGGAGTCGTCTGAACAAAACAACGGCTCTGTAAGCTCTACTGGTGGCCTGGAATGGACACGTCCGTACAAACTACAATATCAACATGTCAACTGTCAGAAAAATGACAAAACTGCAAAAACACGTTGTGCCTTTCCAACCTGTTCCTCTTCCTGAAGGCCCATGGCAAAAACTTGGAATTGACATTGTTGGTCCGTTTGAAAATGCCCCAGCAGATTGTCGCTACGCGATCATCCTCATGGATTACTACAGTAAATGGCCTGAGGTTGCGTTTACCAGTAATGTAACTACCCAGACTGTCATTAGATTCTTAACTGACGTGTTAAGTCGCAACGGAAATTGCTACGAAATCATAAGCGATAATGGTGCGCAATTCACTTGGGAGGAACAAAGTTCATTCCTTCATGACAGAGGCATTAAACACTCCCACGAGCAAATGGCACAGTGGAATGCTTGAACCGTGTTCTAAAAGACTGTCTCCAAACAGCGATTTGAGAGGGAAAGCCTTGGAAACCATATGTTCAACAAACATCCTCATGCACTACAAGATGACAGCTAATGCCACTACTGGTGTTGCGCCCTGTGAGCTGTTGAACAACAGAATGTTGCACACAAAACGGAACATTCTCACGCTACGGAGTCCCTTTGTCTCAGACGATGGCATGTGTACTAGAGTGCGTGCCACACAAGAAAAAGTGAAATCCTACATGGGGGCGAAACGATCAATCATCAAAACTTCCCTTTCATGTCAAAAAGGGTGCACCAAATTACAGTGCACCATGCAAAGTTATCCAAACAAAAAGGACCAAGCACATATGTCCTTGATGACGGAAAGACATGGAATGCGTTGCATCTCTTGCTTGTGTCCTGAGCAGGCCACACTATTAAACGGTGCTGCTCATCCCCAAGTGCCCTTTCATCCCCAAGTGCCCTTTCATCCCCAAGTGCCCTTGCACTCACAACAAACTATTCAAACGGAGAGTCAGAGTCAGGCTAGAGTCAGAAGAAGCCGGCTTGGCTAAAGGACTATATTCAGTCAAATCTGAAAGATTGTGAGTACTGTAATTGACTGCTAAAGTGTTCTGATGTTACTGTCGTGTTATTATTCTGTGCTTTATATAAGAATAACTGTTCAATTCAAGAATTGTGGAATGCTTTAGTTGGGTGTTACCAACAAATGTGTACAGAGGCGTCATGCTTCTGGTTAGAGAGAGCTTTACTTTCACATGTGGGAAATATGTTGTGTTCTGCTGCACTACCCAAGTTTACCACTAGAGACATACAGGTATTCTATTCTACTTATCCTGATACAGAACGGAAGTACAATGAGAACAGGATGTTCAGATAGGGAGAAGAAGAGTATGCATGGGCTGATGATGATGCTGTAATGGAGTGTTAAGCTTGCCGAGTAAACTTACCCATTATTATACCCATCATGTTCTCATGTTACTGAGCCTACTACACCATATATAGAGAGATTTTTTTTAAGGAACTCAGTCCGGCTTTAAACTTACCCTTGAAAGTTTTGAAAGTTGTAATAGTAGAATGCACAAGGTGCAATTTCGAAATTGGGTAGTGCATCATCAGTTCCTCTTGTCGTGTTAGTCATTGCAGACCTTAGAGAGCTATTTATAACTTGTCAGGGGGGGTGCGGGATGTTCCCCAATGCTGGAAGGGGGGCCCAGAGTGAAAAAGTTTGGGAACCCCTGTATTACATGACACCTATGGTCCATTCTGGCTCGGACAAGGCTTACTTACTTACTGGTGGATGCACTTACCCTTACCTCAGCTACTACCACATTCATATTAACATGCCTGCAGCCGATTTTCCTCTTTGAAAATGATTATAAAGTCCCTATTTTTGTGGCTTAAGTTTCCAGATAAAGAGAGATGATACAGTCAGTGGTTATGGTAATGGAGGACTCAAGCCTCGCTGTGCAAGTGTCTGTGGGAGAATCAGAGAATCTAAATTTTGATCAGCAGCACTGCTTCCCGCGCTTACTTATACATATACAGTGGGGAAAAAAAGTATTTAGTCAGCCACCAATTGTGCAAGTTCTCCCACTTAAAAAGATGAGAGAGGCCTGTAATTTTCATCATAGGTACACGTCAACTATGACAGACAAATTGAGCATTTTTTTTTCAGAAAATCACATTGTAGGATTTTTAATGAATTTATTTGCAAATTATGGTAGAAAATAAGTATTTGGTCACCTACAAACAAGCAAGATTACTGGCTCTCACAGACCTGTAACTTCTTCTTTAAGAGGCTCCTCTGTCCTCCACTCGTTACCTGTAGTAATGGCACCTGTTTGAACTTGTTATCAGTATAAAAGACACCTGTCCACAACCTCAAACAGTCACACTCCAAACTCCACTATGGCCAAGACCAAAGAGCTGTCAAAGGACACCAGAAACAAAATTGTAGACCTGCACCAGGCTGGGAAGACTGAATCTGCAATAGGTAAGCAGCTTGGTTTGAAGAAATCAACTGTGGGAGCAATTATTAGGAAATGGAAGACATACAAGACCACTGATAATCTCCCTCGATCTGGGGCTCCACGCAAGATCTCACCCCGTGGGGTCAAAATGATCACAAGAATGGTGAGCAAAATCCCAGAACCACACGGGGGGACCTAGTGAATGACCTGCAGAGAGCTGGGACCAAAGTAACAAAGCCTACCATCAGTAACACACTACGTCGCCAGGGACTCAAATCCTGCAGTGCGAGACGTGTCCCCCTGCTTAAGCCAGTACATGTCCAGGCCCGTCTGAAGTTTGCTAGAGTGCATTTGGATGATCCAGAAGAGGATTGGGAGAATGTCATATGGTCAGATGAAACCAAAATATAACTTTTTGGTAAAAACTCAATTGGTAGTGTTTGGAGGACAAAGAATGCTGAGTTGCATCCAAAGAACACCATACTTACTGTGAAGCATGGGGGTGGAAACATCATGCTTTGGGGCTGTTTTTCTGCAAAGGGATCAGGACGACTGATCCGTGTAAAGGAAAGAATGAATGGGGCCATGTATCGTGAGATTTTGAGTGAAAACCTCCTTCCATCAGCAAGGGCATTGAAGATGAAACGTGGCTGGGTCTTTCAGCAAGACAATGATACCAAACACACCGCCCGGGCAACGAAGGAGTGAGCTTCGTAAGAAGCATTTCAAGGTCCTGGAGTGGCCTAGCCAGTCTCCAGATCTCAACCCCATAGAAAATCTTTGGAGGGGAGTTGAAATTCTGTGTTGCCCAGCGACAGCCCCAAAACATCACTGTTCTAGAGGAGATCTGCATGGAGGAATGGGCCAAAATACCAGCAACAGCGTGTGAAAACCTTGAGAAGACTTACAGAAAACGTTTGACCTGTGTCATTGCCAACAAAGGGTATATAACAAAGTATTGAGAAACTTTTGTTATTGACCAAATACTTATTTTCCACCATAATTTGCAAATAAATTCATTAAAAATCCTACAATGTGATTTTCTGGATTTTTTTTTCTTATTTTGTCTGTCATAGTTGACGTGTACCTATGATGAAAATTACAGGCCTCTCTCATCTTTTTAAGTGGGAGAACTTGCACAATTGGTGGCTGACTAAATACTTTTTTCCCCCACTGTATCACCGACCTCTGTTAAACTCTGCACCTTGTGCTCTCAAGCGTTCCTCTCTTTCTCTGTCCGTCATCCTACCCCACTCTCATATTACATGTTTACATCTATCTCACAGTCCCTTGCTCTGCACTCGATTAAAACATTTTTTTCCCCCCTATGCTAATGTGAGGGCAGCCTAGCCTGCCGGCTTCTGTTTTATTTAAAGCCCTTGTGAATTTCAAAATTAAACTCTTACCACTCGCGTAATTCATCGTGACAAACAGCCTCTCAAGTTTACAGTGGAAACCAGCAAGGACCCGACTAGAACATGGGTTGTATTCAGTAGGGCCTGCAACAGAAAACGTTTTCAAATGTTTTGCAACAGAAAACGAAAATGAGCATTTCTTATTGGACAAGTTCAGGTAGTCCATCCCTGTTTCAGCTAGTGTATTGCGTTATTGGAAACACGCTCTTCTGTGGGCAAGTCTTCCAAGAAGTCTCTCTGGTCAAAAGGAGTGCACTATATACAGTATATGGAATAGGGTGCCATTTGAGATGCACAATCTGTGTCGAAATTGCAATTATATTACCACTGTTCCTCGTTAGACATCAATAGGTCTACTGGTGTGTGTATACTAGACACAGTTGAATCACCGTTCCTGATCCCACATGTTGGTTTCTCGGTGCAGGATTGGGAATTGCAGACTCTTGGTATCAACTATTAAGTGAAAATAGCTGAAATTAGCATAAGGGGTATCCAAGGGGCCCAATCAGTAACTGTTGATGAGATAATGATCATTCATGCTAGTTAATTACTGATTATTACTGAAAACAACCAGGCTAAGATTGATTAACAGGGATGAGTTCAGTGACAGTGGTGTTGGTTATGTTGACAGTAAAGATGTTGACGATAACAATAATTATTGATACTGATAACGATTCCAATAACGCTATCGGCAATGCTGATAAAGCTGTTATATCACAGTTTATTATTAGATTATTAGCTCATCTAACTTCTCCTTCTTCTGATAGGCATGTGTGAGATGGAGTGTAGTAGCGGGATTATGGAAATGGCACTGTGCAGAGAATTTGGCGATTTCCCCTCACAGTTCGACTTCAAAGCGAGAGCAGGACTGGAGAGATGGAATTAGTGCTCTGCGTAATCCCAATGGAGGAGGGAGGGGAAGTTTCAGTTCATTAATGGATCAGCATGCTTAATCAGAGAGACAGAGAGAGAGAGAGAGAGAGAGAGAGAGGGCGGGGGGAGGGAGATGTATGGCAGGAAGGTGAGGGGAGATGGAGGGCAGGGAGATGGAGGGAGAAAGGGCAGGGAAGAGATATAGATGGAGGGAAAGAGAAAAAGAGAGGGGGCAGAGATAAGGAATGAGGGAGAGGGAAAGAGGCGGTAGAGAGAGAGACGAGAAAGAGGGCGAAGGAGAGATGGAAAGAGATGCAGGTAGAGAAAGAGGAGGGAGAGATGAAGGGAGAGGGAAAGAGGCAGTAGAGAGAGGGAAGAGAGAGAGGGAAGAGAAAGGGTATATAGCGAGAGAGAGGGAATGGATCAAAGAGAATTGTTGTGCTCACCGGAATACTCCTGTGATTTCCTTGTTTCTCTAACATGGCTCCTCTCCTGCAGCAACACCTCAACGCTAATACTTTTACAGTCAAAGAGGAGAACAAGAGGGGCAGGAGAGGAGCAGTTTACGAGAGAGAGGGAGAGAGAGGTAGTTGAAGAGAGAGAGAGAGGGAGAGAGGTAGTTGGAGAGAGAGAGAGAGAGAGAGAGAGAGAGAGAGAGAGAGAGAGGTAGTTGAGAGAGAGAGAGGTAGTGAGAGAGAGAGAGAGAGAGAGAGAGAGAGAGAGAGAGAGAGAGAGAGAGAGAGAGAGAGACAGAAAAGACAGCATAAGGAAAAGAGAAAAAGGAGAGAAAGCGGGAGAAAGAAAGAGAGGAGACAGAGGGGGAGAAAAGAAGACAGTGTGAAGTAGATCAATAAGGGTACTGCAGATATATAGACTCTAAGCTACAGTAAAGTGTGTACGCAGTCTGTGATACCCAGCAGTCTAGTTCAAAGTCTTAGGAACACATATTATCCCATAGAATATGCAGAAATAGACCTTATGTCAAAGCACCAACCGTCAAGGCCCTCGACATCATTCAATCCAGAAAGAATATGACAGTGAAGGGTACTTGGGAGGGGATCAGTGAAGGGCGCTTGGGAGGGGATCAAGTCCTATAAAACTAAAGAGTAGCTATCATGTTTTTTTCGGGCAGTGGGATTTCATCTTCTAGAGAAAGCGTGCGAGAGAGAGAGGAAGAAAGAGAGAACGATAGGGGGAGAGAGAGGGAAAGAGACAGAGGCAGAGAGAGAAAGAGAGAAAGAACAGTCAGGCCCCATTCACACCCGATTCAATACTCATCCTGTCTCCTCTCTGAGTCTATCAACATTTTCTCACCGACATCAACGGCTTGTCTTATGCTCATCTCATGCAGGTTGCCAGATAATCACGTCTCATGCAGGTTGCCAGATAAACAAATGCTAACTCTTCCTGGCCTCTTCTGACTGCCCGGCTCTGCAGTGCTACATGTACTACAAGCATTATATTAACAACATGCCGTTGGTGTGTGTGTGTGTGCGTCGAAGTGAGTATCTATAAAGATACGAGCAGCCTATCCATCACTTTGAAGGCGTCATGCTGCTGGTCATTTCGTGAGGGTTTTCATTACTCTGTATTCGTTTTAGTGCAAAATTCAGGTCATTTTTTCGAAATGTGTGGGTTTTCCAGAAATCCCGGCTCCCAGAACCAGGAATCCTCCAACAAGAAATTGTGCAACCCTATTCCTATATCTTCAACAAGCCAATCCTGCAGTACTGTATGCTCGGCAGCAGAGCGGAGTGAATGCAAAGGTTAATGAGATGATGAATGATGGGAGCGTGAGTAGGGTACTCAGGGAGAGAGGACAGACCTGTGTATGATCATTTCATTTGTGTAAAATACACCTTGATTCCCAGGGGTGACCTGCCGCGCTTAAGTGGCGCACCATTAACATCCTCCTGTTAATTAATTGTCGCTGTGGTGCGAGCCAAATTAGAGAGGGGGGGAGAAAGGGTTGGGGGGAGAGAGAGTTGGAGGAGAGAGAAAGAGATTGAGGGAGGGGGAGAGAGGGAGAAAGTGAGAGAGAGAATGGGGGGGGTGAGGGGGAGAGAAGGGGAGAGAAATAAATGGGGTCGCAGGGAATGAAAACAGAGTCGCTTGTTATCATTGTTTTCAGAAACAACTTGATTCGTGTTTGATCATTTATATTAGGTTAATCACATCTATGAAAGGATACCACGGTGATAGGATGTCTTGATTAATTTGTAGCGTTTAATCGAGCAAAGGGAATGACTAAAAGTCACTTTTGAATTTGAGTTTAAAGGACTTTTCTATTCAGTTTCAGAGTCATAATCAAAGGCATTGTATCAAAGCTTTGAAGGTTGCGACAGATAGCGACAAAATGGATGTTGCAAATCATCTTTGTTTGTCAAAATGAATAATTGCTTATTCATCCACTTTGGATTCATGAGTAGGAAATGTATTCAATCCACTACTGTGCAGTAATATGAATCTTTGATTGTGTGTACAGTTTGAGAAAGAGCCATATATAGAGATACACTCTATATCAAAGGTTTTAGAACACCTACTCATTCAAGGGTTTTTCTATATTTTTACTATTTTTTACATTGTAGAATAATAGTGAAGACATCAAAAATGGAATCATGTAGTAACCAAAAAAGTGTTAAACAAATCAAAATATATTTTATATTTGAGATTGTTCAAATACACTGTAAAAAATGACCCACGGGCTTAGTAAATATTGCAAAAGAAAATCAATGATTTTTACTTAAAATAATAGGTTTCTGGTTTTACTTACATTTTTGAATATAGTACTTAATTTATATGTGTAGAAAAAGACTGGCATTTGCAAATAAAAATCCAAGGTAATATGCTGCTAAATTTGAACTAATATTTCTAAGTAACAACCAACAACTTAAAAATATGATATTCAAATTATCAGTATTATGTTTTTTTTGTTGTTTGTTTTTCACCTTTATTTAACCAGGTAAGCTAGTTGAGAACAAGTTCTCATTTACAACTGCGACCTGGCCAAGATAAAGCAAAGCTTTATGAACTGACATGCTAGAATAACTAGATCTAGTTCTGAACGTAAATTGTGCTTGGAACAGTTCAACGGACGTCGTCTTGATCTTTTTTCTCTGGAATGGCCATGCGGCAGGTAAGGACCAAATTATAACTTGGAATGTAGTTTGGATCTCTCTACACATATTTTTGACGAAATGTCGAAAATATTTGTGGAAAACGTAAAATAATATTCTTCAAGTACGAAAAGCCTTTAGCTAGCTATATTGCCAGAGTACGTTATATATTTGCACGTTGATAAGCTAGCTAGTTAATGGCCGTGATGTCTGTATAGTTAGCTAGTGGTGGGCATGCTACTAGCTAGTAAGTTAGCAGTGTATTTACTCGCCTCAGCGCTGTTTCTAACCTTTGTCATTTTTGTGTACGTTTTATACTAACCAAAATAGGTATGTAACATATTAGCTACCTAGCTTACCAAAAAATGCATTGTCAGGAAACATTACAGTAGAACTGAACACATGGTGCCCCTGCAATTTAATGTTTGCCTGCTAGGCAAGCTAGCCAGGCAGAGACAGGAACGAACAATACGTAGCTAGCTAGCTACACCTAGCTATCTAGCTACACCTGTCCTTGCAGAAACCTTCTTGTTGTTCACGTATTCACAACATGTTCAAGGCAGCACTGCAAACGTTGACTGGAGGTCTACCAGACTTTGTTGAAATACTTCTAATGATCGTTGTTTATGGTGAACTTGCTTTTATTGCTAAGTGTCAGAATGCTTGGTATAATGAGCACCTTAGGGGGGTTGAGCTAGAATCCACACAGAAGCTTAAGGTCATTGAGCAAAAGGAATTGGCAGACATCTACCCACTAACAGCATACGCAGTTGGCCAAAAGCGCATGGTAACACTTAAGCACCATATTTGCCTGCAATATTAGGTAACAATCTTTTCAAATGGAATAGTTTTAAATGTGGTCTATTTATACATGGGTACATGGGTTTAAAAACAAGGCATTGCTCATAGAGCTCATGCCGAATTTAGTATTTAGTATTTGGTATAGAATAGAAATGCTTGGTTTTGCACATTTATTATTATGAGATCTAGTAAGCAGCACTTGATAACAATTTAATGCCCCTGGTTCTCCTCAGACTTGACTGCCCTTGACCAGCACAAAAACATCCTGTGGCGTACTGCATTAGCATCAAATAGCCCCCGCGATATGCAACTTTTCAGGGAAGTTAGGAACCAATATACACAAGCAGTCAGGAAAGCAAAGGCAAACTTTTTCAAACAGAAATTTGCATCCTGTAGCACTAACTCCAAAAAGTTTTGGGACACTGTAAAGTCCATGGAGAATAAGAGCACTTCCTCCAGTTGCCCACTGCACTGAGGCTAGGAAACACTATCACCACCGATAAATCTACAATAATCGAGAATTTCAACAAGCATTTTGCTACAGCTGGCCATGCTTTCCATCTGGCTACCACTACCCCGGCCACCAACTCTGCACCCTCCGCTGAAACTTGCCCATGCCCCCCGCTTCTCCTTCACACAAATTCAGACAGCTGACGTTTTGAAAGAGCTGCAAAATCTGGACCCCCTACAAATCAGCTGGGCTAGACAATCTGGACCCTTTCTTTCTAAAACTAGCCGCTGAAATTGTCGCAACCCCCTATTACTAGTCTGTTCAACCTCTCTTTCATAACGTCTGAGATCCCCAGAGATTGGAAAGCTGCCGCGGTCATCCCCCTCTTCAAAGGGGGTGACACTCTAGATCCAAACTGCTACAGACCTATATCCATCCTGCCCTGCCTTTCGAAAGTATTTGAAAGCCAAGTTAACAAACAGATCACCGACCATTTCGAATACCACCGTACCTTCTCCGCTATGCAATCCGGTTTCGAGCTGGTCATGGGTGCACTTCAGCCACGCTCAAGGTCCTAAACGATATTATAACCGCGATTGATAATAGACAGTACTGTGCAGCCGTCTTCATCGACCTGGCCAAGGCTTTCGACTCTGTCAACCACCGCATTCTTATTGGCAGACTAAATAGCCTTGGTTTCTCAAATGACTGCCTCGCCTGGTTCACCAACTACTTCTCAGATAGAGTTCAGTGTGTCAAATCAGAGGGCCTGTTGTCTGGACCTATGGCAGTCTCTATGGGGGTGCCACAGGGTTCAATTCTTGGGCCGACACTTTTCTCCGTGTATATCAATGATGTCGCTCTTGCTGCTGGTGACTCTCAGATCCACCTCTACGCAGACGACACCATTTTGTATACATCTGGCCCTTCATTGGACACTGTGTTAACAAACCTCCAAACGAGCTTCAATGCCATACAACACTCCTTCAGTAGCCTCCAACTGCTCTTAAACACTAGTAAAACTAAATGCATGCTTTTCAATCGAACGCTGCTGGCACCCGCCCACCCGACTAGAATCACCACTCTTGACGGGTCTGACCTAGAGTATGTGGACAACTACAAATACCTAGGTGTCTGGTTAGACTGTAAACTCTCCTTCCAGACTCACATAAAGAATCTCCAATCCAAAGTTAAATCTAGAATCGGCTTCCTATTTCGCAACAAAGCCTCCTTCACTCATGCTGCCAAACATGCCCTCGTAAAACTAACTATCCTACCGATCCTTGACTTCGGCGATGTCATTTACAAAATAGCCTCCAACACTCTACTCAGCAAATTGGATGTAGTCTATCACAGTGCCATCCGTTTTGTCTCCAAAGCCCCATACGCCACCCACCATTGTGACCTGTACGCTCTTGTTGGCTGGTCCTCACTACATGTTCGTCGTCAAACCCACTGGCTCCAGGCCATCTATAAATCACTGCTAGGCAAATCCCCGCCGTATCTTAGCTCTTTGGTCACCATAGCAGCACCCACCCGTAGTCTGCGCTCCAGCAGGTATATCTCACTGGTCATTCCCAAAGCCAACACCTCCTTTGGCCGCCATTCCTTCCAGTTCTCTGCTGCCAATGACTGGAACGAATTGCAAAAATCTCTGAAGCTGGAGACTCTTATCTCCCTCACTAACTTTAAGCATCAGTTGTCAGAGCACCTTACCGATCACTGCACCTGTACACAGCCCATCTGAAATTAGCCCACCCAACTACCTCATCCCTATATTGTTATTTATTTTGCTCTTTTGCACCCCAGTATCTCTATTTGCACATAATCTCTTGCACATCTAGCATTCCAGTGTTAATACTATTGTAATTATTTTGCACTATAGCCTATTTATTGCCTTACCTCCATAACTTGCTACATTTGCACACACTGTATATATATTTTCTGTTGTATTTTTGACTTTATGTTTTTTACCCCATATGTAACTCTGTGTTGTTTTTATCGCACTGCTTTGCTTTATCTTAACCAGGTCGCAGTTGTAAATGAGAACTTGTTCTCAACTGGCTTACCTGGTTAAATAAAGGTGAAATAAATAAAAATAAAAATAATGGGATACCCATGTTTGACAACATACCCATTTGATAACTTTTCTGCATTTTTTTCTTGACAGGAACACTTTCACTACAACGGAACAGAAATGTCTGCCAGGCTACGGGTCCTATTGGAGGGCCCTGATATCTGTAAGCTAACATTGCCTTCTGGAATCCCTGCTACTGTGGCTGAGCTTGGCACAATTGTGCAAGTGACATTTCAGCTTCAAAAAGAATTTGTTCTACAGTACATGGACAGTGAATTTGGTCAGTTATTTTCTTTGCTTGATACTGAAGACATAAAGGATAAAGACACTATCAAAGTGGTTGACCTTGACCCCCCACCTCTTATTACTTTAAATGTACAAGAGACATCGGATGAGAGGGGCTCCCTTGGATCACGTGATACTGTGATATTGTCCTCTCCAGAAACTACCTCTTCCCAACACTCCAGTCCGTGGCCATCTGAGTTTGAAGTTCGTCGCTGTGCTTATGATACAGACCTCATTCTTGAGGCAGCTAATGAAGCACTACTCAACAATCTGTCTGTGAAATCAGACATCCTGGAAAAACTGTCTGAAAGGATCTTCCAGTTTACAGCCTATCCGTCAAGTCTACCAATTTGCCAAGTTGCAGGAGCATTGGTAAAACAGTACCCATATCTTAAAGAGCCTGGGTCCTTCTCAGGCCTGTACGGATGGCAAACCAGCCTGAAGTACAAGATGGGCAATTACAGATCGAAACTGAGAGGAATTGGTTCTCTCTCTCTCTCTCTCTCTCTCTCTCTCTCTCTCTCTCTCTCTCTCTCTCTCTCTCTCTCTCTCTCTCTCTCTCTCTCTCTCTCTCTCTCTCTCTCTCTCTCTCTCTCTCTCTCTCTCTCTCTCTCTCTCTCTCTCTCTCTCTCTCTCTCTCTCTCTCTCTCTCTCTCTCTCTCTCTCTCTCTCTCTCTCTCTCTCTCTCTCTCTCTCTCTCTCTCTCTCTCAAAAGAGTTCAGAAGAATTACAGCTCTTGCTCTTGGCCCCAGTGATGTACTGGGCCGTACGCACTACCCTGTGTAGTGCCTTGCGGTCGGAGGCCGAGCAGTTGCCATACCAGGCAGTGATGCAACCAGTCTGGATGCTCTCGATGGTGCAGCTGTAGAAACTTTTGAGGATCTGAGGACCCATGCCAAATCTTTTCAGTCTCCTTAGGGGGAGTAGGTTTTGTCGTGCCCTCTTCACGACTGTCTTGGTGTGCTTGGAAGGTGTTCACTGTGAAGGATCTGCACCAGAATATAGAGCATGGGATCTGCATCGAAGGAGCAGAGGTCCTGGCTGGTATTCCCAGTGTTACGCGGTCATGTACGTTGTTTATGGGCCACATCTATGGCTTAAATCTAAGGTACCCCAAAGAACTGAAATATACCTTTGAGGTGTTCCAAAATGTATTCTTGGAACTTGATGATCTCAGGACCTCCCCACGGGTCCAAGCTCTAAAGATGAAGTTACTTTTTTTCAGAGATATCTAAAGATATCAAAGGGCCACTCACAAACTGTGGTCTAAACCCTACTCAGTAATCTAAAAAGCTAGTTGCTAGGTGGTATAGGAGCTACAGTTTACATGATGCTCTTTGTCAGGTGAAGTCATAAGAGACATTGTCAATTCCTGTTTAAAAAACAGCTTTGTTTGAAAACTTACTCCATATGCACTAGTGGATATCTGAGATTATTTGTCAGGTGCAAGCTATCTGGATGTAACTTTACCTAAGGAGGCAAGGTGGAGTTATACCCAGCATGCTTATACCTGTCAAAATAATATATCCAAATGGGCTTCACTAGTGCATATGGAGTCAGGTTTAAGAGACAATGTGGCATATATTTTGTAACAAGATGTGCAATATATGTTTTGAAAACCCATGTTTTGCTAAATCTAAAACAGTTTGAATTAAGTTGTATTTGAGCTAAAGTTCATTTTGTGCTTTGTGTAATGTCTATTAAGACAAATCATTAATTTTGTTTCTGTTAAAATATCACTTTGTTGTTAAGGGGCACACAGACCACCAAATAATTATTGCCAAACTGTACAAGGTCAAAGTGATAATCCCAAACCATCACCTAAACCTTATGCAGTTGTGAAGATCTGAAATTATTTGTATTCAGGTGCAAGCTATCTGGATGTAACTTTACCTAAGGAGGCAAGTTGTAGTTATACCAAGAATGCTTACAAATTACAAAATAATGAGCTCACCACAAATGCCTAAGGAGTAGGGTTTAACCTCTACGGGATCAGTGTCCCGTATACGGGATGGTTGAGCTAACGTGTGCTAATGTGATTAGCATGACTGTTGTAAGAAACAGCTAACTTTCCAGGACATACACATGTCTTATATGGGCAGAAAGTTTAAATTCTTCTTAATCTAACTGCACTGTCCAATTTACAGTAGCTATTACAGTGAAAAAATACCATTGCTATTGTTTGAGGAGAGTGCACAACAACAAAAAACAAATCAATAATGTACTTTTTAAAAAATACTTTTTTAAATATTTTATTTTCTTTATTATTATTTTGTATTTAATATCATTTTAGGGGGTAGATCAGCTTTAATATTGCAGATAGATTGTAACTTCCATCAATGTAATTGTCTGCATCACTTCCGATCCCACATATGTTTTTTTTCTCACAAATATATATATATATGTATATATAAGTTGAAGTCGTAAGTTTACATACACTTAGGTTGGAGTCATTAAAACTTGTTTTTCAACCTCTCCACAAATTTCTTGTTAACAAACTATAGTGTCACGGTTTACTAAGCCAGAACCCAGAAGCAGACCAGGACAAGGTGAGTTGAAACGAAGGTGAGTATTTATTCAACAGATTCAAAAAACGATGTAGAATAATCCAGGGGACAGAGCGGACGGCGGAGATGAGTTGGTGGAGGTGCAGTGGTAGATCCAAGAATGGCTCGGCAGCCGCCGACAACCAGGCAGGGGTTGGATGAAGGTTCCGGAGATTGACTGCAGATAGAAACAAAACGGAGGTAAGTACACGGCAAGCCAACAAGGTGCAAAACAACAAAACTAACGCTAGAAACTCCAAGGCTGATACACTGACAAACATACTGTTCATGGCTAACGATCCGGCAGGGAATGGATGTCAGGTCAGGGCTTAAGAAGGGTGATGATCAGGACCAGGTGTGCAGACCGCTGATGAGATGCAGGTGCGGTTAATCGGGAGATCTCCCGCCTAGCAACCTTGCCCGGCAACCAGGCCGGGAGCGTTCACGAACCCTCAGGAAACTGGAGATTCCGAGCAGAAAAATGGCAACACAGGCAGGAACCGACTCAGGATGCAGGGTTCATGACAGTACCCCCCCTCCGACGAACGCCACCGGGCGGACTACCCGGAGCGCCAGGATGGAGGCGGTAGAAGTCACGAAGGAGGTCAGCATCAAGGATCTGGCGCCGAGGAATCCAACTCCTCTCTTCAGGACCATAGCCCTCCCAGTCCACGAGATACTGGAAACCCCGGCCCCGCCGTCTGGAATCCATAATGCGGCGCACCGTGTAGGCAGGACCACCTCCGATCATCCGAGGGGGAGGAGGAGGAGGCGGAGGGGGTAACAGAGGACTGAGGAGAACAGGCTTGAGGCAGGAGACATGAAAGGTGGGATGGACTCTGAGCGTTCTAGGTAACTTGAGTCGAACCGCAACAGGATTGATCACCTTCTCCACCACAAACGGACCAATGAACTTCGGTGACAGTTTCTTAGACTCAGTCCGCAGAGGAAGATCCAGTGTGACCAACCAGACCCTATCTCCGATGGTATAGGTGGGGGCGGGAATCCGGCGACGATTCGCCTGGAGCTGATACCGGTCAGAAACTCTAAGGAGGGCCTTTCTGGCCCGATGCCAGGTCCGGTGGCAACGACGAATGTGGGCCTGAACAGAGGGCACTGAGAGATCCTTCTCCTGAGAAGGAAACAAGGGAGGTTGGTAGCCATACAGGCACTGGAAGGGAGACATCCCAGTGGCAGATGTAGGGGAGAGTATTGTGGGCATACTCAACCCAAGGCAACTGAGAGACCCAGGAGGTGGGGTTGGAGGAGACAAGGCAGCGTAGCGTGGATTCCATCTTCTGGTTGGCTCTCTCCGCCTGACCATTAGATTGGGGGTGAAAACCAGATGTGAGACTGACTGTAGCTCCAATGGCCAAACAGAAAGACTTCCAGACAGCAGAGGTAAACTGAGGGCCACGGTCGGAAACTATGTCACTGGGCAACCCCGTGGACCCTGAAAACCTCCCTAACCAGGATCTCGGACGTCTCAGAGGCCGAGGGAAGCTTGGAAATGCGCACAAAGTGGGCGAACTTGCTGAATCTGTCACGATAGTCAGAATGACCGTGTTCCCCTCAGAAGAGGGCAACCCAGTGACAAAGTCCAGGGCCAGATGCGACCATGGTCGCGGGGAATAGGGGAGGGGGTGAAGTAGTCCAGAGCTGGGCCGGTTGGCACTCTTATTCTGCGCACACACTGGACAGGCAGCAACAAACCTCCGAGTATCTTCTCCCATGGCCGGCCACCAAAATGCGTCTGCGAAATAACGCCATCGTCGGGCCACGCCGGTGACAAGCCATCTTGCTGGCGTGGGACCATTGGAGGACAGCAGAACGAACCGACTCAGGCACAAACAAACGACCGGGTGGACCGTTACGGGGACCGGGCTGCGTCCGAAGGGCCGCCATAACCTCCTCTCAATCCTCCACATAACTGCTCCCACAACACAGTTCCGGGGAAGAATCGTCTCGGTCTTGGCCCCACTCTCCTCCGTCTTGGAGAACATCCGGGACAAGGCGTCCGCCTTGCCGTTCTTAGACCCAGGTCGGAACGTCAGGGAAAAAATTAAAGCGTCCGAAAAACAAAGCCCACCTGGCCTGGCCGGGAGTTGAGACGTCTAGCCGATTGCACGTAAGCAAGATTCTTGTGGTCGGTCCAGACAATAAACGGTTGCTCCGCCCCCTCCAACCAGTGGCGCCACTCCTCCAAGGCAAGCTTCACCGCGAGAAGCTCCCGGTTACCCACATCGTAGTTCCTCTCCGCAGACGAAAGACGACGAGAGTAGTAGGCGCAGGGATGGAGTTTCCCGTCAGTGGAGCATCGCTGGGACAGGATGGCGCCAACCCCCACATCAGACGCATCCACTTCCACGAAACGAATTGACGGGCCGTGTCAGGTTGAGAGAGAATCGGTGCGTTGGTGAATCGCCTCTTCAAATCCAGGAACGCTCGGTCCGCCTCAGGGTTCCAACTGAAGGTCCTGGTACTGGAAGTCAGGGCAGTTAAAGGAGCGGCCCACGGCTGTAATCCCGGATGAATCTGCGATAGAAATTCGCAAACCCCAGAAACCTCTGGAGCTGCAATCTCGTACCCGGGCTGGGCCCATTCCAGAACCGCCCTAACCTTCTCCTGGTCCATCCTGATCTCTCCCTGGAGATGATGTACCCGAGGAAGGATGTAGTGTGGGCGTGAAATTCGCACTTCTCGGCCTTCACGAACAGGCGATTCTCCAACAATCGCTGCAGAACCTGCCTGACATGCTGGACGTGGCTGGAAGGTTCCTTCGAGAAGATAAGAATGTCATCCAGGTAAACAAACACAAAGAGACCGATCATATCTCTCAGGACGTCATTCACCATACTCTGGAACACTGCTGGAGCATTGGTCAGTCCAAACGGCATCACCTGATACTCGAAGTGACCCATCGGTGTATTGAAACCCGTCCAACCACTCGTCCCCCTCTCTGATCCGGACCAGGTGATACGCATTGCGTAGGGTCTAGCTTGGTGAACACAGTAGCACCCTGTAAGGAGTCGAAGGCAGAGCTCATCAAGGGCAGGAATACTTGTTCCTGACCGTGATATCATTCAACCCCCGATAATCAATACACGGTCGAAGAGAGCCATCCTTCTTACCCACAAAGAAGAATCCTGCCCCCAGGGGTGATGATGAGGGACGAATGAGACCAGCCGCTAGGGACTCCTTTGATGTAGGTCTCCAAAGCCTCACGTTCAGGTCGGGAGATGCTGTATAACCGTCCCTTGGGATAGACAGCTCCAGGGAACAGGTTTATGGCACAGTCATATGGTCGGTGGGGAGGGAGTGACAGAGCCCTCTGCTTACTGAACACTTCCCCCAAATCGTGATATATCTCGGGAACCAGGGACAAATCTGGGGGTCTAGCCTCAATCACCTGACTGGGAACAGAATGGGAACATGCAGTCTTGAGGCAGTTAGCATGACACTCAAGGCTCCAAATAGTTACCTTGCCAGTCACCCAATCGAACGTGGGATTGTGTTCTTTCAGCCAGGGGTATCCAATGACCAGAGGAACATGGGAAGAAGGCAGAATGAAGAATGAGATCACCTCAGAATGATTCCCTGACAACAGCATCTTAACCGGTTCAGTCCTCATCGTGATACGTGCCAGACTACTGCCGTTCAGAGTGGTAGCTTCAATGGCTTCGGTAATCGCTCCTTGGAAAGCCCCCAGCTGTTCCACCACTTCGGCATCAATAAAGCTTCCGCCGGCACCTGAATCGACAAAAGCGTTAATCGCTAGACTCTGATTCCTGTTCATGAGGGTAGCCGGAAACAGGGTCTGACAGAGGTATTGAGAGATTGAAAATGGCTCGCTAAAAGTCCTCCCAACTTTAGCGAGCCGAGCAGTTTGACGACCGCCGGGGAACAAGTGGACGGGCCCCATTGCTTCTCCCTCCTTCTCTCTCGAACTCGGTTATCCACCCGAATAGACAAGGCTACCAAGCTGTCCAGGTCACTAGGCTCCGGATAGGAGATCAACTCATCCCCTTGAGCTGCTCCGACAGCCCCTGGTAAAAGGCCGCTTGCAGAGACTCCTCATTCCACCCACTCTCCACAGCCAAAGTCCTGAACTCGATCACGAAGTCGGCAACGCTGCGAGTTCCTTGGCGGCGAAAACAGGCGCTAGCTGCGTCCATACCTCGGGACGGGATGGTCAAATTGCTTCCTCATCTCGGCCGTGAACTCCTGGTAATGAGGCCATGCAGGTGTCCTGTTGCTCCCAAACGGCTGAAGCCCACTCCAGAGCTCGACCACGCAGCAACTCAATGACAAAGGCTATCCTAGCCTTGTCTGTGGCATAAGATGGGGCTGTAGATCGAACACTAATCCACACTGCATAAGGAAAGAACGGCATCTTCCCAACTCCCCCCTCATATTTATCAGGCGTCGGAATCTTGGGCTCACGGAAGGGCACAGCTCCAGAAGCGGCAGGCGAGATGGTGAAACCGGTCGTGGATTCTCCACCGGCAAACTGAGCTGAGCCTGGATCTTCGTCAGACTGGTAGAAAAGTTCAGAACGGACAAAGCTATCTCCTGTAGCGCCGTGCTATGTTGTCCCAACATCTTCTCCTGATGGGTAATGGCATGGCGAACAGAGTCCAGGTCCGCTGGGTTCATTTCTGGCCGGATCGTTCTGTCACGGTTTACTAAGCCAGAACCCAGAAGCAGACCAGGACAAGGTGAGTTGAAACGAAGGTGAGTATTTATTCAACAGATTCAAAAAACGATGTAAAATAATCCAGGGGACAGAGCGGACGGCGGAGATGAGTTGGTGGAGGTGCAGTGGTAGATCCAAGAATGGCTCGGCAGCCGCCGACAACCAGGCAGGGGGTTGGGTGAAGGTTCCGGGGAGATTGACTGCAGATAGAAACAAAACGGAGGTAAGTACACGGCAAGCCAACAAGGTGCAAAACAACAAAACTAACGCTAGAAACTCCAAGCCTGATACACTGACAAACATACTGTTCATGGCTAACGATCCGGCAGGGAATAGATGTCAGGTCAGGGCTTAAGAAGGGTGATGATCAGGACCAGGTGTGCAGACCGCTGATGAGATGCAGGTGCGGTTAATCGGGAGATCTCCCGCCTAGCAACCTTGCCCGGCAACCAGGCCGGGAGCGTTCACGAACCCTCAGGAAACTGGAGATTCCGAGCAGAAAAATGGCAACACAGGCAGGAACCGACTCAGGATGCAGGGTTCATGACATATAGTTTTGGCAAGTATGTTAGGACATCTACTTTGTGCATGACACAACTAATTTTTCCAACAATTGTTTACAGACAGATTATTTCACTTATAATTCACTGTATCACAATTCCAGTGAGTCAGAAGTTTACATACACTAAGTTGACTGTACTTTTAAACAGCTTGAAAGATTCCAGCTTCTGATAGGCTAATTGACATCATATGAGTCAATTGGAGGTGTACCTGTGGATGTATTTCAAGGCCTACCTTCAAACTCAGTGCCTCTTTGCTTGACGTCATGGGAAACTTAAAAGAAATCAGCCAAGACCTCAGAAAAAACATTGTAGACCTCCACAAGTCTGGTTCATCCTTGGGAGCAATTTCCAAACGCCTGAAGGTACCACGTTCATCGGTACAAACAATAGTACGCAAGTATAAACACCATGGGACCACGCAGCTGTCATACCGCTCAGGAAGGAGACGTGTTCTGTCTCCTAGAGATGAACGTACTTTGGTGCGAAAAGTGCAAATCAATCCCAGAACAACAGCAAAGGACCATGTGAAGATACTGGAGGAAACAGGTACAAAATATTTATATCCACAGTAAAACGAGTCCTATATCAACATAAACTGAAAGGCCGCTCAGCAAGGAAGAAGCCACTGCTCCAAAAGCACCATAAAAAAGACAGATTACGGTTTGCAACTGCACATGGGGACAAAGATCGTACTTTATGGAGAAATGTCTTCTAGTCTGATGAAACAAAAATAGAACTGTTTGGCCATAATGACCATCGTTATGTTTGGAGGAAAAAGGGGGTTGCTTGCAAGCCGAAGAACACCATTCCAACCGTGAAGCACGGGGGGTGGCAGCATCATGCTGTGGGGGTGCTTTGCTGCAGGAGGGACTGGTGCACTTCACAAAATAGATGGCATCATGAGGAAGGAAAATTATGTGGGTATATTCAAGCAACATCTCAAGACATCAGTCAGGAAGTTAAAGCTTGGTCGCAAATGGTCTTCCAAATGGACAATGACCCCAAGCATACTTCCAAAGTTGTGGCAAAATGGCTTAAGGACATCAAAGTCAAGGTATTGGAGTGGCCATCACAAAACCCTGACCTCAATCCTATAGAAAATGTGTGGGCAGAACTGAATAAGCATGTGCGAGCAAGGAGGCCTACAAACCTGACTCAGTTACACCAGCTCTGTCAGGAGGAATGGGCCAAAATTCACCCAACTTATTGTGGGAAGCTTATGGCAGGCTACCTGAAACGTTTGACCCAAGTAAACAATTTTTAAAGGCAATGCTACCAAATACTAATTGAGTGTGTGTAAACTTCTGACCCACTGGGAATGTGATGAAATAAATCATTCTCTCTACTATTATTATTATATTATTGACATTTCACATTCTTAAAATAAAGTGGTGATCCTAACTGACCTAAGACAGGGAATTTTTACTAGGATTAAATGTCAGGAATTTTTAAATGTATTTGGCTAAGGTGTAAGTAACCTTCCGACTACAACTGATATATATATATATATATATATATACAGTGAGGGAAAAAAGTATTTGATCCCCTGCTGATTTTGTACGTTTGCCCACTGACAAAGACATGATCAGTCTATAATTTTAATGGTAGGTTTATTTGAACAGTGAGAGACAGAATAACAACAAAAATTAATGTTTCCACCTCCATGTTTGATGGTGGGGATGGTGTTCTTGGGGTCATAGGCAGCATTCCTCCTCCTCCAAACATGTGGAGTTGAGTTGATGCCAAATAGCTCGATTTTGGTCTCATCTGACCACAACACTTTCATCCAGTTCTCCTCTGAATCATTCAGATGTTCATTGGCAAACCTCAGACGGGCCTGTGTAACAGATGTATATCGTACTCTCCTTGCGTTGTGTTTTCTCTTAATAAATCACATCAGCCAGCGGTCCCAGTTGAGCATCATTTATTTCTGTTGTTAAATGGGAAACAGCACGTTAGTTGTGCAGAGCTTAACGATATTGATGGCTGTCGATGGCAAAATCCCTTGCATCACATTTTCATACTGGGCGAACAAAATACAAAAATACAATACAAAATATAACATGTGTAAATACCTGTTGTTAAATGGGAAACAGCACGTTAGTTGTGCAGAGCTTAACGATATTGATGGCTGTCGATGGCAAAATCTGTAACATGAAGGCAAATGTGTTAGCAGTGGGCTCATGTGACCATTATGTCGGTGTATGCTAGCTAACACACTTATCTACAGCAATCATATGCCAAAGCACATCCCAGAAAGCCCCTCAATCCCTAACAGGTACCATATACCCACACATGTATGAATCAGTAACGTACAGCAACCTTGTACACATTGTAAAATATAAAACAGTATTCAGAACATGACCTACCCCTTGCATCACATTTTCATACTGGGAAGACCTGACGTTCACGATCTCCCCCTAGCTGCAAGCGGGGCCAATCACAACACGCCTTGTTGTCATCAAAGTTTAACCAACCAATAAGAATGCTTGAACATTAAATACACATTTCTTTAGAGGCAAGTGGAAACATAACAAACCCTGTTACACCTGTATATGTGCTTTCTTGAGCAGGGGGACCTTGCGGGCGCTGCAGGATTTCAGTCCTCTACGACGTAGTGTGTTACCAATTGTTTTCTTGGTGACTATGGTCCCAGCTGCTTTGAGATCATTGACAAGATCCCGTGTAGTTCTGGGCTGATTCCTCACCGTTCTCATGATCATTGCAACTCCATGAGGTGAGATCTTGCATGGAGCCCCAGGCCGAGGGAGATTGACAGTTATTTTGTGTTTCTTCCATTTGCGAATAATCACACCAACTGTTGTCACCTTCTCACCAAGCTGCTTGGCAATGGTATTGTAGCCCATTCCAGCCTTGTGTAGGTCTACAATCTTGTTCCTGACATCCTTAGAGAGCTCTTTGGTCTTGGCCATGGTGGAGAGTTTGGAATCTGATTGATTGATTGCTTCTGTGGACAGGTGTCTTATATACAGGTAACAAACTGAGATTAGGAGCACTCCCTTTAAGAGTGTGCTCCTAATCTCAGCTCGCTACCTGTATAAAAGACACCTGTGAGCCAGAAATCTTTCTGATTGAGAGGGGTCAAATACTTATTTTCCTCATTAAAATGCATATCAATTTATAACATTTTTGACATGCGTTTTTCTGTTCTTATTCTGTCTCTCACTGTTCAAATAAACCTACCATTAAAATGATAGACTGATCATTTCTTTGTCAGTGGGCAAACGTACAAAATCAGCAGGGGATCAAATACTTTTTTCCCTCACTGTATATATATATATATATATACATATACATACATACGTATACATACATACATATATATACATATCCCTTTAAAAAAATATATTTCCCTTTATTACTTTCCAACCCCACCACCCCTCCTCTAATTGGAGTAAACTAATGAACAATAACGCTTAGGCCTCTACTTCCAGCTTATACTTAATATATACATTTTATGGACACAGTCAATTTTACAATAATTATATTTTGTTTGTTTTTACTCCTGAACTTCCTCTACCCTCAACCTCTCCGATTATTTGGTTGTAATTTTGGGTAGAGCAGACATTTCCATATGTTTTTGTTAGCTGCATGTGTCCTACCTATGATATCATTTACGAAGAGTTTAAAAAAATTAATGGTTTTTTATCAATTAGTATATTTGAGTTTAACCACAATATTTGTTGCATTATTTGTTCTGTTGTTTCTGATTTGAAATTGAAATTGCAACCAACTTTCTATGGCTTGTTTTAGAAATAGTGATATTTGGGAGATGATTTCCTTTTCAAATAACTGAAAGTGAGCGGTTGTAATCTGAATAAAGGGAAAAAGGCCATTCTTGAACATGGGGTGAGACAATCTTACTAATTTGCTAGAGAACCAGTTCAGATTTATGTATAACATTTGGATGACTGAAGCTTTTAGTGATAGGTCTAATGCTTTAATAAATGTATCATTTCTGTCCTCCGAATTCATATTCATTATATAAATAGGCCTGTTTAATTTTGTCTGGCTTCCAAATAAAATGGAATAGTTTTTTCTCCTATAATTAAAAAAAAACTGTTCACTACACCATAAGCAAATAGGTAAACTGGGATAATACTAAAAGAGTTAATCAGGGTGGTTTTTCCACAAATAGACAGGTATTTACCTTTCCATGGCACCAAGATCTTATCTATTTTTGCTAACTTTCTATTAAAATGTATTGGAGTGAGATCATTTATTTCATTTGGGATATGTATTCCGAGTAGATCCACATCAGCATCGGACCATTTTATTGATAAACTACATGGTAATGTAAAAATTGTATTTTTTAGTGACCCAATATGTAATATAGTACATTTATCATAATTTGGTTGTAATCCAGAGAGGTTAGAAAATGTATCTAGATCCTCTATGACGCTGTTGAGGGATTCAAGTTGTGGATTTAAAATAAAATATGAATCATCAGCGTACAATGACACCTTTGTTTTTAAGCCCTGGATTTCTAATCGCTTGATATTATTGTTCGATCTGATTTTAATAGCTAACATTTCGATGGCCATAATAAATAGATATGCCGATAGTGGACAACCTTGTTTTACTCCTCTTGACAGTTTAAAACTTTCTGAGAAATAGCCATTTTTTACTATTTTACACCTAGTGTTCCTATACATGATTTTAACCCATTTTATAAGAGATTCTCCAAAATTGAAATGCTCCAGGCGTTTATATATAAACTCCAGTCACACTTTATCAAATGCCTTTTCAAAGTCTGCTATGAAAAGCAGGCCTAGTTTCACAGATTTTTCATAGTGTTCTATTGTTTCCAATACTTGCCTTAAATGTTCTCCAATGTATAGTCCATGTAAAAAATCAGTCTGATTGGAAAGAATAATGTCCAACAATACCTTTTTAATTCTATGCGCTATACATTTTGCTAGAATTTTTGCATCACAACACTGAAGTGTAAGGGGCCTCCAATGTTTTTAATGGACTGGATCTTTATATTTCCCACTTGTATCCTGTTTCAGTAATAATGAAATCAGACCTCCTTGAGTGTCTGATAATCTACCATTTACATTGGAGTGGGTAAAACATGCTAATAACGGTCCTCTGAGTATATCAAAAAAGGTTTGGTATACCTCGACTGGTATTCCATCCAACCCTGGATCTTTAATTGCACCCAGAAGTTCCTCCTCTGTAATTTCACCTTCACATGAGTCTTTCTGTATGGCTGTTAATTTTACATTATTAATAGAAAGAAATCCCTACAATTAGCTTCAGTTAGAGGAGATGGAGGTGACTGAAACGAAAACATATGCTTAAAGTACTTTGCTTCCTCCTTCAAAATATAATTTGGTGAATCATGGGTGACTGTCATTTGTAACCAGTTTCAGTAAATTCTTTTTGGTAGCATTTCTATGTTGAAGATTAAAAAATAATTTGTCATGGAGCTTTGATAATGCATGAGGGCCTCTGAGTTCTTGCAGGGGTTGTCACTCCATTTGCCTGATCATTTGGGTATGTTATGACTTTGCAATATCTATTCAATATCTCAACTCACCCCACTGCAAATGTATATGTTGCGGCAGTCAGACACAAGCGTAGCAGAGCGTGGCTGTTGCTGTCCGCTGGCACCACCACATGGCCACTTGCTGCACCTGCAGTGATGTAAGATTGCCATACGCACAGAGATCAGGGTCGTGTTCATTAGGCACCAAACTGAAGAAAGGTGACTGAAACTGGTCTTGTCCAATAAGAAAAGCTTGCACAACGTTTTCTGTTGCATGTCCTAAGGAATATTACCTAGGTTTACTGCAGCTGTCAGAATGGGATCCTGTGATAACTGCATATTCTATAAGGGGCCGATTCCGACCCGAGTTAGTGTAAATGTAACGTAATCCCCTTTTTATGCACTTTTGTCTGTTAATCTGACCTTGAATTTAAGCATGAGAATAGCATGCTATTCACCCGCTATTCGTTTGGGGTGGAGATCGAATAAATTAAGGCGTGGCAGAGGTGTCTACAGATACGCTGTCTTCTGACCTTAATGCCCTAATAATTCCAACACCTTTACTCATGAGGAAACCATGAATAAGGTCTAGCGAACCTACCTGTTCCAAGTGGTAAAATCATCTACTTTATTTTTTCCGATAGAAATAACACCATTCTCCATGCACTTTAATTTACGACTTAATAAGAGCTATTGATAAGAGCTAGGTAAATTAGTAATCCATTTGGATAAGGTTATTGTAAATATAAATTACACTTGTATTAGATCTATTTTTTTGCTGGAGACAAAAGTGAAACCAGTCATATGGCAGCAAACGGAAGCATGTAAACATATAAACTTTCCCACAGTAAAGTTTATGAAATGCTGTGTCATTATGCAGAATTTAAATTGTACAGGCTTTTAATGCAGGGATAGGCACTCTCAAATGTCTTAATTATAGGCTACCCCGACTCTGTTTACTATTTCTACCATGTTAAATATTAGCCACTATCAGTATCGACTGTCAGTAGGACTAATAACCACATGTATTCAACTTCCAATTTATTGTTAGTTCCCTTCAGTTGGTATACCCTACCTTATTATTCCATTTAATTACATTGTTTAGTTTACCTTCATTTGCTTCCTCTGTAAACGCTGTCACGGCCATGTGGTTGTTGCTGAGGATCATTAGTAACAGTTGATAATATTTTTAAAAAGACATATATGCTAATTAAATTGTTATGAAGTGGAGCGCAGACCAAGCCCTTGGCGCAATACTTGGCCATGTCATCACACAGTTCCATCGTTGGTGCAGGCAATAGACAGGATATAGCCTACTATGTACACTATTCAAACCACCGTTTATTTTGTGCGTAAAGGCTCTCCAAACCAGTTTGTTTATGATTAACTCTGATTGAACTTATTCTCACAGAAGCTGACTGTCATTTCATCATATACACGAATATAGTCACATTAATAGAAACAAACAAACAAACACACTGTGTTCCAAATGGCACCCTATTCCCTAGTGCACTACCTTTGGTCAAAAGTGTAGTTGAAAATAGAGAGAGTGAACCAATGTGAACAAAGATGAAGGCCAGTGATGAAGATGCATCTAGCCACTTGCTGGCGCGGAGGCCCAGCATGATGACTCAATCACAATTTATGACATTTTACAAACACACCTTATCTGTGGCAATCTCAAGGAAGAGACATTCCCACAGACGCCCTGGGGTCACTGAGGTGTGAAGACTGATGAAACTTCGACAAAATGAATGCTACTGTGTGAATTAAATTCTTATGTTTCGATTGTTTCAAGAGTTCATAAAAAGCTATGCATTTTGATATGTTTCATTGTACTGTAAGTGCCATGGATTTATTGTTACAGATAAACTGTGTTATTCTGTTCTTCGGATGGTGGATAGTTCAAAAGAGGAGCGACACAGGGTTGCACTCTTATCATACAGTGTTGAGGTGTGGTGATTAGATTAGAGAATGCGTGTGCAGTTTTATGCCTTTTGATTTAATGTTTTGGCCATGCAAAGTGATGTTAATTAGACGACGGGAGATACTGGGATTTGGCGCTCCTGGAAGAATAAAAGCTGGGTTTAAACTTTGAATTTTCTATGCTGTTAAGAGTTAGAATATTTTGTATTCTTTTTATCGTTAATATTTCTGGTATGTACCATTAGCTAATTGTATTCTTATTGCGTAACTGTAATACATCTGATTACTTTTAAATGGATACGAACTGTAGTCCTCATATTCCTGAGTAATATTGCTTGAATTATTATTTGGTGAAATGTCTAATGGTAAATATTATTCACAATACACATAGCATATATGCTTGGTCTCTATCTATGCATCTCTGAGCTAAAGTTAACTAAATCATTTAATGCTAGGACATCGATTGCAATATATTAGCTCCTTGTTCCTTAGCCTCTTAATAATTGCACAACGGTAAACCTAGACACCTGCATCTTATAGTATTCCTAGTGGTGACGCAAGGCTCGCAACTGTGGCTATATCCACTGGATATGATTATGGGCATATAGCATTCATATGATAATGGAGTCAGATGGTATATCATATTAGGGTCATAGACCCATACACTAATTCTCTGTAATCCTCAAACAAAGTGGATTTTCACCTACAGTATCTACAAAAGTAGTGCACCATGTAGGGAATAGGGTGTCATTTGGGATGTTCCCTAAAAGTCACACATACAGCCAGTCAATGTAGGAGCCCGGTTACGATCAATAGTCAATTAAAGCAGTAGACTGTGCCTTGCATGATTCCACTGTCTCTCCACACAGAGAAAAAAAAAAGACACTTCAATTCCTAACGGTGAGGAGAGAAAGGCTGCTATGATCCAAAGGCTGCTAGGATGTTATACACACAAAGTTGTGTCATTCCGAACTTTATCTGCAACATTATATTCCATTTTGTTGGACTCGAGTAATACTTTTCTGTGTGCGAGCATGCGCATGCTTTCTTGCTCCCAATATGCTGATAGAAAGCACGTGCATGGAAAAGTATCTTTATAATGTTGCGGATAAAGTTCGTGAGGACATCATTTCATGAGTACAACATCTAAAGACCTGCATCACATATTTGGGTGTTTTTAGAGCCTTTGTTCATGGACTACCCATATGCAAAATGTATGCAAGCATGACTAAGTCACTTTGGATAAAAGCTTCAGCTAAATGTCATATTTTATTATACACTACAGGTCAAAAGTTTTAGAACATCTACTCATTCAAGGGGTTTTCTTTATTTTTACTATTTTCTACATTGTGAAATAATAGTGAAGACATCAAAACTATGAAATAACACATATGGAATCATGTAGTAACCAATAAAGTGTTAAACAAATCGAACTATATTTTATATTTGAGATTCTTCAAAAAAACACCCTTTGCCTTGATGACAGCTTTGAACACTCTTGGTATTCTCTCAACCAGCTTCATGAGGTACATTTTACATTTTTACATTTTAGTCATTTAGCAGACGCTCTTATCCAGAGCGACTTACAGTTAGTGAGTGCATAAATGTTCATACTGGCCCCCCCTGGGAAATGAACACACAACCCTGGCATTGCAAGCGCCATGCTCTACCAACTGAGCTACAGGGGACTGGACAGGTAGTCACCTGGAATGCATTTCAATTAACAGGTGTGCCTTCTTAATAGTTAATTTGTGGAATTGCTTTCCTTCTTAATGCGTTTGAGCCAATCAGTTGTGTTGTGACAAGGTAGGGGGGTTATACAGAAGATAGCCCTATTTGGTAAAAGACCAAGTCCATATTATTTCAAGAACAGCTCAAATAAGCAAAGAGAAACAACAGTCCATCATTACTTTAAGACATGAAGGTCAGTCAATAGGGAACATTTCAAGAACTTTGAAAGTTTCTTCAAGTGCAGTCGCAAAAACCATCATGCGCTATGATGAAACTGGCTCTCATGAGGACCACCACAGGAATGGAAGTACCAGAGTTAGTTCATTAGAGTTACCAGCCTCAGAAATTGTAGCCCAAATAAATGCTTCACAGAGTTAAAGTAACAGACACATCTCAACATCAACTGTTCAGAGGGGACTGTGTGAATCAGGCCTTCATGGTCGAATTGCTGCAAAGAAACCACTACTAAAGGACACCAATAAGAAGAAGAGACTTGCTTGGGCCAAGAAACACGAGCAATGGACATTAGACCGGTGGACATTTGTCCTTTGGTCTGGAGTCCAAATTTGACAGTTTTGGTTCAAACCGCTGTGTCTTTGTGAGATACGGTGTGGGTGAACGGATGATCTCAGCATGTGTATTTCCAACAGTAAGGCATGGAGGAGGAGGTGTTATGGTGTGGGGGTGCTTTGCTGGTGACACTGTCTGTGATTTATTTAGAATTCAAGGCACACTTACTGTAACCAGCATGGCTACCACAGCATTCTGCAGCAATATGCCATCCAATCTGGTTTGGGCTTAGTGGGATCATTTGGTTTTCGACAGGACAATGACCCAACACACCTCCAGGCTGTGTAAGGGCTATTTTACCAAGAAGGGGAGCGATGGAGTGCTGCATCAGATGACCTGGCCTCCACAATCCCCCGACCTCAAACAAATTGAGATGGTTTGGGATGAGTCGGACCGCAGAGTGAAGGAAAAGCAGCCAGCAAGTGCTCAGCATATGTGGAAACTCCTTCAAGAATGTTGGAAAAGCATTCCAGGTGGAGCTGGTTGAGAGTATGCCAAAAGTGTGCAAAGCTGTCATTAAAGGGTGGCTATTTGAAGAATCTCAAATATAAAATATTGGTTATTACATGATTCATGATGTGTTATTTCATATTTTTGATGTCTTCACTATTATTCTACAATGTAGAAAATAGTAAAAATAAAGAAAAACCCTTGAATGAATAGGTGTTCTAAAACTTTTGACCGGTAGTGTATATTATATCAATCTAATCGTTTTTCTCTATATATAATTTCTGCTCTGTATTTCATGTTATCTGTTTGGATTGTTGATTGTTGTAACATAGAGCACCATTGAAAGAGAGACCCCGGTCTCATTACGGATTCCCTTTATAAATAAAGGTTCAATAAATACATATGGCCCCAGGTCTTAGTAGAAAATGTTCTGTTAAAAACCAGACTCGAGGGACAGCCTCTGGTGGCACACCGACCTTTTTCAAACTACTGAGCCGAGCAGAGCCAATCTTTCCTGGTTACACTTCCACAA
Organism: Coregonus clupeaformis; assembly: GCF_020615455.1. NCBI lineage: Eukaryota > Metazoa > Chordata > Actinopteri > Salmoniformes > Salmonidae > Coregonus > Coregonus clupeaformis. The sequence continues at coordinate 2,791,010 of NC_059215.1, forward strand.
TATTTTCTGGTCCTGTGCTGGATAGGACAATGTGAAAATAAAATATCAGAGCCAGCACAGTAAGGTTCAAGTTGGCATGGTCATGTGAAAAAGGTATTTCTGTCCAGTTGGCTCTCTGCTGATGGAAAATAGTAGTAATAGGAATAGCAAAAGTGTAATAGTATGATGTCCTAAATAGTGCTATTAGTAGAATCATCGTCAACACAGCCCGCAGGTATAATGCTTTAGAACTTGTTATAAGTAGGTTATATACTGTATAACATGACTCTTTACGTATCAAAATGGCTGGTATTTAGTAAAGAAGATTGTTACCCAACTAGCTGTAGCAGTCCTAGTGTAATATACAAAAAAAAATACAAAAAATCCTCACCCAAGCATTCTCCCCAGTGACAAGCTTGTTTGTGTGAGTTCACATCAGTTCTCTCCCAGTGGAGGTTAGTGAGAGGTGCTGTTAACTTGCGCATGTGTGTGTGTCTGTGTTGATGTGATTCACAATGCAGCGTTTCCCCCCTCTGTTCTCACACAGCCTCCTCAGTTTGATCTTAAAAGAGGCACTCTCTCTTAACATGCTCTCTCTCCAAATAGGTATCCAGTGAGTTTGATAACAGAGCCTCTTGACAAAGCCCAGGTGGTGTGTGTACGTGTGTGTATGTGTGTCTGGGGAGATGGAGTTAGGGTGAGACAGCCAGTCTCAGACACGTGTCCTGACTTAACACTGCTGGTGGTGTAAAGGACATCATGCTGCTGGCTTAGCAAGTAACACTTCCTCCAGATTCAGCTGATACCGAGGCTCAAACCCAGGACCTCTGCCTTGCAAACACCCAGTCGCGCCACCGAAAAGCCAGCAATGCAGCAGCACAAGTGGTGACTCTTCAGGCTGAGCAGTGAGTTTCATAGATCCCCATCTGCTACATTCACCCCCCAAACTCACTCCACAGTGTTGAGCTGAGCGCAACTGCAGATCCGAGTCACTTTTTTAGAAAATATTTACTATATAAACTAAAGTATACAATAAAAAGTAATACAATAAAATAACAATAACGAGGCTATATACAGGGGGTACTGGTACCGGAATGTGTGGGATACAGGTTAGTCGAGGTAATTCGTACATGTAGGTAGGGGTAAAGTGACTATGCATAGATAATAAACAGCGAGCAGCAGCAGTGTAAAAAATATAAATAGGGGTCAATATAAATAGTCCGGGTGGCCATTTGATTAATTGTTCAGCAGTCTTATCGCTTGGGGTTAGAAGCTGTTAAGGAGCCTTTTGGACCTAGACTTGGTGCTCCGGTACCGCTTGCCATGCGGTAGCAGAGAGAACAGTCTATGACTTGGGTGACTGGAGTCTTTGACAATTTTTGGGGCCTTCCTCTGACACCGCCTAGTATATAGGTCCTGGATGGCAGGAAGCTTGGCCCAAGTGATGTACTGGGCCGTATGCACTACCCTCGGATGCCGAACAGTTGCCATACCAGGCGGTGATGCAACCGGTCAGGATGTTCTCGATGGTGCAGCTGTATAACTTTTTGAGGATCTGGGGACCTATGCCAGTCTCCTGAGAGGGAAAAGGTGTTGTCGTGCCCTCTTCACGACTGTCTTGGTGTGTTTGGACCATGATAGTTTGTTGGTGATGTGGACACCAAGGAACTTGAAACTCTCGACCCGCTCCACTACAGCCCCGTCGATGTGAATGGGGGCGTTCGGCCCTCCTTTTCCTGTAGTCCACGATCAACTCCTTTGTCTTGCTCACGTTGAGGGAGAGGTTGTTGTCCTGGCACAACACTGCCAGGTCTCTGACCTCCTCCCTATAGGCTGTCTCATCGTTGTCGGTGATCAGGCCTACCACTGTTGTGTCATCAGCAAACTTAATGATAGTGCTGGAGTCGTTCTTGGCCATTCAGTCATGAGTGAACAGGGAGTACAGGAGGGGACTGAGCATGCACCCCTCAGGGGCCCCCGTGTTGAGAATCAGCGTGGCAGATGCGTTGTCAGGAAGTCCAGGATCCAGTTGCAGAGGGAGGTGTTTAGTCCCAGGGTCCTTAGCTTAGTGATGAGCTTTGTGGGCACTATGGTGTTAAATGCTGAGCCGTAGTCAATTAACACCAATCTCACATAGGTGTTCCTTTTGTCCAGGTGGGAAAGGACAGTGTGGAGTACAACATTGCACCAAAATGGCCGCCATGCAGAGCCGCAACAGCAGCATATTATATCTTTCATCATCCGCCCATAGCAGCCTCCTGCCTCCTTTATAGCCCAAATGTTCGGCTGTGCCTTGGCTCAGTGATTTGTGTGTGTGTGATGCAGACAGATACTGATGCCTCCAATGACAGAGGGTCCCCCCCCTTCCTGCCCTGCTGTACGCCTGCAATGTAACAGTGGTGCTGACAGCTCTGTTAGCTGATAATGTTAGCATGCACGCACACACACAGTGCTGCAGGAGCGGCAGATAGATAGCTTTGATGAAAGAGCGCAGGATGGCAGAAATAAGAGATAAGGACAACAAGGGAGGAAAGATCTAGCACGGTGTCTCGTGATACAAACCCTTCTTCCTCTAGGACTGATCCTACTACTTCAACCACGTCCAACTAGCTGGGGCTCTCTATCCGTTATGATTGACAGTCGATCCTTGTCTGTTCGAGGAGGCAGGATTCGATCCAAAGCCAGCAACTTCATACTCCAGAAGCTAGCGGACAAAATGAGTCTTGGCTGGGCAAAAGAAGAGACGTTACTTCAGGTCTCAGGGATGGTGACATCACTTCACAATGACTGCTGGCGCAAGCAGCCATACATATACTTTGATACAGCTCGGCTCTCTAGCTGACATCTGCTCCATATGCGCTCAGCAACACTGGCACTTGATCTTTTGATCCATCATTGACTACCCTCAATCAAGCTGTTTGGAGTCAAACGGACTGAATCTTGTGATAGAGATGGTGTCGAATGGTGATACACTGAAACCAGTAAGCAGGGGACTCAAGGACTGAAACAAAAAATAAAGAAAAAACGATCTAGGCTAGGGGGAAATGGCACTAGAGTGTGTGTGTTTTATGAGGGAGAAGAAATAAGTGTTAATTATACTACAGGTTAGGGATTGCCCAGGCTCCATTCAAGGTACAACTCATTTGCTGAACTTCAGGACAAGAAATAGTTTAACTATGCCAAACTAACCCAAGATCCTTCCACCTGTATGTGTTGGTTTCGCCCTCTGGTATTGAGTCCTGTATGTCCGCACCGTGAGAGAGATGACGCACATCATTGCATAGAAACCTAATAAAACCGTGACCAACTTTGAGCAGACATTACCTCCCCCCTCTCAAAGAGAGAGACACGCACACAAACGTGTACACGCTGGAATGATGCCAGACACACACACAGCTCGTCCATGTTGTGACACACTCCTCCTGAAGCTGTGCTTCGCTTCATGGTTCTCACCAGCCAGCAGTGATCCGTGCCTGGCTGCGTCGGGGTGCTAGCTCCCATCTCTGGGGCCGCGGGAAGAATTACACAGAGACATGATTAGTGGGCTGGAGGAACTAGCCAATGAGGATGACATCGTTTTGGAACCCTTCAGGACCCCCCTCTCTCATGCAAGGGAAATTAACATGGAGAATAGCCTCTGAGCTTAAGATATTTTCATAGGTTTAGGTGCTTTCAGAAATAGAAAACACAATTGTTTTAAGAACTACTAAGATTTGTTATTTTGGTGCACTATAGGTATAGCCTTCTCTGTACATACAGTGAGGAAAAAAAGTATTTGATCCCCTGCTGATTTTGTACGTTTGCCCACTGACAAAGAAATGATCAGTCTATAATTTTAATGGTAGGTTTATTTGAACAGTGAGAGACAGAATAACAACAAAAAAATCCAGAAAAACACATGTCAAAAATGTTATAAATTGATTTGCATTTTAATGAGGGAAATAAGTATTTGACCCCCTCTCAATCAGAAAGATTTCTAGCTCCCAGGTGTCTTTTATACAGGTAACGAGCTGAGATCAGGAGCACACTCTTAAAGGGAGTGCTCCTAATCTCAGCTTGTTACCTGTATAAAAGACACCTGTCCACAGAAGCAATCAATCAATCAGATTCCAAACTCTCCACCATGGCCAAGACCAAAGAGCTCTCCAAGGATGTCAGGGACAAGATTGTAGACCTACACAAGGCTGGAATGGGCTACAAGACCATCGCCAAGCAGCTTGGTGAGAAGGTGACAACAGTTGGTGCTATTATTCGCAAATGGAAGAAACACAAAATAACTGTCAATCTCCCTCGGCCTGGGGCTCCATGCAAGATCTCACCTCATGGAGTTGCAATGATCATGAGAATCAGCCCAGAACTACACGGGAGGATCTTGTCAATGATCTCAAGGCAGCTGGGACCATAGTCACCAAGAAAACAATTGGTAATACACTACGCAGTGAAGGACTGAAATCCTGCAGCGCCCGCAAGGTCCCCCTGCTCAAGAAAGCACATATACAGGCCCGTCTGAAGTTTGCCAATGAACATCTGAATGATTCAGAGGAGAACTGGGTGAAAGTGTTGTGGTCAGATTAGACCAAAATCGAGCTCTTTGGCATCAACTCTACTCGCCGTGTTTGGAAGAGGAGGAATGCTGCCTATGACCCCAAGAACACCATCCCCACCGTCAAACATGGAGGTGGAAACATTATGCTTTGGGGGTGTTTTTCTGCTAAGGGGACAGGACAACGTCACCGCATCAAAGGGACGATGGACAGGGCCATGTACCGTCAAATCTTGGGTGAGAACCTCCTTCCCTCAGCCAGGGCATTGAAAATGAGTCGTGGATGGGTATTCCAGCATGACAATGACCCAAAACACCCGGCCAAGGCAACAAAGGAGTGGCTCAAGAAGAAGCACATTAAGGTCCTGGAGTGGCCTAGCCTGTCTCCAGACCTTAATCTCATAGAAAATCTGTGGAGGGAGCTGAAGGTTCGAGTTGCCAAACGTCAGCCTCGAAACCTTAATGACTTGGAGAAGATCTGCAAAGAGGAGTGGAACAAAATCACTCCTGAGATGTGTGCAAACCTGGTGGCCAACTACAAGAAACGTCTGACCTCTGTGATTGCCAACAAGGGTTTTGCCACCAAGTACTAAATCATGTTTTGCAGAGGGGTCAAATACTTATTTCCCTCATTAAAATGCAAATCAATTTATAACATTTTTGACATGCGTTTTTCTGGATTTTTTTGTTGTTATTCTGTCTCTCACTGTTCAAATAAACCTACCATTCAAATTATAGACTGATCATTTCTTTGTCAGTGGGCAAACGTACAAAATCAGCAAGGGATCAAATACTTTTTTCCCTCACTGTATGCAAAGTTCGGCAAAATAATTGATTAAAGGGATACTGCAAGATTCTGGCATTAAGCCCTTGTTCTACTTACCCAGTCAGATGAACTCGTGTATACCTTTATGTTTCTGCGTGCAGTATGAAGGAAGTTAGCTGTAGTTTTGCGAGGCAATGATAACTAGCATTACCGCAATGACAAAAAGTCATAGAGACAAAAATGGTATCCACGAGCTCATCTGACTCTGGGTAAGTAGAACAAGGGCTTAATGCCAGAATTTCACAGTATCCCTTTAAAATATATAGATTACACAGTGGTTCTCAACTGGTTTTGTCTCAAGACCCAAATTGAACCAGGTTGTCTCAGTAGCAAACCCAATATTTACATGGAGAAAAATAATCGGCAAAATACAATCTGGAAAACTATTTTTATTGCTATATTAATATTAAATGTAGCAATTATATGACAAGGGAACAACATTCCCACCTCTTTCATTGTCAATAAAAAATCTGCCCATATTCTTGATGAAGAATGTTAATAAACTCACTGGTTTGAGACCACAAAAATCAACCAAAATGGCACTGCTAATAGCTCTACATAAAAATAGAGATCAAATGATATATATATATATATAAATATAAATAAATCATCTTTCTACTTGGTTTAAGTAGTCTAAATTCAGACTGGAGTATTTTTCTAAATATGTATTTTTTTACCCCATTCAAAACCTCCAGCGACCAAAATGTAGGTCGCAACCTACCAGTTGAGAATCACTGGATTAGAATATATCGGCTGGGCACTAGTTCAATTTGAACAACATTTGATACACAATTGCATCTGAATGACCACCAGAGGTCATGAGAAAACCAGAAATCTCACAGGAAGGGAAACACTTCAGGCCGCAGAGCTCCCACACAACAGAAAGGGGCTGGTCCGGCATTGCAGCCGATGTGATGCATTTTGTGTTAATTGTGATTGAGGGAAAGATCTACAAAGAATAATGAGTAGTATTTTTATTTTACCTTTATTTAAACCAGGAGTCACCATTGAGACCAGGGTCTCTTTTGCAAGGGAGCCCTGCACAAACAATTAATTGACAAATCAAATCAAAATCTGCAAAACAAATAATTAAGAAAAACAGCCACATTCCTCAGCAAATAGTTACCCAATCAATATTTTTAATTGCCCAAGCGGCATCAGAGCATTCAATTTCAGTGCATTTTGCAGTTGTAACACCTGATAAGCCTTCATCATTGGGCTTGTTAATGCATGTAATTGGAACCAGAAACTGGACCGATTTTAGAAAACGAACCTCCCTATGAAAACCTGTCATGTTGAGACAAGTTTAAATTAATTTTATCTTAAAAAACATGGGATTTGGTTTACCTATGATGATTTACCTAAACTGACTCATCATTGAAACAACAATGTTCAAAATAGCAGAATTACAGTGCATTCGGAAAGTATTCAGACCCCTTGCATTTTTCCACATTTTGTTACATTACAGCCTTATTCTAAAATTGATTAAATACATGTTTTCCCTCAATCTACACAAATAACAGTTTTTTAGAAATGTTTGCAAATGTAAAAAAACAGAAATACATTATTTACATAAGTATTCAGACCCTTTGCTATGACACTCGAAATTGAGCTCAGATGCATCCTGTTTCCATTGATCATCCTTAAGATGTTTCTACAACTTGATTGGAGTCCACCTGTGGTAAATTCAATTGATTGGACATGATTTGGAAAGGCACACACCTGTCTATATAAAGGTCCCATGGTTGACAGTGCATGTCAGCGCTCCGAGACAGGATTGTGTCGAGGCACAGATCTGGGGAAGGGTACCAAAAACATTCTGCAGCATTGAAGGTCCCCAAGAACACAGTGACCTCCATTTTTAAATGGAAGTAGTTTGGAACCACCAAGAAACTTCCTAGAGCTGGCCGCCCGGTCAAACTGTGCAATCAGGGGAGAAGGTCCTTGGTCAGGGAGGTGACCAAGAACCAGATGGTTACTCTGACAGAGCTCCAGAGTTCCTCTGTGGAGATGGGATAACCTTCCAGAAGGACAACCATCTCTGCAGCATTCCACCAATCAGGCCTTTATGGTAGAGTGGCCAGACGGAAGCCACTCCTCAGTAAAAGGCACATGACAGCCTGCTTGGAGTTTGCCAAAAAGCACCTAAAGGACTCTCAGACCATGAGAAACAAGATTCTCTGGTCTGATGAAATCAAGATGGAACTCTTTGGCCTGAATGCCAAGCTTCACGTCTGGAGGAAACCTGTCTCCATCCCTACGGTGAAGCATGGTGGTGGCAGCATCATGCTTTGGGGATGTTTTTCAGCGGCAGGAACTGGGAGACTAGTCGGGATCGAGGGAAAGATGAACGGAGCAAAGTACAGAGAGATGCTTGATGAAAATCTGCTCCAGAGCTCTCAGGACCTGACTGGGGCGAACATTCACCTTCCAACAGGACAACGACCCTAAGCACACAGCCAAGACAACGTAGTAGTGGCTTCGGGACAAGCCTCTGAATGTGCTTGAGTGGCCCAGCCAGAGCCCGTACTTGAACCTGATTGAACATCTCTGGAGAGACCTGAAATAGCTGTGCAGCGACGCTCCCCATCCAACCTGACAGAGCTTGAGAGGATCTGCAGAGAAGAATGGGAGAAACTCCCCAAATTCAGGTGTGCCAAGCTTGTAGCGTCATACCCAAGAAGACTCAAGGCTGTAATCGCTGCTAAAGGTGTTTCAACAAAGTACTGAGTAAAGGGTCTGAATACTTATGTAAATGTTATATTTCTAAAAACCTGTTTTTGCTTTGTCATTATGGGGTATAGATTGATGAGGGGGGAAAAAACAATTTAATCCATTTTAGAACAAGGCTGTAACGTAACAAAATTTGGAAAAAGTCAAGGTGTCTGAATACTTTTCGAATGCACTGCATTTGTTTTAGGGAAATTGGTCATACTGGGAAATAATACCAAAAGATACAGATCTGGTTGCTTATTGGTTTTCTAGTTGCCACCTGTAATAGTCTGTTGCAGGAATGGGCAACTGGCGGCCCCTTTCGTAGGATCAATTTAAAAAAATAAGACCCAATGGGTCTCCTTGTGTGTGAAATTTGGTATAGTTATCTAAGATACCATGGCATAATAGAGCACATCCCAATATTGTCCATTCTAGCTCAATATACCCCAAAACGCATACATGTATCACCTTTGAACCCCAAGATGGGCCCATAGAGATGTCATTTCCATTCCAATTGTTTCATACTTTAATGTGTTGTATTATGAAGTTAACTTATCAAAACTACATTTCATACCTTCAATCCTGTTGGCTCAAATAACCGCATAGGGGTCATAATAATGCAGTGATACCCATGTATCGGAGGTAGCTAAATGTGGGTATTATACCAAAATATAACCCACATACATGGACCTTAATATGTGAAATTTGGCTCTCTGGCCCATGGACTATAAATACAAGTAATCTGTGGGGCCAAAAACAAGATACTGTATTAATTAGTAGACATCTTCGCAAAAATGTGTGTTGTTCTGATGCTTTTCCCTCTTTTCTCGATCCAACCTACACACTCCAATGGAAGAAGATCCACAGAATCAAAAGAGTCTAGCCAGAAACTGACGACAGTTTACATTCTGTTGTTACTGTTGGAGGTTAAGACTAATTTCCTGATCAGCTCACTGAATGAGCACCTTACCCTTCAACAACAGAAGGTAAACTGTTAATGGTAAACTGTCGTCGGTCTCTGGCTAAAGATAGTACAGAGCATTTGAGGTGAATAATGACATGACAGGTGCATTTTATTTGAAGTTTCTTTTTTTATTTGAAGTTTAATGTTAATTTCCATGCTGTGTTTCAGTAAGAATACAGACGGTGCTTGTGGCTCCGGTCAGAATATCCAGTAGTACAAATCAGATTCAAGTTACACATACTGAATGGAAGAGAGAAAATTTGGGGGCAGGACAGAGAGAGAGAAAGAACATTCTGGAACAAGACGACATAAGCAGGTTTTTCTTTTGACAGTGCCAATGCAAACCTGCTTTACCTTACATCGGCGAGAGGGAGATCCTTATTTTTTCCCCCTCCTTCAAATACTACAAGCCATCGTGTCCTTACATCAGCAATGAGTAAAAAAGCAGCGCCACTTGACTGGTGATCGCAAAGAAAGAGATGCTCGTGGAAAGTTCTGCTATCGCCATTGATAAAACAGAGGCTTGCAACAAGAAAGAGGGAGAGAGAGAGGAGAATCACAAATAAGAGGCCACTTTGTTCCTTCTAAAAAGCTTTATGTCCCTTTTAAAAACCGTCAAAATCCGCGACCATCCCTAATTTGCGACCAAAAGCTTAGACGATTAGCGTAAAGTAGCACAAAGACATCACAGTTATGGAAAAAGCATTACAGCAAACGTTTGTGTTTTAAAAATCAACTCGTTAAATCGTGTGAACGTTGACGACCCCAAGCAAGCACACTTGGCAACTGATGACATGGCAACAAAAAAAAACAAATAAAGCAACAAAGAAAAGGAAGGAAAGGAAACGAAGAGAACCTTACAGGCTTGCAACAGGAGTTCTAAAAAAATAAATAAAGGTAACACCCAGGAACAGCTTGAAGCTTTTACATTTTCTCCTGTGTTTTAATGCGGAAGTGTATTATTTCCACTGAAATGGGTGATTTTAATTAGATTTCTTTAAAGAAAATAAAAACCAGAAGAGAGAACCCTAGGAAGCCCAGAGGGGCTATGAGCTGACAGACAGACAGAGTGGTAGAAAATAAAGAAAGAATTAAAGAAAGAAGAGGTGGGGAGAAATAGAGCGAGTGGGCGTCGGAGTAAAAGCCAAGTTTGGGAGCTCTCACTGTGACACGTAGTAGGACCTGGGGCTAGCGGGGCAGACAGGGGAGGTAATAGGAGGGAGAGAGGGAAAGAGAGGTTTCGGGTATTGGCTGTAAAGTCTCACTGGGTCTCATCCTCCACATCTTGCAGTGCTTCTTTATTCTGTTCTTCACCTGAAGAGAGGAAATGGATCCCATTTAATCTTATATCATCATTAAAAGCAAGTTTGTAATTTTCACCACAAATTCAAAAAACATCAAAAATGGACAAGTGTCCAGAGCCCACCCACTTTCCATGACAACAGGGCAGTGAGGCTTTATGTAGGTCCATTATAATTTCTACACAGTTTCGATTTGGTTTTAGTCATTTTAAAGTATATCGAGTTTGTTCCCCCGCCTCAAAACAATGACAAATATATGTATTTTAAACACCCGAGGGGAGGATTGGACCCCCTCGTGGGCGGGCCGTATGTTTGACACCCCTGCTATAACCATTAGTAGGGATAATACTAAACTGACCCAAGATCAGCATCTAGGGGCAACTTCAACCTAGTAGCTAGCGAATGCCTTTTGCACCACCTATGCTAGTTGCTTAGGAAGGTTTCCATAGAAATGGTACAGCAATCTGCCTGGTAAAGAATTAAAGCGGCAAGTGTGTAACAAAGGTTGAGTTATAATAAGGTGCCTCATTAGTGCCATACATATGAGATGGTGAGGGGAGAAAAACTAAACATCTTAGCTACATGTAGTTAGTGTGGACGATGGCATGGTGTTGGTGCACATCAACCTCACGTTTGCAGAGTTGCGAGTAACAAACAGGGGATTTTCACTAGATGTAACATTAAGACCCCATGATTCGGTGTGAAGATTGAGTATATCGTGTTCAGCCATATTAATAAGTGGAGTACCTTAACTTTAGCCCAAAACCAGACAGACAGTGTTGGTAGAACTTGCGTTTCAGTGAGTCAGACAGTGACACTAACCACACACCACTCAACTCATGCCGAATGAGAGGAGAACATCTCTGGATTCTACTTAAATGGGCACACCAACACACACCCGAAAACACACTGTTCTAAATGCAGCCCAGATACTTGATGGTTGAGTTGGGCCATGTGGACAATCACAGAGCGCTTTAGGCCAGAGACAGTCTCATCTGGCCTAGACTAAGATTAGAACAGAGTCGTGTTCACTAGGCACGAAACTGAAGAAAATGGTTATAAAACGGGAAAGTATTAGCTGAACTTGCTCAATAATAGTGCTGAGCGATTAACTGAAATGTTGGTTATTTTCAGTTTTTGTGTTTTACTAATTGACTGACGTTAATTCAATTATTTTGATTCCATTTCATTCGCATTTATTTTCTGTGAACTCAAAGAGCACAAATTGCGCTGTTTCTCTAGAGATAAATCAGATCAAGCCCAAACTGTGCAATGTAGTACTCCCGAGTGGCGCAGTGGTCTAAGGCACTGCATCGCAGTGCTAGCTGTGCCACTAGAGATCCTGGCTCGAGTCCAGGCTCTGTCGCAGCCGGCCGCGACCGGGAGACCCATGGGCGGCGCACAATTGGTCCAAGGTAGGGGAGGGTTTCGCCGGTCAGGGATGTGGGTTCGTTTCCCACGGGGGGCCAGTATGATTTTTATTTTTATTTTTAAATGTATGCATTCACTAACTGTAAGTTGCTCTGGATAAGAGCGTCTGCTAAATGAAGTAAATGTAAGATGTAGTAGGGAGTTGTAGTTTCCAACAGGCCAATATTCCATAGTTTAGCGCAGAAAATGTGATAATGAATTACAATGACCATAATCCATTGCACGCCTACGCCTGCTACATAAAAGAGACAGAAGTATGTGCGATCAAGAGGGATAGAGAGCAGTTGCTTCGCGTGGTATCTGAAAATACATGATCTACCCTAAGTCATTAATCGATGGTATTCAGTAGTCATAAAAGTATGCCTTATTTACTTTGAAGAAGTACTAACATTTTGTCAGACAGCAGTTCTATATAGACTAGATGACTTGGAATGAAATAATAAAGTCATCAAATAAAACAAATGTAATATACACAACTGAAATATTTTTATGTGAATAAATTATGGTTAACCCACCTAGAGCAGGGGTCTCCAACAGGTCGATCGCGAGCTAGACCACCTATGAGTAGCTCGCCAAACAATTCTGAGAGTACATGCAATTTTCACGTGTTCTTGAGCAAACTGTCATACAAATCTCACAAGTATCAGACACCGCAAGCTCCCAGCTACTATCTAACCAACGCAACATTGACATTATCCCACCCCTGGTTAACTACTATTGGCTTGAAAAGCCAAACCTAAACACAATATCTGCCAAATCATTTCCAGCAATATTGCCCCTGTTTGTCAGTATGGTGCGGCCGTTTGTCTAGCACGCCTTGTGTTACCAGTAGTGATGGGTCTTTTGCGAACGAACAGCTCTTTTTGAACGGCTCTTTTTGGTGAACGTCGGAAACCGAATGGCATATGTGAAAGAGCCGTTCATTTGGCTCCCTGATTTGCATACTTTTACTACTGCTTTTTGAGCTCCAGACATCGATTATCTGCAGTTAAATTAGAAAAACAATCTTTGAAGATGGTAATTCCTTAGTGCATGAACAATATAGTGAGGAGAGAGCCTCATTCGGTCATAATTCTTTTTTTGCAGGCCATCTAATAATTTGGTTAGGTATAAATATATTTCAACTCGTACGTCACAATCTGACATAATGGTAGGCAACATTTTAGGCTTTAAATTAGAGATTGACTATTTTTTAGGTCAATTTCTAAGCATTACTGAGCGAAGAGCCGTTTGGGATACATATGAATGGCTATTTAGAAGGATTACTTTATCCTATCCCAGGTATTCCTTAAAGAGGTGGGGTTTCAAATATCTCCGGAAGGTGGTGAGTGACTCCGCTGTCCTGGCGTCGTGAGGGAGCTTGTTCCACCATTGGGGTGCCAGAGCAGCGAACAGTTTTGACTGGGCTGAGCGGGAACTATGCTTCCACAGAGGTAGGGGAGCCAGCAGGCCAGAGGTGGATGAACGCAATGCCCAGTCTGTTTGCAATACTGCAAACAGACCGAACTCATCTTGTCTCTTCTTATCTTTGGTTGACATGAAAAAACAAACATGGCGGCGCACAAACTACCCATCGTCGGATTACTTTCGATATTTAGAAAGTGTTTTACTCAATTATTTAGATAAACTGTGAACTCACCCGTGATGTGATGAATTGTAAATAGTAATTGCTATTATCTAATTCATATTGTGGTTTCTGTCAGCCAAGAGTTAGCTAAATATGACCGCTTGTGTTATGTCAATCTTTCCTCAGTTAGCGTTAGTACTAATGTAGCCTACATTTTCAGTTTTGGATGATTGTGTTATGCTGTCGCTACTTCTGTGAATGTCTGAACATTGCATCCAAAAATAAACAGGTCACATTCAGGACATAACTTTGTAAGGACTGTGTTTGTGCAATCACACCTGTTTGTTGGTACGTGTCAAAGGGTTAAGCATTGACATACTCAGAACATCAAATTTCGTTGTTTCTCTTTGAAAAATTGTAATTTTGAGCGTGAAAAACAAAAAAAGCGTGGGGATCACATATTTTATAGTGCCCCCTTTAAAAGAAAACAGTGGACAAGAGAAAATAGTGCACTAAGGACCCGGGGAAGAGTTGCAGGGGAGAGGAGAAGAATGTGCCTATTTGAAAGCTAGGAAAAAAACAAGTAGCTCACGACATGTCATATAAAAAAAAAAGTAGTTCTCATGCTAGAAAAGGTTGGAGACCCCTGCACTAAAGTCTACGCCTGAGGGACCCCTTTAGGTATAAAATAAAAAATATTTCATGAAACATTGAATTTGGCCTTACTGCCATTAGCCCATAGAAACACATTGAATAACAGATTTGTACATCAAAAAAACAGATAGTCAATTTTTTTAAAGGAAGTTAGTTTTGAAGTGTCTTACTATATCTGAGAGATGTAAGAAAGATCATGATTACTTATTTGTTTTACCCATATTTAAAATGAATAATTTGACATAAAAATGGTATCCACGAGTTCATCCGACTCTGGGGAAGTAGATAAAGGGCCTCATTGCCAAAATCCTGAAGTATCCTTCGAACACATTTTTTAGGCACTAAACTACTTCCATATATACTTCCACAATATTTGCCCATTATTCTTTTTAAAATTCTTTAAGCTCTATCAAGTTGATCATTGCTAGACAGCCATCTAAGTCTTGTCATACATTTTCAAGCCAATTTAAGTCAAAACTGTAACTAGGCCACTCAGGAACATTGAATGTCATTTTGGTAATGTCACTTGTGTTTTAGGTTACTGTCTTGCTAAAACATGAATTTGTCTCCCAGTGTCTGTTGGAAAGCAGACAACCAGCTTCTCCCGCTAGGATTTTGCCTGTGCATAGCTGTATTCGGTTTCTTATCCTAAAAAACGTCTTAGTCCTTGCCAATGACAAGCATACCCATAACATGCAGCAATACACTGCTCAAAAAAATAAAGGGAACACTTAAACAACACAATGTAACTCCAAGTCAATCACACTTCTGTGAAATCAAACTGTCCACTTAGGAAGCAACACTGATTGACAATACATTTCACATGCTGTTGTGCAAATGGAATAGACAACAGGTGGAAATTATAGTCAATTAGCAAGACACCCCCAATAAAGAAGTGGTTCTGCAGGTGGTGACCACAGACCACTTCTCAGTTCCTATGCTTCCTGGCTGATGTTTTGGTCACTTTTGAATGCTGGCGGTGCTTTCACTCTAGTGGTAGCATGAGACGGAGTCTACAACCCACACAAGTGGCTCAGGTAGTGCAGCTCATCCAGGATGGCACATCAATGCGAGCTGTGGCAAGAAGGTTTGCTGTGTCTGTCAACGTAGTGTCCAGAGCATGGAGGCACTACCAGGAGACAAGCCAGTACATCAGGAGACGTGGAGGAGGCCGTAGGAGGGCAACAACCCAGCAGCAGGACCGCTACCTCCACCTTTGTGCAAGGAGGAGCACTGCCAGAGCCCTGCAAAATGACCTCCAGCAGGCCACAAATGTGCATGTGTCTGCTCAAACGGTCAGAAACAGACTCCATGAGGGTGGTATGAGGGCCCGACGTCCACAGGTGGGGGTTGTGCTTACAGCCCAACACCGTGCAGGACGTTGGCATTTGCCAGAGAACACCAAGATTGGCAAATTCGCCACTGGCGCCCTGTGCTCTTCACAGATGAAAGCAGGTTCACACTGAGCACATGTGACAGACGTGACAGAGTCTGGAGACGCCGTGGAGAACGTTCTGCTGCCTGCAACATCCTCCAGCATGACCGGTTTGGCGGTGGGTCAGTCATGGTGTGGGGTGGCATTTCTTTGGGGGGCCGCACAGCCCTCCATGTGCTCGCCAGAGGTAGCCTGACTGCCATTAGGTACCGAGATGAGATCCTCAGACCCCTTGTGAGACCATATGCTGGTGCGGTTGGCCCTGGGTTCCTCCTAATACAAGACAATGCTACACCTCATGTGGCTGGAGTTTGTCAGCAGTTCCTGCAAGAGGAAGGTATTGATGCTATGGACTGGCCCGCCCGTTCCCCAGACCTGAATCCAATTGAGCACATCTGGGACATCATGTCTCGCTCCATCCACCAACGCCACGTTGCACCACAGACTGTCCAGGAGTTGGCGGATGCTTTAGTCCAGGTCTGGGAGGAGATCCCTCAGGAGGCCATCCGCCACCTCATCAGGAGCATGCCCAGGCGTCGTAGGGAGGTCATACAGGCACGTGGAGGCCACACACACTACTGAGCCTCATTTTGACTTGCTTTAAGGACATTACATCAAAGTTGGATGAGCCTGTAGTGTGGTTTTCCACTTTAATGTTGAGGGTGACTCCAAATCCAGACCTCCATAGGTTGATACATTTTATTTCCATTGATAATTTTTGTGTGATTTTGTTGTCAGCACATTCAACTATGTAAAGAAAAAAGTACTTAATAAGATTATTTCATTCATTCAGATCTAGGATGTGTTGTTAATTTTTTTGAGCAGTGTATAAAGTGTGGTACTCAGTGATGTGTTGTGTTTTCCCCAAACATAACACTTTGTAATCTGGACAAACATTTCTTTTTTTTTGCAGTATTAGTTGCCTTGTTGCAAACAGGATTCTTGTTTTGGAATATTTTTATTCTCTACAGGCTTCAATCTTTTCACTCTGTCATTTAGGTTAGTAACTACAATGTTGATCCATCCTCAGTTCTCATATCACAACCATTAAACTCCATTGGCCTCATGATGAAATCCCTGAGCAGTTTCCTTCTTCTCTGGCAACTGACTTAGGAAGGACGCCTCTATCTTTGTAGCGACTGGGTGTATTGATACACCATGCAAAGCCTAATTAATAACTTCACCATGCTCAAAGGGACATGCAGCTACTGCTTTTTATTTTACCCATCGATCAGTGCCCTTCGAGTGGCATTGAAAAACCTCCTTGGTCTTTGTGGTTGAATCTGTGCTTGAAATTCACAACTCGATTGAGAGACCTTACAGATAATTGTATGTGTGGGGTACAGAGATGGGGTAGTTACTCAAAAATCATGTTAACTAGTATTGAACACGGAATGAGTCCATGCAACTTATTATGCGATTTGTTAAGCACATTTCTTACTCCGGCACTTATTTAGGCTTGCCATAACAAAAAGGTTGAATACTTATTGACTCAAGACATTTCAGCTTTTCATTTTGTATTAATTTCAAAAAATGTTATACAAAACAAAATTTCACTTTGACATTATGGGGTATTGTGTGTAGATCTGTGACACAATCTCAATGTAATACCTTTTATATTCTGGCTGTAACAATAAAATGTGGAAAACTAAAGGGTTGCAAATACTTTCTGAAGGCACTGTATGTGTTTGTGAGAGTCTCAACTTTCCATAGAGGGGTCATATTAGTGTGTAGCCGAAACTGTTCGGACTCCACAGACAGAAGTGGGCAGATCGGTGGTAACGACTTCAGACGAGTCCTGTGACGCTTGTTGGGGTCGAACGGAGAACAACATCGTGTTTGTAAGAATCTCATCTTTCCATAGAGGGGTCATAGTTTTTCTATGCCAAACCGTTCGGACGCTACAAACATTTGTGAAAAGACAAGATTTTCGGGATGTCTCCTGGTCGGACAAAAAAAGTAAAGAAAGGGAGAGAAACAAAGAGAAAGGTGAAAGACTGAAAGAGAATGAGAGGGAGAAAGAGAGACGGAGAGGTGCTTCGGTTAGAGAGGGACAACTGTGCTGAGGGAAGTTAGAGAAAGGGTGGGTGAGGTCAAGTGTACACCGCACCAGTCCAGCAGTCTGTAAAGTCAATAGCTGGAAAACACCCATCCTCTACGTGACCGTGTTTGCTGTCAAGCTGATGTAGCAGAATACTTTTGAACAACACTTAAAAAGAGACGCTGGAGTGTGTTTAGTCTTTCAACTATTGAACTACATATAATAGGTGAAGAAGCACTGAATGCTCACCGTCTCCCTGCATGTCTGAAGTCCATAGTGTAAGGTTGTCGCGTAGCAACTGCATGATGAGCGTGGAGTCCTTGTAGCTCTCCTCGCTCAGCGTGTCCAGTTCTGCAATGGCATCGTCAAATGCCGCCTTCGCCAACCTAAGGGCAGCAGGGTGGGCAGAGCAGGGGGGTCAAAGGTTGGATTTCACGGAGCATCCAAGTCACACATCAACAATGTCCTGGTATGGAATATACAATCAAATGTATTGGTAAAAAAAACAATATTGTATTATTAGGCAGGGCATCAGTTGACTTCTTCAATATACTGTATTGGTGAGACTGTACTGCACGGCCAGTCTGAAAATTTCACCATGGCATGATGCAGCACTAGATATGAGCCCCAAATAATAATCAAATCGGAACTTGTTCTGTTTCTTTGACGATAATACTGAAAGACTGTTTAACGCCTGGTACTGCAGGAAAACGCTGAGTAAGGCATTGCATATAAATCAAGTCTCCTGCTTGTGTATTATTACACCCTCACAATCCCTTTCTACTTGACACATCTGGCAATTGAGTGTAGAGGAGGGAAATGGGTGAGACAGGCGCGTGAAATGAGCGGGGAGAAGAGAGAAGATGAGAGAAGAGTGGGAAGAGAAGACGAGACAGGAGAGAAGGGGCCCACCTGCATGCACGGTCGGGGGAATTGAGAATTTCGTAATAAAATACGGAGAAGTTGAGTGCCAGTCCCAGGCGGATGGGGTGAGTCGGAGGGAGCTCGATCATGGCGATGTCGCTCGCGGCTTTGTAGGCTACCAAACTGTTCTCCGCCGCCTCCTTCCTGTCGTTGCCTGTGGCAAACTCCGCCAGGTACCTGTGGTAGTCTCCCTTCCTGAGGACAGAACGAGACCACGGTTATTTCAACCCCACAAAACAATAAATCCATGGTCTCCTTATGTTAACATAGGACTCTTTTCCTGCAGTATGCACTTCTGCACTGAACTCCCCTACTTGTTAGAGCCCTTGCTTACACCAATCATGTGCTTTTAAATCCTTGTGGGGTAGTGCTAGAGCTGGGACGATATGGACAAAAATCCATATCGCGATACATTTCCTGAATTGATGCGATAACTATAAATAGAACGATAAGTCTATTACCATGTGCACAAGAGGTTTTTTCGTTATGATTCTTTGAACCAGGGGTGTCAAACATATGGCCCGTGGGCCAGATCCAGCTCATGAGGGGGTACAATCCAGCCCGCGGCGGTTTGAGTAAAATAAATATAGGGGAGGGGCACACAAACTCAATATGTGACTCGTTTCAGGAAACTAGGTGTATGTCGCACGTCACTACTTCACAGGAGCAGCATTTGAACGTAAATATTTATTTATTTATCAAAAACACGTTTTTTGGCAGAAATGCCTTCTGGAACATGTGAACTTTCATGTGCTTTAATAACAAACTTGTATTCCATCCATAAATATGAATAAAATGGTTAAATTACGAGCCTAGTTGGTTTAGCCATGGAAAAAGCCAGGAACCTTCCCACTAGCCATGATTGGCTGAGAATGTATTGACTGGACATGTCGGGAGATGAGTTTGGATTGGTCTGCCCGCTTCTGTCTATAACGTGAGCTGTTCAAGTATGTGTTGACAGTCCTTTCTACCATGCCGTTTTTGAAAGATATAAACGTTAGCCATCGAGAACTACAAAAGTTTTGCTACTTTTCTCAACAACATTGATGCCCTGAATTTAGCAGGCGCTATCGACAGATCAGTAGGAAAAAGTGATTGGCTACTTTCTGCACATGCCATGGTCAGTGTGAACCGGAGTGACTTGACAAAGCTGGCCAAACAAGATGTAGCTACAAACAAAACTGAGTTAAATGGTTCCAGTCTGCCGTGAAGCATTCACCCATGTAAGAGTCTAGCTACATGAATGATATCAGCAAAATGTCTGCAATCAGTGATTGGTATGGTCGGTGTCAATCATTTTCGGTTTATTGGCCAAGCTCTAGGTTGCGCACACTTCATGGAAAAGTGTGGAAAACTGAGATGCAGAGTAGCTGTTCTTTCACAGCTCAGATAAGAGGTTTTCCGCTCCGTGTGTGTGTGTGTGTGTGTGTGTGTGTGTGTGTGTGTGTGTGAGAGAGATTTATGAGCGACGGCCACAATGCTGCACTGAGAAGACATGGCAGCCTTTTCTCATGTTACTAGTGCAGTCAGGGCGTAGATATTCATTGATGTGTGCAAAATAGTTAGAAGTTATCTCCCATCCGCAGACGTACATTTTGTAGTAGAAAACCTTTGATTCTCCTGTGTTTGCAGCTGGAATGAGGTGCTTGTCCAGTACATCCAGAATGTCGTTACAGATAGATTTTAGCTCATTCTCCACCTGCAGAGCAAACACACACAACACTAGTTGTCAACAAACTCAAGGAGAAAAGGGAAAAACATCTCACTCAACTTTGAGGTCTCATTTTTACATAACATGACCATTGAATTACCTCTTCAAAATATTAAAAAAGGGCACCAGAGTCTAAACCTCTACTTTGAAAGGAGCCACACACCATCCCTCCGATGCAAAAAGTCTACATTTATTATGTAACTAACATTTTGACAGCAAGCTGCCTTCATCAGGGATTCTACTCTTCTCCTACCGCCGTCCCCGTGGCTCACCGTTTGCCTGTATTCCCGGATCATCTTAAGTTTGTCTTCGCCTCCTTTGTTCTCCTCCTTCTGTTCGAGGCTGCTGATTATCCTCCAGGATGCTCTTCTGGCTCCGATCACGTTTTTATAAGCCACCGACAGCAGGTTCCGCTCTTCCACCGTCAGCTCCACATCCATGCCTGCCACGTTCTTCATGGACTCCACCATTTCTGACAGAGAGAAGAGAGAGAAAAGAAAGAACCTCAACCATCACACCCCGTTTTCAATAAAGGTAGGAACAATCTGTTCTGGAGCTCGTCAGCTTCTTGCTGGCTGCAATAATTACAACATTTAGTCATTTAGCAGACGCTCATATCTAGAGCAACTTAGTTAGTGCATTCCTTTTAACATACAAATAACGAAAAGTATGTGGACACCTGCTTGTTGTACATATCATTCCAAAATCATGGGCATTAGTATGGAGTTGGTTCCCCCTTTGCTGCTATAGCAGCCTTCGCTCTTCTGGGAAGGCTTTCCACTAGATGTTGGAACATTGCTGTGGGGACTTGCTTCCATTCAGCCACAAGAGCAGCTGAGGTTGGGCACTGATGTTGGGCGATTAGGCCTGGCTCGCAGTCGGCGTTCCAATGAATCCCCAAAGGTGTGCGATCGGGTTGAGGTCAGGGCTCTGTGCAGGCCGGTCAAGTTCTTCCGCACCGATCTAGACAAACCATTTCTGTATGGACATCGATTTGTACACAGGGGCATTGTCATGCTGATACAGGAAAGGGCCTTCCGCAAACTGTTGCCATCAAGTTGGAAGCACAGAATCATCTAGAATGTCATTGTATGCTGTAGCATTAAGATTTCCCTTCACAGGATCTAAAGGGCCTAGCCCGAACCATGAAAAACAGCCCCAGACCATTATTCCTCCTCCAATAAACTTTACAGTTGGCACTATGCATTGGGGCAGGTAGCGTTCTCCTGGCATCCGCCAAACCCAGATTAGTTCGTCGGACTGCCAGATGGTGAAGAGTTTTTCATCACTCCAGACAACGCGTTTCCACTGCTCCAGAGTCCAATGGCGGCGAGCTTTCCACCACTCAAGTGGTTGCTTACAGTGGTAGTGAGTGTTGCAACCGAGGACAGACGATTTCTACGCGCTACGTTCTTCAGCACTCGGCGGTCCCGTTCTGTGAGCTTGTGTGGCCTACAACTTTGCGGCTGTGCCGTTGTTGCTCCTAGACATTTCCACTTCACAATAACAGCACTTACATTTTACCAGGGAGCTCTAGCTGGGCAGAACTTTGACGAACTGACTTGTTGGAAAGGTGTCATCCTATGATGATGCCACGTTGAAAGTCACCTGAGCTCTTCACTAAGGCCATACTACTGCCAATGTTTTTCCTATGGAGATTGCATGGCTGTGTGCTCGATTTGATACACCTGTGAGCAACGGGTGTGGCTGAAATAACCGAATCCACTAATTTGAAGGGGTGCCCACATACAATATATATACACAAAATTATCTCAGCCATAGTAAGTACATTCTTCCTCAATAAAGTAGCTATCTGCAAAGTCAGATGTTGTAGAGCATGAACCTGCAGGAGCGAGTCAGTGCTTTGATGTTTTCAGAGAACTAAAGAATGTTGTGTCTAGGGTCACGGCAAGTTCTTCGCACTCTGGAAGGTGGATACCGTGGAGTTGTCAACCGTGATGGAGAGGTCTTGGAGCGGGCAGGCCTTCCCCGGGAGGAAGAGCAGCTCAGTCTTGTCGAGGTTGAGCTTGAGGTGGTGGGCCGACATCCAAGCAGAGATATCTGCCAGGCACCTGGGTGTGCCACCTGGGTGTCAGAAGGGGGGAGGGGGATACCAATCCTATCCACGTCACCTGGTAGGAGCGGCCTGCCAGGTAGGATGCAATCCAAGAGTGTGCAGAGCCTGAAACGCCCCGCCCTGAGAGGGTGGAGAGGAGGATCTGATGGTTCATGGTGTCTAAGGCAGCTGATAGATCTAGGAAGGTGAGAACAGAGGAGAGAGAGTCAGCTTTGGCAGTGAGGAGAGCCTCCGTGACACAGAGAGCAGAGCAGTCTCAGTTGAGTGACCCGCCTTGAAGCCTGACTGGTTAGGGTCAATATCGTTCTGAGAAAGACTGCACGTTCAAGCCTAAAAAAAAAAAGTGATACCGGTCTGAAGTTTGACATCAGAGAGGTGTGTGTTGGTTTCTTGAGGAGGGAAGTGACTCTGGTCTTTTTGAAGTCAGAGGGGATGCAGCCAGTGGTCAGGGAAGTGGGTAGGTTGTCGGGCGGCCAGACCTCACTAGTCGCAGAATTTCATCTGGAGAGAGAGGGGAGGAAGACGTCAAAGCGTGAGTGGGACCAGTGGACTGAATAGGCGGAGTGAATGAGGAGCGGATGTCGTCAACCTTTTTAAAGCGGTTATTTTCAAAGTGTTTGACAAAGTCATTCACACGACAGTCATCAGCACACGACAACATAGGAAATCAGGAAAATCAAGATTTTGGCTAGGAGATAGGTCAGTTTCTATTACGCATGGATGGAGGTTAATGTCTGGAAAGCAAGAATTCCTGACGAATTACATCCCTGACTGAGACTAACATGTCAGGAAGCACACAGCAGTATTTATTTAACCACATTTATAGCCACTGTGACAGAAATTATAGGGGTTCAAGGGTTTGTTGGTGGTTGTGAGTTTAATTAGCAAGTCTTTTGGGCGGCACCAACCAAACTTGTTAGTGTAAGTAAAGATTGCCTACCTGAAACTGGGGCTGAAATGTGTCAACGTAGAACGTAGCATTTGAACAGGGACACTAACTGTCTCATACGCCGAGTGTGTGAATGAGTCAAAATGAGGAATGAACTGAACGCAAGTGGGTCATTCGATGGGGTAGACGGCGTTAACGAGGACACTTGCTGCACTTATGAATCAATCTACAAATTTGCAAATAGCCACTCCCACTGTTCAGTACTAGCCTATAAGAAAGCTCACCACAAGAGGTTACAAAGCCATTACCGAATGCCATTCCTATAGCCTAAAAACGCATCAAATTAATATTTGTTTTCATACTCGCATAAGTTGTAGCTTAGACCCTACTTTACATACTCTGAGGTTGTGTTGTGCCCTCTATCGGTTGAGACCAGGGGAGGACGACTGCCCCCTCTCATTGAAGCCACAGAAGTTCAAGGCCGACTGCGGTACTGCAGGCATTGTTAGCAGAAAACAGGATCCCCATTATAGAATGGAAAAATGGTCAATCTTGATGTGAACAAAAACAATTTTGAAGACAATCATGGTGCCAATAATTGCCTCTAATACACCAGATATATGTCCTTGAACCGATTATTAAAAACAAACACAAAATAAAAATAAAGAATCGCACACAGAAGTTAAGGATAATTTAGTTGCAGTACCACGGTGGGCCTTCAACTTGAGTTACTCAATGAGAGGAGGCAGCACTGAGCTAACCTGAAACGTCAATTTGTGAAGTAGCTCAATCTGCGTATTTAATGTCTCCATGAGACGCCATCTTAACCGACTTTAGATGGCTTCAATGCGCTATTGAGTCTAAACATAGGAATGAATGGTGTCACGTGATCGATGGATTTGTCCATTCATACTGTATATACAGTCATTGGTTGAGACACCATGCTCATGAATACAGATCACCGCAATTTGGCTGGTACACAATTGAAGCTGAATAAATGTTACCTTTTAATTACTACCACAAAGATGGCCACCAGTCCACCCACCGTCAAAGGTCAATTTAAAATGGTAATGTCTATTCTATTATCTATATTTCTATGAATATGTTTCTTATGGAGGATTGACAGTAGAATTTAAAACAGATTCCTATTCAAGTACACTATATATATACAAAAGTATGTGGACACCCCTTCAACGGGTGTGGCTATTTCAGCCACACCCGTTGCTGACAGGTGTATAAAATCGGGCACACAAGCCATGCCAATCTCCATAGACAAATATTGGCAGTAGAATGGCCTTACTGAAGAGCTCAAGGACTTTCAGCGTGGCACCGTCATAGGATGCCACATTCCCAACAAGTCAGTTTGTAAATTTTCTGCCGTGCTAGAGCTGCCCTAATCAACTGTAAGTGCTGTTGTTGTGAAGTGGAAACATCTAGGAGCAACAACTTCTCAGCCGCGAAGTGGTAGGCCACACAAGCTCACAGAATGGGACCGCCGAGTGCTGAAGCGTGTACAACGTAAAAATCGTCTGTGCTTGGTTGCAACACTCACTACCACTGTAAGCAACCACTTGAGTGGTGTAAAGCTCGCCGCCATTGGACTCTGGAGCAGTGGAAACGCGTTGTCTGGAGTGATGAAAAACTCTTCACCATCTGGCAGTCCGACGAACTAATCTGGGTTTGGCGGATGCCAGGAGAACGCTACCTGCCCCAATGCATAGTGCCAACTGTAAAGTTTATTGGAGGAGGAATAATGGTCTGGGGATGTTTTTCATGGTTCAGGCTAGGCCCTTTAGATCCTGTGAAGGGAAATCTTAACGCTACAGCACACAACGACATTCTAGATGATTCTGTGCTTCTAACTTTGTGGCAACAGTTTGGGGAAGGCGATTTCCTGTTTCAGCATGACAATGCCCTAGTGCACAAAGCAAGGTCCATACAGAAATGGTTTGTTAAGATCGGTGTGGAACTTGACTGGCCTGCACAGAGCCCTGACCTCAACCCCATCGAACACCTTTGGGATGAATTGGAACGCCGACTGCGAGCCAGGCCTAATCACCCAACATCAGTGCCCGACCTCACTAACGCTATTGTGGCTGAACAGAAGCAAGTCGCCGCAGCTATGTTGCAACATCTAGTGGAAAGCCTTCCCAGGAGAGTCAAGGCTGTTATAGCAGCAAAGGGGGGACCAACTCCATGATTTTGGAATGAGATGTACGACGAGCAGGTGTCCACATACTTTTGGCCATGTAGTGTACCCTCTTTCCTCAACATAAAAAAAAGGAGCTCATTGTGGACTACAGGAGACAGGGCTGCAGTGGAGGGGCGTGCAAGTCACAGAGGACCTGAAATGGTCCCACCAACCGACACTGTGGTGAAGATAGCGCAACTGCGCCTTTACAACCTCAGGCTGCTGATGGAATTCGGCATGGACCCCCAAGACCCTCACGAACTTCTATAGATGCACCATTGAGAGCATTCTGTCAGGCTGCATCACCGTCTGGTACGGCAACTGTACTGCCCTCACCCGAATGGCCCTGCAGAGGGTGGTGCGGTCAGCCACGCTTCACCGGGGGCAGGCTGTCTGCCCTCCAGGACACTTACAGCACTCAGTGTCAAAGGAAGGCCAAGAAGATCATCAAGGACCTCAGCCACCCGAGTCATGGTCTGTTCAGATCTAGTAGAAAGAGACAGTACATGTGCATCAAAGCCGGGACCGAAAGACTAAAAAACAGCTTCTATCTCCAGGCCATCAGACTGTTGAACAGCCATCTCTTGTAGTAATTTAGAATAGTAAGTAGTTCTCCTGTAGTAACAGACAAAGATAGACTAATTCACAAAACACACAAACCTCATACACACGCAGACTCCGTATTCACATACAGTGCCTTCGGAAAGTATTCAGACCCCTTGATTTTTCCCACATTTTGGTACGTTACAGCCTTATTCTAAAATGGATTAAACGTGATTCTTTTTTCACAATCTTCACATAATACCCCATAATGACAAAGCGAAAACAGTTTAGAAATGTATTACAAATTTAAACAAATAGCTTATTTACATAAGTATTCAGACCCTTTGCTATGAGACTCGAAATTGAGCTCAGGTTCATCCTGTTTCTATTGATCATCCTTGAGATATTTCTACAACTTGGAGTTCACCTGTGGTAAATTCAATTGAATGGACTTGATTTGGAAAGGCACACAACTGTTTATCTAAAGGTCCCACTGTTGACAGTGCATGTCAGAGCAAAAACCAATCCACGAGGTCGAAGGAATCGTCCGTAGAGCTCCGAGACGGGATTGTGTCAAGGCACAGATCTGGGGAAGGGTACCAAAACATTTCTGCAGCATTGGAAGGTCCCCAAGAACACAGTGGCCTCCATCATTCTTAAATGGAAGAAGTTTGGAACCACCAAGACCAAGACTCAAACTGAGCAATCGGGGTAGAAGGGTCAGGGAAGTGACAAAGAACCCGATGGTCACTCTGACAGACCTCCAGCGTTCCTCTGTGGAGATGAGAGCACCTTCCAGAAGGACAACCATCTCTGCAGCACTGCACCAATCAGGCCTTTATGGTAGAGTGGCAGACTGAAGCCACTCCTCGGTAAAACGCACGACAGCCCGCTTGAAGTTTGCCAAAAGGCAACTAAAGGACTCTCAGACCATGAGAAACAAGATTCTCTGGTTTGATGTAACCAATATTGAACTCTTTGGCCTGAATGCCAAGCGTCACATCTGGAGGAAACCTGGCACCATCCCTACAGTGAAGAACGGTGGTGGCAACAACATGTTGTGGGGATGTTTTCAGCGGCAGGGAGACTAGTCAGGATCAAGGCAAAGAAGAATGGAGAAAAGTACAGAGATCCTTGATGAAAACCTGCTCCAGAGCACTCAGGACCTCCGACTGGGGCGAAGGTTCACCTTCCAACAGGACAACGACCCTAAGGAAACAGCCAAGACAACGCAGGAGTGGCTTTGGGACAAGTCTCTGAATGTCCTTGAGTGGCCCAGCCAGAGCCCGGACTTGAACCCGATCAAACATCTCTGGAGAGACCTGTAAATAGCTGTGCAGCAACGCTCCCCATCACACCTGACAGAGCTTGAGAGGATCTGCAGAGAAGAATGGGAGAAACTCCCCAAATACAGGTGTTCCAAGCTTGTAGCGTCATACCAAAGAAGACTTGATGCTGTAATCACTGCCAAAGGTGCTTCTACAAAATACTTTGTAAAGGGTCTGAATACTTATAATGATCAAAATGATCAACTTGGAATAGCAAACAATGTGCCATTGGAACACAGGACTGCTGGTTGCTGATAATGGGCCACTGTACGCCTATGTATATTCCATTTTTTTTAAATAAGCCTTTTCCAGCTACAATAGCCATTTACAACGTTAACAATGTCTACACTGTATTTCTGATCAATTTGATGTTATTTTAATGGACAAAAAAATTGCTTTTCTTTCAAAAACAAGGAAATGTCTAAGTGACCCCAAACTTTTGAACGGTAGTGTATAAACATATACACACACACATATACACACATATACAGTTGAAGTCGGAAGTTTACATACACTTAGGTTGGAGTCATTAAAACTCATTTTTCAACCACTCCACACATTTCTTGTTAACAAACTATAGTTTTGGCAAGTCTGTTAGGACATCTACTTTGTGCATGACACACATAATTTTTCCAACAATTGATTACGGACAGATTATTTCACTCTATCACAATTCCAGTGGGTCAGAAGTTTACATACACTAAGTTGACTGTGCCTTTAAACAGTTTGGAAAATTCCAGAAAATGATGTCATGGCTTTAGAACCTTCTGACAGGCTAATTGACATAATTTGAGTCAATTGGAGGTGTACCTGTAGATGTATTTCAAGGCCTACCTTCAAACTCAGTGCCTCTTTGCTTGACATCATGGGAAAATCAAAAGATATCAGCCAAGACCCCAGTAAAAAAAATTGTAGACCTCCACAAGTCTGGTTCATCCTTGGGAGCAATTTCCAAACGCCTGAAGGTACCACGTTCTTCTGTACAAACAATAGTACGCAAGTATAAACACCATGGGACCACGCAGCTGTCATACCGCTCAGGAAGGAGAACGTACTTTAGTGCGAAAAGTGCAAATCAATCCCAGAACAACAGCAAAGGACCTTGTGAAGATGCTGGAGGAAACAGGTACAAAAGTATCTACAGTGGGGAGAACAAGTATTTGATACACTGCCGATTTTGCAGGTTTTCCTACTTACAAAGCATGTAGAGGTCTGTAATGTTTATCATAGGTACACTTCAACTGTGAGAGACGGAATCTAAAACAAAAATCCAGAAAATCACATTGTATGATTTTTAAGTAATTAATTTGCATTATATTGCATGACATAAGTATTTGATCACCTACCAACCAGTAAGAATTCCGACTCTCACAGACCTGTTAGTTTTTCTTTAAGAAGCCCTCCTGTACTCCACTCATTACTTGTATTAACTGCACCTGTTTGAACTCGTTACCTGTATAAAAGACACCTGTCCACACACTCAATCAAACAGACTCCAACCTCTCCACAATGGCCAAGACCAGAGAGCTGTGTAAAATTGTAGACCTGCACAAGGCTGGGGTGGCCTACAGGACAATAGGCAAGCAGCTTGGTGAGAAGGCAACAACTGTTGGCGCAATTATTAGAAAATGGAAGAAGTTCAAGATGACGGTCAATCACCCTCGGTCTGGGGCTCCATGCAAGTTCTCACCTCGTGGGGCATCAATGATCATGAGGAAGATGAGGGATCAGCCCAGAACTACACGGCAGGACCTGGTCAATGACCTGAAGAGAGCTGGGACCACAGTCTCAAAGAAAACCATTAGTAACACACTACGCCGTCATGGACAAAATCCTGCAGCGCACGCAAGGTCCCCCTGCTCAGGCCAGCGCATGTCCAGGCCAGTCTGAAGTTTGCCAATGACCACCTGGATGGTCCAGAGGAGGAATGGGAGAAGGTCATGTGGTCTGATGAGACAAAAATAGAGCTTTTTGGTCTAAACTCCACTCGCCGTGTTTGGAGGAAGAAGAAGGATGAGTACAACCCCAAGAACACCATCCCAACCGTGAAGCATGGAGGTGGAAACATCATTCTTTGGGGATTGTTTTCTGCAAAGGGGATAGGACGACTGCACCGTATTGAGGGGAGGATGGATGGGGCCATGTATCGCGAGATCTTGGCCAACAACCTCCTTCCCTCAGTAAGAGCATTGAAGATGGGTCGTGGCTGCGTCTTCCAGCATGACAACGACCCGAAACACACAGCCAGGGAAACTAAGGAGTGGCTCCGTAAGAAGCATCTCAAGGTCCTGGAGTGGCCTAGCCAGTCTCCAGACCTGAACCCAATAGAAAATCTTTGGAGGGAGCTGAAAGTCTGTATTGCCCAGCGACAGCCCCGAAACCTGCAGGATCTGGAGAAGATCTGTATGGAGGAGTGGGCCAAAATCCCTGCTGCAGTGTGCGCAAACCTGGTCAAGACCTACAGGAAACGTATGATCTCTGTAATTGCAAACAAAGGTTTCTGTACCAAATATTATGTTCTGCTTTTCTGATGTATCAAATACTTATGTCATGCAAATTAATTACTTAAAGATCATACAATGTGATTTTCTGGATTTTTGTTTTAGATTCCGTCTCTCACAGTTGAAGTGTACCTATGATAAAAGTTACAGACCTCTACGTGCTTTGTAAGTAGGAAAACCTGCAAAATCAGCAGTGTATCAAATACTTGTTCTCTCCACTGTATATCCACAGTAAAACGAGTCCTATATCGACAACCTGAAAGGCCACTCAGCAAGGAAGAAGCCACTGCTCCAAAACCGCCATAAAAAAGCCAGACTACGGTTTGCCACTGCACATGGGGACAAAGATTGTACTTTTTGGAGAAATGTCCTCTGGTCTGATGAAAACAAAATAGAACTGTTTGGCCATAATGACCATCGTTATGTTTGGAGGAAAAAGGGGGGACTTGCATGCCGACGAACACCATCCCAACCGTGAAGAACGGGGGTGGCAGCATCATGCTGTGGGGGTGCTTTGCTGCAGGAGGGACTGGTGCACTTCACAAAATAGATGGCATCATGACCATACTTCCAAAGTTGTGGCAAAATGGCTTAAGGACAACAAAGTCAAGATATTGGAGTGTTCATCACAAAGCCCTGACCTCAATCCTATAGAACATTTGTGGGCAGAACTGAAAAGGCGTGTGCGAGCAAGGAGGCCTACAAACCTGACTCAGTTACACCAGCTCTGTCAGGAGGAATGGGCCAAAATTCACCCAACTTATTGTGGGAAGCTTGTGGAAGGCTACCCGTAACGATTGACCCAAGTTATACAATTTAAAGGCAATGCTACCAAATTCTAATTGAGTGTATGTAAACTTCTGACCCACTGGGAATGTGATGAAAGAAATAAAAGCTCTCTCCTATTAGGAAGGCCCTCAAAATTGTCAAAGACTCCAGCCACCCTAGTCATAGACTGTTCTCTCTGCTACCGCACGGCAAGCAGTACCGGAGTGCCAAGTCTAGGTCCAAAAGACTTCTCAACAGCTTCTACCCCCAAGCCATAAGACTCCTGAACAGCTAATCATGGCTACCCGGACTATTTGCACTGCCCCCACCCCATCCTTTTTTACGCTGCTGCTACTCTGTTAAGTATTTATGCATAGTCACTTTAACTCTACCCACATGTACATATTACCTCAACTACCTCAACTAGCCGGTGCCCCCGCACATTGACTCTGCAACGGTACCCCCCTGTATATATAGCCTCCCTACTGTCACTTTATTTTACTTCTGCTCTTTTTTTTCTCAACACTTTTTTTGTTGTTTTATTTTTACTTTTTTTGTTTAAAATAAATGCACTGTTGGTTAAGGGCTGTAAGTAAGCATTTCACTGTAATGTCTGCACCTGTTGTATTCGGCGCATGTGACCAATACAATTTGATTTGATTTGATTATTCTGACATTTCACATTCTTAAAATAAAGTGGTGATCCTAACTGACCTAAGACAGGGAATTTTTACTAGGATTAAATGTCAGGAATTGTGAAACTGAGTTTAAATGTATATGGTTAAGGTGTATGTAAACTTCCGACTTCAACTGTATATACACACACATACATACATACATACATACATACACACACACACACACGTCAAATCGGAGGGCCTGTTGTCTGGACCTCTTGCAGTCTATATGGGTGCCACAGGGTTCAATTCTCGGGCTGACTCTATTCTCTGTGTATATCAATGATGTCGCTCTTGCTGCTGGTGACTCTCAGATCCACCTCTACGCAGACGACACCATTTTGTATACATCTGGCCCTTCATTGGACACTGTGTTAACAAACCTCCAAACGAGCTTCAATGCCATACAACACTCCTTCCGTGGCCTCCAACTGCTCTTAAACACTAGTAAAACTAAATGTATGCTCTTCAATCGAACGCTGCTTGCACCCGCCTGCCCGACCAGAATCACTACTCTCGGCGAGTCTGACTTAGAATATGTGGACAACTACATTACCTAGGTGTCTGGTTAGACCGTAAACTCTCCTTCCAGACTCACATTAAGCATCTCCAATCCAAAGCTAAATCTACAATCGGCTTCCTATTTCGCACCAAAGACTCCTTCACTCATGCTGCTAAACATGCCCTTGTAAAACTGATTATCCTACCGATCCTTGACTTCGGCGATGTCATTTACAAAATAGCTTCCAACACTCTACTCAGCAAATTGGATATAGTCTATCACAGTGCCATCTGTTTTGCCACCAAAGCCCCATATACTACCCACCATTGTGACCTGTACGCTCTCGTTGACTGGCTCCAGGTCATCTATAAATCACTTATAGGCAAATCCCCGCCTTAGCTCATTGGTCACCATAGCAACACCCACCCGTAGTATGCATTCCAGCAGGAATCTCTCACTGGTCATCCCCAAAGCCAACACATCCTTTGGCCGCCATTCCTTCCAGTTCTCTGCTGCAAATGACTGGAACAAACTGCAAAAAAACTCTGAAGCTGGAGACACTTATCTCCCTCACTATCTTTAAGCATCAGTTGTCAGCGCAGTTTACCGATCACTGCACCTGTACACAGCCCATCTGTAATTAGCCCACCAAACGACCTCATATTGTTATTTAAATTGTTATTTATTTTGCTAATTTGCACCCCAGTATCTCTATTTGCACATCATCTTCTGCACATCTATCACGCCAGTGTTAATACTAAATTATAATTATTTTGCACTATGGTCTATTTATTGCCTTACCTCCATAACATACTACATTTGCACACACTGTACATAGATTTTCTATTGTGTTATTGACTGTACGTTTTGTTTA
The DNA here is from genome assembly GCF_020615455.1 of Coregonus clupeaformis. Classification (NCBI taxonomy): domain Eukaryota; kingdom Metazoa; phylum Chordata; class Actinopteri; order Salmoniformes; family Salmonidae; genus Coregonus; species Coregonus clupeaformis. The sequence goes on from NC_059215.1 coordinate 2,823,451, forward strand.
TTCCATATGTAACTCTGTTGTTGTTGTTGTTTTTAAAATCGCACTGCTTTGCTTTATCTTGGCCAGGTCGCAGTTGTAAATGAGAACTTGTTCACCTGGTTAAATAAAGGTTAAATAAAAAAATATATATACACACACACACACACACACACATATACATTGTAGAATAATAGTGAAGACATCAAAACTATGAAATAATACATATGGAATCATGTAGTAACCAAAAAAGTGTTAAACAAATGAAAAATATATTTGAGATTTTTCAAACAGCCACCCTTTGCCTTGATGACAGCTTTGCACACACTTGGCATTCCAGAGAATCTTGTTTCTCATGGTCATAGTCCTTTAGGTGCCTTTTGGCAAACTCCAAGAGAGCCGTCATGTGCCTTTTACTGAGGAGTAGCTTCCATCTGGACACTACCATAAAGGCCTGATTGGTGGAGTGCTGCAGAGATGGTTGTCCTTCTGGAAGGTGCTCCCATCTCCACAGAGGAACTCTGGAGCTCTGTCAGAGTGACTAAGGCCTTTCTCCCCCGATTGCTCAGTTTGGCCGGGCGGCCAGCTCTAGGAAGAGTCTTGGTGGTTCCAAACTTCTTCCATTTAAGAATGATGGAGGCCACTGTGTTCTTGGGGACCTTCAATGCTGCAGAAATGTGTTGGTCTGTGCCTTGACACAATCTTCGACCTCATGGCTTGGTTTTTGCTCTGACATGCACTGTCAACTGTGGGACCTTATATAGACAGGTGTGTGCCTTTCTGAATAATGTCCAATCAATTGAATTTACCACAGGTGGACTCCAATCAAGTTGTAGAAACAACTCAAGGATGATAAATGTTAACAGGATGCACCCGAGATCAATTTCGATTTTTATTTTATTTTTATAATAAATTTGCAAACAATTCAAAAAACCTGTTTTCACTTTGTCATGGGGTATTGTGTGTAGATTGACGAAGGAAAATGATACACTTAATCCATTTTAGAATAAGGCTGTTATGTACCAAAATATGGAAAAAATCAAGGGGTCTAAATCCTTTCCGTAAGCACTGTATATAGACATTAAGCACTGGACCGTTTCCTTTATATGGTCTTTCACACTGTGTATTCACATAATGTATTCTTCCTTTCCCTTTCATATAGGCCTAGCTCATTCTAATACATATACTATTGCATTTTTGTTACACCGTTCATACACAGTGTATTTATATACTGGATTAAATACTGTATTCTTATTCATATACTCTATTCTTCACATAGGTCATTCTAATATAAAGTCATCATAAAAAGAAATGTCCTCTCACTGTGAACTGCGTTTATTTTTAGCAAACCTAACAGAAATTGAATAATGTGTCCCTGAACAAGGGGGGTCAAAATCTAAAGTAACAGTCAGTATCTGGTGTGGCCACCAGCTGCATTAAGTACTGCAGTGCATCTCCTCATGGACTGCACCAGATTTACTGACATTCCTGTCTTGCAGGAAATCACGCACAGAACGAGCAGTATGGCTGGTGGCATTGTCATGCTGGAGGGTCAGGATGAGCCTGCAGGAAGGGTAACACATGAGGGAGGATGATGTCTTCCCTGTAACGCACAGCATTGAGATTGCCTGCAATGACAACAAGCTCTGTCCGATGATGCTGTGACACACCACCCCAGACCATGACGGACCCTCCACCTCCAAATCGATCCCACTCCAGAGTACAGGGCTCGGTGTAACTAACGCTCATTCCTTCGACGATAAACGCGAATCCGACCATCACCCCTGGTGAGACAAAACCGCGACTTGTCAGTGAAGAGCACTTTTTGCCAGTCCTGTCTGGTCCAGCGACGGCGACGTTGTTGCCGGTGATGTCTGGTGAGGCCCTGCCTTACAACAGGCCTACAAGCCCTCAGTCCAGCCTCTCTCAGCCTATTGCAGACAGTCTGAGCACTGATGGAGGGATTGTGCGTTCCTGGTGTAACTCTGGCAGTTGTTGTTGCCATCCTGTACCTGTCCCGCAGGTGTGATGTTCGGATGTACCGATCCTGTGCAGGTGTTGTTACACATGGTCTGCCACTGCGAGGACAATCAGCTGTCCGTCCTGTCTCCCTGTAGCGCTGTCTTAGGCGTCTCACAGTACGGACATTGCAATTTATTGCCCTGGCCACATCTGCAGTCCTCATGCCTCCTTGCAGCTTGCCTAAGGCACGTTCACGCAGATGAGCAGGGACCCTGGGCATCTTTCTTTTGGTGTCTTTTCAGAGTCAGTAGAAAGGCCTCTTTAGTGTCCTAAGTTTTTATAACTGTGACCTTAATTGCCAATGGTCTGTAAGCTGTTAGTGTCTTAACGACTGTTCCACAGGTGCATGTTCATGGTTCATTGAACAAGCATGGGAAACAGTGTTTAAACCCTTTACAATGAAGATCTGTGAAGTTATTTGGATTTTACAAATTAGCTTTGAAAGACAGGGTCCTGAAAAAGGGACGTTTCTTTTTTTGCTGAGTTTATCTACTACTGTACATTGCATTTTTTTATACTGTATATATATATATATATACACACACACACACACACACAGCCTGTATTTATATACCGGATTCTTGAAATAGCTCACTTTAATATATTTACTGCTGTACATATTCTTAGTATATATTTTGGTGTATGTACACAGATTGCATTTGGATTACTGATAGTGTTATTTGGGTTGTTAACTGGATTGGTCCTGACATTCATGATTTCTTGTCTTTCAGTTTTTGATAACTTTTTTGTGTAATAATCAGATAGTCAATGTTAATGACCATTTTTATTTAAATAACATTTCGAAATTATCAAATTATTTGACAACCCTGTTTGTAAGCTTTTAAATTATATCAATCTCAGCCCTTTATCGTTTCTTGTGATGAAAACATTGAGGTCTCATGGTATGGTACGCAAAATACAGTATGTAAACTTTGAGCACCATCTCTTGAATGTTTTGCCATTCAGGTCTAAAAAGTCACTTTCTGAGCACTCCTACAAATGGGCAAATATGTATGGAAGGATTCGTTCAATCAAAAGGGGTGCTTGTCAAAAAGTGATTGAATTCAAATGGATTTATCCTCAATCCAAGCGGTTCACTGTGTTTTCATACACAATGACTTTCAGGTGGGATCACATAGGCCAACTACAGTCACAGAACAGGGTCTCTTGGCACATCTCTTCCATATTTAGATGTATAACGAGATTAGATGCACACCTTGAAAGGTTCCTGTCATCACCAGCTCTCTTAATGGAGTGTCTGGGGAGTTGCCAGCGTAGACGGGGGACTTGATGCAAACCTGCATTACCGCTAGATGGACGTAGCCGTGGGAGTAGAGCCCAGCTGGCTGCTGAGCCAAAGACTAGAGGAGTGTCTCGGAATTCTAGAAACTTCCCTCATAGAATGTCGTCGAATTCAGTACTGCGTCAGTGTCCGAGTCTGGGAGATTTGAGTAAAATAACTTGGGGTTCTTGTCCAGAAAACGCAGTAATCAATAGACACCATTACAGGGCTGGTGTAATCACAGTGAGGAAACTTGCAGGGGGGAGAGCCTTTCACATTTAAATGATACACCAGTAAATCAGATCAAGGAAAATGACGGGAGCTGTGCAGCTGTCCAGTATGGGTGTTATAATACAGTAAGTGGTTACAACAGAAGGTCTTAGCTAGAGCAGAAATATTGTTCGTAATAATTCCAGCATAACATATTACCATACTAGGCCTATAGCCCACATGTTAGGCCTATATGTTTACAGTTACACAACACCATAATATTGCTTGATAAGAATGCTTATGGGACTGAGGGGGAACCCCAGAAAGCGTGGGGTCTTGCTCTGTGTGTGACCCTGCCGGTGCATAAAAATCATCAGAGTACTGCCATGCTGTACACAGACAGGCAGCACTGGAGCACAGTGTGTGCCATACATAGAGCCTATGACTTCTAGAGACAGTGTACCTACAGCAGCCAATGGCAGATCTGCATAAAGCATGCTGCGGAAACTCGATGCTCAACTGTCAGCGCCCAGGAAGAGCAGCAGCACTACAGTATCTCTGCAGCAGAAAAACACTGAGCCATGGCTTTGATCAGTGGACTAGGGCCGTCCTCAGACACACTCAGTGACCCCTCTATGGATTGACATCAAATGTAAAGGAAGGTAGGGGAAAGGAAACAAGATTTCTTCTAATAAAATATAAGGCGAGGCACAACAGGTGAAATTTATGCATCAACTTAACAATAGAGATTTATGAGTATTTTGGTCCTTTAAAAATATATTGTTTTTCATGAAATTTGATGATATTCGGATGAAACCAGATCAAAGTATGATGACCGAAGAATGAAAAATTGCTGTTGCATCTAGATTGATAAAGTTTTATCATAAAGTTACTTGTCCCCTCCCCCATGTCAAAGACTTGGATTCAGGGAGGCGGGATTATTAAGGGCATAGGGTGACGTCACCCTAACTCATTTTAATACACCAATGGTAACATGGTATTTTTTACCTAATTTAAATAAGTACCGCCTTGTAACCAACATCGCTAGATTTGCTTGTAGGGTGTCAGCAAATATAAAAGTTTACACTATTCATCTATGGCAAAGATACTTATATGTTTACCCTTTCATCTATGTCTGATGTTAGCTAGTTACTGGCTAGCCAAGTCTTCAGCCAGCATGGAACAAAGGAGGGGGAAGGGTCATTCAAAACTCTGACGAAGATGTCATGTCAACACATCCGTCAGTGCTGCTGTGAATCGTATCACAAGAGACATGCCATACGGGAGATGTATAAAACATTGCCATCATTCATGCAATTTCAATGTAGTTTGAGTTACTTTGTGTATCTCCAAATTTGCTTGAGATGATTTTACTGCAACACTGCATCCAAGTTTCTTGACATAGGCGTTTCAAAGAGATGTCAGTCAAGGCGAGCTCATGAATATAAGCTTACCACCCATCAGCTTGTCTTTTCAAACTTCCCGGTAGTTAGCCATGAGAGAAAGTACTAACATTTTTAGCATTTCTATCCCCAAAAATAGTATGGGTAATATTTTAATCACTCAAAATGTTATTTTACATGGGAATCAGAATGAATGTTTGGGACCTTTAAAAGGTAGACTCAGCTAAATGACGTTGCCACGAGCAGCACCGCAGATATTCAGACGATCGAGATGCAAGACTTCGCTCTCACACAGCCGTACAGCGCAGTGGTCTAAGGCACTGCATCGCAGTGCTAGCTGTGCCACTAGAGATCCTGGTTCGATTCCAGGCTCTGTTGTAGCCGGCCGCGACCGGGAGACCCATGGGGCGCGCATAATTGGCCCTGCGTCATCCAGGGTAGGGGAGGGAATGGCCAGCAGGGATGTAGCTCAGTTGGTAGAGCATGGCGTTTGCAACGCCAGGGTTGTGGGTTCAATTCTCACGGGGGGGCAGTATGAAAAATAAAATAATGTATGCACTCACTAACTGTAAGTCGCTCTGGATAAGAGCGTCTGCTAAATGACTAAAATGTAAATGTAAAATGTACACAGTATTTGCACATGTGCATGGGTTCGCTTCACAGCGCAGTAGCCAGGACACCAAAACAGCGGAGAAGTTGAGCCTCGCGCTACTATGCGGTTTACTTTCTGCATCTACGTCATATCGCTGAGTCTACCTTTAACATTAGTACTTTCAAAAACAAACTTTTGTTTATCATGCTATTGTCATAAAAATTATGGATTTTAAAATCACATTAAAATGGACATAAATCCATAATTTCAAAGTTCACTACATGTAATCATACATAATTTAAAAGCCCATTTCATTAAGAATGTTACAAACTGAAATACATGTAGTAACTTTTAAGAGATCGTGATTGGGTCTAAATAGGCATTTGGTCCGCTAAATTCATTGTTCTTTAACTGCCAATTCCCGAAAGTCAGACGCTTCCCACACGCCAACTAATTACTCTTCAGAAGCATCTGCATTTAGCACATTTGTGGTTATACTTAAATATATTATCCAGTCCTGTATAGAGGGAATTGTTGATATGTTGTAAAATGTTGATTCTGATAACAATTGTTGGAAATATGTATCAAAAATGCTGTTTATGTACATGTCTTTAGTATTTTACAGATAGAAAGTCTAAAAAAGTATATATCCACCATCTGCTCTATACGTGTCTGGTCCTGGAGTGTCTTAACAAAATTATACCAAAACATGTATGCTGACTTCATCCAGTGTCCAGAAAACTGGATTTGCGGTATATGCAAAGATGTGCATATTTAATGAGATTTGCAGTTGTAGTACAAAAAGTGTTATATTGGTGTCTATATTAAACTGGTAAAAGTTAATTGTGATATGATTAAGGGGGGGGACCTTAATGCCTCGCCTTAATGTAGAAATGTCATGTCTGTGTGGGGGACCCAGGTGATCGAGAACACATGAAGAAAAGGAAGATCTCAGCTAGTTTTAATGAACAGGACTCTCACCAGCTGGCCTTCCATACATGTGTGGAAGCAGAACATCTTACTATAGTGTTCAGCTACACTGCTGCCCTGATTAGCACGACTCGACATAATCAAATTAACATGAGGACTGCAAGAACAATTGGGGTGTCTATATAAAAATACATTCTGTGAACTGTTCTATCTAAACCCATCAAGCAAAAAAGAGGAATACTACTCAGTCTCCGGGGAAAGAAGAGAACAGGCGTGACTGAGATGTGTTGGTGGGAGGGGTGTTACCACCACCATTACGACAATGCATTGGAATGTGTTCAGGTCTGTTGAGTGACACAAGGACTGCTGAGCCCTGCCTCCCGCTGTGGCTGGAGACAGTGTATAAGTGCACTTCCTCAAAGAAGAGGAACTAAGGAGGGGAGGGAGGAAAAGGTAAGAGAGCAGTCTTTGCAAAGATCCCCACTAAACAGGCAGCCCCTGTCTGATCCATTTGCACACACACACACAGGGGCTGGATGACTCGCCTGAGCTGGAGAGAGAGGGGTTACGTAAGAGAGTGGCGCACTGGTGCTTCTCGTCTCCTCCTGTCCCTTGGTCCCCATGTCAGGGGGGCTGCATAGGCACACAACTCCCCCTCTCTCTGGTATGGCTTGACCCCAGCTGCACTATCCGCCTTGCACATTCCTCTGTGCCAAAGGGGGCTCCAGGAGAAGTGGCCTGTTCCACAGCAGGCCTGCAGGGGGGAATCATCCAGGCTCTGAGTGGCCCGGCCCCTCCAGGGGATTGTCCCCTTTCAGGAGGCCTAACGACAGGAGGGGTGGGTGGTGTTGGCTAGAGCTGGTAGGAGACAGTATCCTGTTTTATAGCAGGGCAAAAGAGACCAGAGAAGAGACTGCATGGCCCATGTGTAGCACTGCTGATCTTTGATATCAAAATCTAGAAAACTAAAATCAGGTACTACTACAGCACTTAATGGTATGCCTTGGTATAGGCCACTTCTCAGCAATACCGCAGTCATGTTAAATGGGGAAATTAAAATAAAATGGAATTAACAAGGCATTTAATGCATCTTCCTCTACATTCATCATCATGGGAAAGTCTTTGCCTAGATCAGTCGGCATACTTTATGAACTGGATCATCAGAGTGGTAGAGTTCAGATCATTCAAGCACTAATAAGTGAGAGGTAAAAAAAAAAGCACAGTTATTTTATGTTATATCGTCTCGTTTTGACAATATTGCAATATTTATGCGCTAGTTGGCTGTACCTGCACCCTTATTAAATATGGAGGCAATTTGTTTTCATCACTTTTACTTCAATGACTAATCAAAACTCATTATCATGGCTCTGCAAGAGATATGTGAGCAATATGTTTGGAACATCGAATCACAATAAAATCACAGTATCGAATTGTAATACATATAGAATCTCAATACATATCAGCACCGTGGTAATATAGTATCGTATGGTCCCTGGCAATTCACAGCCCTATTCAAGATGCACGAGAACACTCGTCAAGCAAAGATGCTGATATGCTACAGAGAAAGCATTCTGTCCAAAAGTAATTCAGAAGGATCCACTCAAAAAGGAAGCTTGAAGGACCACTTCAGCATAATGGGGCACTAACAACAGGCATCAATGTCTGGGGATAGGGAGCCCAAATGTGTAGCGACATCCACTGAGGAAGGAGACATTGCAATCATAGAATTTGATTTGTGGCCAGTATTCGGTCAAACTTATGCCATAGTAATATGCCACTGAAGCGTGTTGACTTGTTTACAGTGTAAACAAAGACATCTAGCCCTTTCATACATTTTGGAAAATGGATGTGCCATTTCATGCAGCATTCCCAGTGTCCATGCTTTTTCAGAAGAATACCTCTCGTCTTGGGTATAATTATCTTAGTAAACTCAACTCTGTCCATATATACACTGAGTGTACAAAACATTTCCATGACATACTGACCAGGTGAATACGGGGGAAAAGCTATGATCCCTTATTGATGTCACTTGTTAAATCCACTTTAATGTATACCCAACAAGAATATAAATGCAACAATTTCAAAGATTTTACTGAGTTACAGTTCATATGGGCCACAATGGGCCTCAGGATCACGTCACAGTATTTCTGTGCATTCAAATTGCCATCGATATAATGCAACTGTGTTCGTTGTCCGTAGCTTATGCCTGCCCATACCATAACCTCACCGCCACCATGGGCACTCTGTTCACAACGTTGACATCAGCAAACCGCTCGTCCACACGACGCCATACACGTGGTCTGCGGTTGTGAAGCCGGTTGGACGTACTGCCAAATTCTCTAATACGACGCTTATGGTACAGAAGTTCGCATTCAATTCTCTGGCAACAGCTCTGGTGGACATTCCTGCAGTAAGCATGCCAATTGCATACTCCCTCAAAACTTGAGACGTCTGTGGCATTGTGTTGTGTGACAAAACTGCACATTTTAGAGTGGCCTTTTATTGACGCCAGCACAAAGTGCACCTGTGTAATGATCATGCTTTTTAATCAGCTTCTTGATAGCCACACCTGTCAGGTGGATGGATTATCTTGGCAAAGGAGAAATGCTCACTAAAAATAAGCGTTTTGTGCATATGGAAAATTTCTAGGATCTTATTTCAGCTGATGAAACATGGGCTTTAAATGTTGCGTTTACATTTTTGTTCAGTGTAGATGAAGAGGAGACATGTTAAAGAACGATTTTTAAGCCTTGAGACAAATTGTGTATGTGTGCCATTCAGAAGGTGATTGGGCAAGTCAAAAGATGGAAGCGCATTTGAATGGAGTATGGTAGCAGGTGCCTGCCAGGCGCAACAGTTTTCCGTGTGTATCAAGAATGGTCCACCACCAAAAGGACATCCAGCCAACTTCACACAACTTTGGGAAGCATTGGAGTCAACATGGGGCAGTATCCCTGTGGAATGCTTTCGACACCTTGTAGATTGGGGCGGGGGGGGCTATTGTGTATGCTAGCTAAAGACCCATCGCTGCATAGTTAGCTGGTGCGATCGCAGTTAGCTAGCTAAAACATTCTACAAAACTGCCAGTTAACATTAACTAGCAAGGTGCCTAGCGTGTTTAACGTTTGCTTGCCAACTAGCTAGCTAGACAGGGTGGCGTGAGTGGTGAAACAGAAGAGTCATTGTCTGTTCTTTTGAGTTTTGATGAGACAAAGTGATGTTAGGATATTTCAGTTATCCCGTACGAGCTTTTGCACCGAATACATTACGTTCTTACAGGTGTCAACCTGGGCTATTTCTAAGTTGCACTGTGGCCGCCATGGCATTTCTCTTAATATATAGTTCACTGTGACCTGCTTCTGACTGTCCGGCAGTGAGACAGGCTGTTGCTGAGTGAGTGGTGGGGAGGTCTGGAGGGGGGGTGTGTGTGTTGAGAGAGCACTACAGTTATTGGCTGAGGCACGTGAGAGAGAAGAGAGAGAGCAGCACGCGCACACATTGTGACAACTTTTTACCAGTTGTAGGTAGGCTATTTAGATTGTCATTATGGAGACACTTATTTCCAAACCTTTTTCCATTAAACATATGAATACTCTAGAACTGATGCACATCAAGAAATAATGGAGACAAAGCACTGGAAAACGGCGTTGGGGCACACTAAAGCGTGTTATATAAATCAGCTCTGAGGTGGTTTAAACTGCATTCTAATGTTGACTGCTTAAAGAAAACGGTATCAAGCCAAGTGCTTTATGCATGCTCAGTTCTTGGGTCTCGGAGTGGAAATTTGAAATGGAAGTTATGGGACATAGTAGGCTACCATTTGATACAATAAATATGTTGAAATTACGATATCACTGGAATTATTGCAAATCAATTTGTGCCACTTGTGTAGCCTACCTGGAGCAGGCAAACCAATTTAGTAAATAGCCTATAACTTCAGTTAATTGTTGTAGCCTTGAGTTATGAACGCATTAGATTGATGGTAACAGTAGTCAGATTAGGCTACAGTTAAAACAAATTCAAAAAAATAAACACTGGCTGTGGTTGACATATTCAGTTCATATACATATTATTAATATTTAATTCAGTGATTTAAATTATGACCTCATCCTCAGTAGCCTATTGGGGAAACAAGCACTTCTTATTGCGAAATCACCTCGCTATTCATGTTGAATAAATGAGACTGTTAATTTGAACTAAGCAAGTTGCTAAATTGTTCAGTTTACATCTTGCCTACATCTTGTCTAGGCTGCTGTAGACTATATGAAATGAGCTGTAGGCCTATCAGGGGCTATAGGCTACCTGCCTTTATCTAAGCAAACTATGGCAACATTTTATTATCATAAACCCAGATTTGAGTCTGTAGCCTATGCCTATTGAAATGACAAGTCAATCTCACAAATGGGCCATTTATAACAGTTTGTAGTCTTAACATCTGGCACATAACAGCACAATTGCCAGAAAATAGCCTAACAGTTTTTTTTATGTTCATCCAAGTGTTTCCTGCTCAGAGATTGAGATCCTCTGTCCAACTTTCAACACTCAAACTCTGCTTTCGGATGTATCTATAGTTTTGCACATGCGCAAAGGGTATTTATTTACAATTTATTTACAAGCGTCTACCCCCAAGCCATAAGACTCCTGAACAGCTAATCAAGGCTACCCAGACTATTTGCATTGTTCCCCCCACACTCTTTTAAACTGCTGCTAATCTGTTTATTATCTATGCATAGTCACTTTAACTCTACCCACATGTACATATTACCTCAATTACCTCGACTAACCGGTGCCCCCGCACATTGACTCTGTACCGGTACCCCCTGTATATAGCCTCCCTACTGTTATTTTACTGCTGCTCTTTAATTATTTGTTATTTTTATCTTTTACTTATCTATTTTTTACTTAACACTTTTCTTAACTGCATTGTTGGTTAAGGAATGGTAAGTAAGCATTTCACTGTAAGGTCTACTACACCTGTTGTATTCGGCGCATGTGGCAAATACATTTTTATTTGATTTTCAATTGTAAACCTGGTTCGAGACCTGAATGCTGATTGGCTGATAGATCAGACCATTTACAACGGGTATGACAAAACATTACTTTTTACTCTTCTAATTATGTTTGTAACCAGTTTATAATAGCAATAAGGCACATGGGGGTTTGTGGTATATGGCCAACATACCACGGCTAACGGCTGTATCCAGGCACTCTGCGTTGCGTCGTGCTTAAGAACAGCCCTTAACCGTGGTATATTGGCCATATACTATACCCCTTCTACCGTATTGCTTAATCATAGCAGTCAAGCGAGTTAAATCGACATCCATTGATGGAAAATGATTTTAGAGTTTAATAAGGGCAAATTATATTTTCTCGTCACATATTCAAATTCATTTATTATGCCATGTCATAGCTTGCAATAATTATTATTTTGAGGAAACCTTAATTTAACTTCTAACGTCGTTACAAGTTACTATGATATTCCTTCTTAATTGGCTCGATTACTTTATGGAAAAGGTTTATTGTATAGATATGGCAACTTTTGAGTGGTCATTGGGCTAGAAATGTTAGCTTGACCTGGCAACCCTGGATATATGCTTCAGTAAGATTGGCTTTTTTGCGTTCATAGCAATGGTTATCAACTGTACTGCAGGGATGGAACATTAATCGCAGAAAATAGAGGTTGTGCTGGCAGATGCAGAGAAGTATTTGGGTGTACGAGATATGACGGCAGAATAGTTACCGGGTGTGTTGAGTGGTGGTGTCCCGTCTTTTCAGCCTGAGGTAGGACTAGATAGGTTTAAATAGAGTAGGGTGGTGTGCACAGGTTTTTGATTAGTGTAGTTAGATATATCGTATTTGTTGATTTCCCTTTTTCCAAGCAAAGTATACGAGAGTTATACTCCAGTCTAGTTGGTGGCAGTAATGCAACATTTATTGGATGCCAACCGCCGTTAAACCTCATCGAAGTAGTCATTTATACTTTCCTTGAAAACCTGCAACAATGCAGTCGCTAGCAAACTAGCTTCAAGACTAACGTTAGCTAGTTAGCTAACTAGGCAGGTTACGAAGCCGTTATCTATTTATAGTGTAACTGCGGTACTGTCAAAATAGCTAGCTAGTTCATCACAAAGAACCAAATTATTTTAGTTAACAAATGGTTAGCTAACCTTAACCCATCCAACGGTAGCTATTGCAATTTATCAACCATGGTTAGCCGCCATTTTACCATATTTTAGTTCACGTTCGTTAGCTGGCAGGCTCTCTTGTTAACTAACGTTAGTAAGCAACATTGCATTGACTAACTAACCGCCGTTAGAAATAGATAGCGGCTTCGTAACCTAGTTAACTAACGTTAGCTAGTTGTATATCCATTGACATGACCACCAGCAGAATCAAACAACTGCTTTCAAGATAGCATGGAAGCTGAATATCACCCATGGCCATACTAACACTGAATAGCCTAAACCCCAGTAATACACATGTTTATCGCTAGTTAACGTTACTCGGACCCCGAAACCCTCTTCTCCGCCATTTTGTCTTTACTACGATCTCTTACTAGCTAGTTAACGAATCCATCTTCAAACCACCTCACCCGCTCCTCGAAGCCCCCCGCTAGAGGGAGGGTGAGGCCGGGGAAGAAGGATACAAGCGAATGAGGGGCATACTCCGCATTGACAGTAAATCTCAGCCCTTACCATCGTATCTCTCGGCTTGTTCGGCGAGTTTGGCCTGGTATACTAAGTGTTCTCGATCTGCCATGGTGTTCGAGGTCGGGCTGTCGATGAGGAGAGGCTGAACGTGGATCTGTCTCAGGCAGCGGTTCCTGGTGGAGCAGCAGCTCAGCGTCCCCACTCTCTAACTACCGGTAGCACTGGTGTAAAGATGGCGTCCGGACTCAATCCGGGAAATTGACGCAATCCACGCCGCCACCACATCCCCTGCTCTCCACTTTTTTTTCCTCACACACTCCCGTGCAAGCTCCTGGCCTGCAACTCATTTAATCTCGCATAACCTGTACACGTCTTTATGGTGTGATTATATGTCAACCAAAAATCTATTGAAAATGTGAAACACAGGCCAGTATTAAAATTATTCAATTTAATATAATCCACTCATCATGACCAGACTATCTCCATAAAGTAGTGTGCATATAATAATGGTGGTTCACACACCAGGGCCACATATTTACATTTTAGTATATGGCTCTGGTTCACAACTCCTTATCATTGCTGGAGTCCATAGTGTTATTAGAATCCTGTGACCTCAAATTTGCAAAAACGAGTGATTTTCTCATCAGCCATGTGTAGTCAATCAGTCTATCATAATCTCAGGTTGGCTGTACGCATTATTAGCTCTCGAAAACTCTAGCCGGCATTCTGCTTTCTCCCTACAGTTCTCAGCCATTAGCTTCTCCCACGACTGCCTCATGTGAACTACAATCCTGACGCTGTATTTAATGTTTAGAAACGTCAATAATCATCTCTTGCGATACAGCTTTCGAAACATACATCCCTTATCTTTCAACAGCGAGAAAGAATCCTTCAAATAAAAAAGATAGATTTACTGTAGCAGTATTGCACAGATCCATACAACTATGGGTGCCTCCATCTGACAAAACTACACTTCCGCTACACTTCCCAGAGTGGCACTTACAGGTGTTCGAAGCATGCGAGATAGCTAATTAGCACAGGTGGTCACCTCGTCTTGTCTGTTTTCCATAAACAAGCACTGGAACATGGAGATATGGCCGTGTGGGAACACTAAGGTGTGTATCAATTTTTTCCTCCTCACTGATATGAAAGATAAGGTCCTTATGCTTCCAAAACCGTACAGCAAGCGATGCATGGTAATGTTCAGACCAAGCATCGGGGATGTTAAAACTCCCCCTACAGAAGACGCCTTCGTCCAATGACTTATGTGTAATGTAATGGAACGGAGTCATGATCAAGGGCTAGCTAGCATTCAGTGTGTATTGTATCACTTCACTTTTGATTTGCGACAGTCAGCAGAGACATAGGCTATATGTTACCAAAAAAAATCATACAATTTAAGAATGCCTGTCAGGCGTTGGATGGAGACAAACACAAATTAAGATATACAACTGTGTCAATTTGCTAATAGGTTTTTATTTACTAAGAATATTAACACATTACATGCTACAGAAAATAAACGGTAAAATGTCAACTTCAAATGATATAGTGTTATATCACAATGGAACATCTTAAAATCAATTATTTCTATTTTCACCCACTCCTGTCCTCTTCAAAAGGAAAGGGATGACACAAAAGGAAAATTGTGATAGGGCAATTTCATGGTAATGGCATTAAGCTGAGATTTTTCAACCAAACAAAAAACGTTAATTTCAAAAGTTTAACCATACAACTATGCACAATGACTACTTATACATTTTTTACAAAAACACATTTACAGGAAGAACTGTGCACATATAAAGTTTGGTAACAGAATAAAAATGAGGGCGGTTTTACCGTAATTCTGTTACCTAACTTTGCATTTGTAGAGTCCTCTGTAGCTCAGCTGGTAGATCACGGCGCTTGTAATGCCAGGGTAGTGGGTTCGATCCCCGGGACCACCCATACACAAAAAAAAAATGTATGCACGCATGACTAAGTCGCTTTGGATAAAAGCGTCTGCTAAATGGCATATTAAATTAAATAGAGTTTTTCCAGTAAACATATTTTTTCTTTCTTGGTAATTTACTGTGTAAATTGTTCAAATTAGTCATTGTGCATAGTTATGGTTTGTTAAACTTTGAAATAAATGGTTTTTGTTTGGCATAAAGTGTGTAATATCTGTGGAATTACCTGGTACAAAAATACAAGAGAATTAACAGTTTGGCATGAATGATGAGGCATAAAAAAACTATGATCACTAACAGAGGCAACATTAGAGATAAGGTGCATAAAAGGGATTCAACATTGAGAAATGTTTGTGAAGGACACCATTTTTAAATCACTCATTAAAATCCAAGTAATCATTGGTACAAGGGCGAAAGTTGCTTCACCTGACTGGCCTATACTCCTCTAGACAAATCAGTATCATATGATCATGGCCCTCTATGAAATGGAGACAGTCTCTTCTCTTCAAGGCAAGCCTGAGATGGAGTTGGATGACAGACAGGTGTCACTGGATGTAACATGCAAGTACAACAGACAACAGGACCTGGCTCAACTGGCAACACATTGCAGAATGGTGTTGGTGGGAGATGTTTAAGAACATTTGAGCAATGTTAACCAAACAAACAGTTTTCCCAATGTACAACAACTGCATAATGGCATTGATGGGAGACGTTCGATAACATTTTAGTAATGTTAACCAAACAAGTACAACAACTTCTTACAGTTTGAACATAATGGTAAAAGACATACCCATCAGTGCCATATCAGAGGACAACATTAAAAGCCAAAGACCAACCGGAAGCACATCAATAATTTGTTTCCTTTTAAGAAATCCAAACAGTATTGACAACGGAGTTCAAGAAAAGTAGAAAGGGAAAATGAGAGGTCCACAGCACCCTTCCCAATCTGTAGTATTGACTTTAAAAAATAATTCAAAGTTGTGCAATGGGGGAACTCTGTCAGGCAGTTTAATGTCATATTTTCAGTTTGAGTTTCAGTCATTCATTTATTTGTGTAAGTCTTTCTCTGTCATTGCTAATTACAGATTGCATAATTTTTAATTCACAAAACACTTAGAAATATTCTTACACAGGGGCAACAAGAGTTTTTGGGTCTAGCAGTGATCCTGGTCTGGTTCAGTAGGGAGAAAACAATAAAACATAGTGAAACTGGGAGGTAGCCTACAACCTGAACTTGACCAATATGAACACATTTTTTACCCCCTTTGCAAAACATTTTGCTACATTGTACCCTACTGAACACGACCCTGGTGCTTTCTGTAGTATGTCATAGTTCAATCATAATAATAATAAGCCATTTAGCAGATGCTTTTATCCAAAGCGACTTACAGTCACGCGTGCATGAATTTTTTGTGTATGGGTGGTCCCGGGGATCGAACCCACTACCTTGGCGTTACAAGCGCCGTGCTCTACCAGCTGAGCTACAGAGGACCAAATGTGTCATCCTCTTGCCGTACTACTCCTCCCATCACTGAACTCTATCACATACAGATCATAAAACCATTCAAACTTTTACAGACACATTTTACTGTTCATTGTCTCATAAATATTACAATGCTGCAGTCAACATAAGTTATGCAGGTTGCCCTCAGTGCTGCCTTCAATAGAGCAACCGTAGTGTCTTTGTAAACTTTAACATAGAAAACTTCTACACAGGGCTTGTAATTAATAGTCTCTCTCTTACTTAGTATTATTAAAAAGCCTTGCAGCTTCTTGGACTTGGAAGAAATAGGGGTTCTTAAACTGTTGGGAAAGTTGTGCAACTAGTTGGCTAATTCCCAACGCACATTTACACAATAATACCACAGGGTATAGTTGAGGGAGTAAGGAGTGTTTTGGCTAGAATTGTTCGGTTGGTAAAGAAAAAAAGAAAAAAGAAAGAAAAGGAAATCAAATCTACCAACATTTCCACAAAAATACTGATGAACTGAGCCTGGCACTTCAGGGCATGTTATTTTCCTATTTTGGAAAGAAAATTAACATCAATTAAAACAATTCAGACGAGGTAGAAAGGACAAATCAACAGACTCTCCCCAAATGATGACAATTGGCCTAAAACACTCCCATGTGCCTACGATTGGTCAATACACCCACCCATGGTACTATGATTGATCAGTTGCCTTTCACCCACACAGTCCTTTAGCAATGTAGTGTCATCATCCTATGAGGACGTTTAGCATCCTGCGGTGCATCTGGCATGTCAGTGGCTGGATGTGTCAAAGCTGAGCCCAGAGGGTAGGTACTGGGTGAGAGGATGATACATTGGTACTAAGGGAGACACTAGGGAAATAAACTGGGTGGTGTTCAGTTGGGAGGAAAGGTTTCGAAACGGGGAGGTACTACCTGAACCTGTCCAATAACAATCATTCAATATTGTTTTGTATTGCAAAACTTTTAAAAACATTCAACATTGTGCCCTACTGAACACAACCCAGACCTAACTCAGAGCTCCCAGTTGAAACGTAGCTGACAGAAACAATGAATTCAGTATACTTAAAAACGTGTATGTGTATGTCCTGTGTGTTTGTTACGTGGGAGGGAAACTAGGAGACACCAAAGGATTAAGGCTGCGGCTTTCTGTCGAGTGTGACAATGTGCGCTTCTGCATCACAGTGCTGGGGACTAAGTCTGCATCATTTAAAATATGACGTTCAATCTGCCAAAAAGGCCTTTATGTACACTGAAACATAACTGTACTCTGCAGGTGCCTCTAGTGTCTTTAGCACAGGGGACGTCCGGGAGGAAATGGATCAGACCATGTAACAAATGAATGAGACAGGAGGAGACTGACAGGATAGGAGAGGACTAGGGCAGATCAAAGTAAGAGGAGAGAGGGCAGTGTTGGTATATTTCAATTTTTCTGTCATTGTCTGGCCATTGTATACCCTCCTCATATGACAATTTCTCACAACAATGAGGTGGACTGGACGAAGGCCCCATACCTGACAGTCCTAATGAATGTCTCCACTTCCTCCCTAGACACAGACAAGACACAGTCATCATAGTGTTTCAGAAAGACACATAACAGTGGCCACACAAGGCGTGACGGTCTGATCACACACAGGGCAACGAAAAAACAAAACATTTAACATATTTAGCATGTAATGATATATATATATATAATATACAGGTAACTGCCCCAAAAAAGGAAATGACAACAGTGTCTTAATAGGGCGTTGGGCCACCACGAGCCAGAACAGATTCATTGTGCCTTCTACAAGTTTCTGGATGTAACTCTATTGGAGGGATGTGACACCATTCTTCCACAAGAAATTTCATCATTTGGTGTTTTGGTGATGGTGGTCTCAGGCGCCACTCCAGAATCTCGCATAAGTGTACAATTGGGTTGAGATCTGGTGACAGATGGCCATGTCATATGGTTTACATAGTTTTCAAGCTCATCAAACCATTAAGTGACTATTCATGCCCTGTGGATGGGGGCATTGTCATCCTATGGGGGCATAGCCATGTTAGCCAAAATAATGGGCAACTGGGCCTGCCCAGCATTTCTATACATGACCCTAAGCACGATGGGATGTTAATTGCTTAGGAATTGCTGAGGAACCACACCTGTGTGAACACACCTGCTTTCAATATACTTTGTATCCATCATTTACTCAAGTCCTTCCTTTATTTTGTCAGTTGCTGTACCTGTCATAATTCTATCATAATATTTTTCATTTCAGTACAAAAAGAGGACTTGGGGGTTTGTAGTGTGGGGTTTGTAGCAGAGAGGAGCTGGGTTAGAGCCCCTGTGGTGAGTAGTGGAGTGTGCTGTGGTAACTCGTCCCGTCTGTGAAGTGCAGCAATAGTCGGGTTTCAGTCGCAGTGAGCGTCTGTCTCCACAAAATTAGGAGTCAGGATGGCTACTCTTCTCACTCCCAAGTTCACAGTCCGTTACTACAAAAGGGTGATCCATGAGTCTGTGAGAGAAGCCACATATACACAAGTGTCTGAATTGTGTGTGTGCATGTATGTGTGTAAAGGAGGATTTTGTAGATGACATGGGAGAGGGGGCATAAACGCTGCTGTGTGTGTAGTGTATCAGGACTTCAATACTGGGGTGGAAGTGTAAAATCTATTCCATGTGTGTATGTGAAAGAGAGAACTTCATCAAAATAAGGAGGGGAGGGAGTGAACCCCAGCGCCATTGGCAACAACAGCGGGTAAGTTGCAACTCTTGACCACTGCAGTCCGTATATCCTGTGTGCTTGTGTGCACTTTCTATCATCTGTGAGAAACGATCACAGAGGAGGGATTTTGTGAAGTGAGGAGTGAGACTAAGTGCGTGTGTTTGTGTGTGTCTGTCTCTCAGCTCTCGTCCTCAGGGTGTTGGTGGTCCAGAAGCCGGACATGCGTGAAGGGAAAGTGGCCATGCTTGCCCTTGCACTCGCCCTCCCACTGGCCGTTCACGTTGATCTTGGTCACTTTTACCATGTCTCCGACCTGCACAAACACACACACAGGTTAGAATATAGACATAGATTGGATAGAATTTGAAAGAAAATCTAGGGAAAACACTATGCATGAAGCCATTATGCATGTCATCATGTGTATGTGTGCGTACGTATGTTCGAGTGTGCCTGCCTGCGTGTGCATATGTATGCTTACAGGCAAGAGTACGCAATTACAGCAGAAGCAGCACCCTGGCTCTTGGAGCAGAGAAAAGATATAAGGCACATGACATAAAACAGAAAAGAGGGACAGAGCGCCATAGAGGGGTGGAGAACAGGGGGACAGAGGAAGGCGAAGAAAGGGGGCAAACTAATACCTCCAAGGCGAGGGCCGTCTTGTCGTAGGCATTGGGCACCCTCTTCTGAATGGCACGGGCGTAGACAGGTCCGTTCTGCAGGTTGGGCAGGGGTGTGTTGCCCACGGGCTGGGCATACTGGCCCGGCTCCCCCAGAGGCGGGGGCAGCTGGGGAGCTGCTCCGTCGGTAGTGCTGCCTCCAACAGCCGCCGGTCCTCCGCCTACTCCTCCTGCCCCGCCGGGCCTCCCTGCTGCCGGAGCCCCCAAGGAGGTGGGCGAGGCGGGCCGGTACTTCTCTACGTAGGGCACGGGTATCATGCCGAGACGGCCCTCTTGGTTGGCCGCGTTCCACCACTGCTCCTCAGGCTTCTCCAGCACGCGCAGCACGTCACCCTTGCGGAAGGGCAGGTCCTCCTCGTCGTTGCCAGGGAAGTCGAAGAGGGCGCGAACAAACTCTGCCTCCTGCGGGGTGCCGCCCGATGCAGCGGCGGCACAGCTCACGAAGCCTGCATGCTTGGCCTTGCTGATGGGCTCGATCAGCGTGGTGGTGTCCAGGTAGTGGATCTTGTAGAACTCCAGCAGGGCGGGCAGGGCGTCAAACTCCTGATCCCCGATGCGGAACCATGGGGGGGGCAGACCTGGCGGGCGAGGCAGGGGGAGAGGATGGAGCAGTTTGTTATGTCATACCATTACCATGGCTGATCAAACAACGCATGGTGGACCAATGGGTGGATTTTCCCTTCTGCCTCAATGGCAGTGTTGCACTAAATGAAGGTCTGACACTGATGCA
Source organism: Coregonus clupeaformis (assembly GCF_020615455.1). Lineage (NCBI taxonomy): Eukaryota > Metazoa > Chordata > Actinopteri > Salmoniformes > Salmonidae > Coregonus > Coregonus clupeaformis. Next base: position 2,844,062 of record NC_059215.1, read on the forward strand.
ATTTTGTTGAAATAGTTTATGTAAAAGCTGATGTTGGCTTAGGTCTCATGCTCTTATAGAGTTGTCCCAAGCTGAGGTGACTGAGGCTCCTGCTGTTGCCTGGCCTATTCTGGAGAAAACCACTCTCCTGGAACTCTGAGGCTACTAAAAGAGCCTCACAGCCACACATTTTTCTGATAATGGAGCACTAACGAAAAATGTGGCTCAAGCCAAGGAGTTAGCTGAAATAGTTAGTATTTAAGCCTCCCACGGTTCACATACAGCATGCATACGGCTCCCTGTCACAAATTCTTTGCAAGTTTATTAAGAAAAACGAATCTGTTCAAGGGGGTCGTCGTCATAATACATTTCAATGACACCCACAGTATCTGGGTCTAAGAAGATAAAGGCCTACTCATTCAATAGTTTTCAATTCAATTTCACAGCATAGCTAATGGTCACACCATTGTCTTCCGACAGGTGGCGTCATTCTAACGTGACACGCATTTGCCAGGACCCATCTGTATTACAAATCGTGGAACTAATCTCTAAAAATCGTGATTTTGTTCATCCACCTACAGTAGTTCCTAATTCTGAAAATCACTCCACTCTCCGTAGCTATGACACACTGGGCTGGCTACTACGTCAAACCATGCTTGACGAGCTGAGCAAACTTGCTCCAGTTAGCAGCTTACTGCTAGCTTGTTTGAATGGCCATTGCGGTAGCTAATTTGCCAGCTTGCTGATTAAGATGTATCAATCAATCAATCAATTTTATTTTATATAGCCCTTCTTACATCAGCTAATATCTCGAAGTGCTGTACAGAAACCCAGCCTAAAACCCCAAACAGCTAGTAATGCAGGTGTAGAAGCACGGTGGCTAGGAAAAACTCCCTAGAAAGGCGAAAGCCTAGGAAGAAACCTAGAGAGGAACCAGGCTATGAGGGGTGGCCAGTCCTCTTCTGGCTGTGCCGGGTGGAGATTATAACAGAACCATGCCAAGATGTTCAAAAATGTTCATAAGTGACAAGCATGGTCAAATAATAATCAGGAATAAATCTCAGTTGGCTTTTCATAGCCGATCATTAAGAGTTGAAAACAGCAGGTCTGGGACAGGTAGGGGTTCCTATAACCGAGGCAGAACAGTTGAAACTGGAATAGCAGCAAGGCCAGGCGGACTGGGGACAGCAAGGAGTCACCACGGCCGGTAGTCCCGACGTATGGTCCTAGGGCTCAGGTCTCTCAGTTGGCTTTTCATAGCCGATCATTAAAGAGTTGAAAACAGCAGGTCTGGGACAGGTAGGGGTTTCGTAGCCGCAGGCAGAACAGTTGAAACTGGAATAGCAGCAAGGTCAGGCGGACTGGGGACAGCAAGGTGTCATCATGCCCGGTAGTCCTGACGTATGGTCCTAGGGCTCCAGGTTCTCAGAGAGAAAGAGAGAACGAGAGAATTAGAGAGAGCATACTTAAATTCACACAGGACACTGGATAAGACAGGAGAAGTACTCCAGGTATAACCAACTAACCCCAGCCCCGACACATAAACTACTGCAGCATAAATACTGGAGGCTGAGACAGGAGCGGTCCGGAGACACTGTGGCCCCATCCGAAGAAACACCCGGACAGAGGCCAAACAGGAAGGATATAACCCTCACCCACTCCGCCAAAGCACAGCCCCCGCACCACTAGAGGGATATCCCCAACCACCAACTTACAATCCTGAGACAAGGCCGAGTATAGCCCACAGAGGTCTCCACCACAGCACAAACCAAGGGGGGGCGCCAACCCAGACAGGAAGATCACGTCAGTAACTCAACCCACTCAAGTGACGCACCCTCCCAGGGGACGGCATGAAAGAGCACCAGCAAGCCAGTGACTCAGCCCCTGCAACAGGGTTAGAGGCAGAGAACCCCAGTGGAGAGGGGAACCGGCCCGGCAGAGACAGCAAGGGCAGATCGTTGCTCCAGCCTTCCGTTCACCTTCACACTCCTGGGCCAGACTACACTCAATCATATGACCTACTGAAGAGATAAGTCTTCAGTAAAGACTTAAAGGTTGAGACCGAGTCTGCGTCTCTCACATGGGTAGGCAGACTGTTCCATAAAAATGGAGATCTATAGTATGGCACTAAAGTTATGGGACTGTTCTCAGAAGTCACATGTATCTATCTGACAGCTGGTACTGTGCCTCGCTACTTTAACATTTGGCCAACGCCATAATATTGCAGCTTGAGCAGTGCACTAACCACGGCAGAACAGAAACTGCATTATTATGAAAATATGAATTGTGCTATTAGCTAGAATTTCACTACACTGGATAGCTACAGTGCCTACAGAAAGTATTCACAACTCTTTACTTTTTCCACATTTTGTTGTGTTACAGCCTGAATTTAAAATGGATTACATTTAGATTTGTCACTGGCCTACACACAATACCCCATAATGTCAAAGTGGAATTACTCCACAATACTAATCCTAATTGACAAAGTGAAAAGGAAGCCTGTACAGAACAAAAATATCCCAGAACATGCATCCTGTTTGCAGCAAGGCACTAAAGTAACACTGCAATAAATGTGGCAAAGCAATTCACTTTTTGTCCAATTCACTTTTTGTCCTAAGTACAAAGTGTTATGTTTAGGGCAAAACCAGTACAACACATTACTGAGTACCACTCTCCATATTTTCAAGCATAGTGGTGGCTGCATCATGTTATGGGTATCAATCAATCAATCAATTTTATTTTATATAGCCCTTCTTACATCAGCTAATATCTCGAAGTGCTGTACAGAAACCCAGCCTAAAACCCCAAACAGCTAGTAATGCAGGTGTAGAAGCACGGTGGCTAGGAAAAACTCCCTAGAAAGGCCAAAACCTAGGAAGAAACCTAGAGAGGAACCAGGCTATGAGGGGTGGCCAGTCCTCTTCTGGCTGTGCCGGTGGAGATTATAACAGAACCATGCCAAGATGTTCAAAAAATGTTCATAAGTGACAAGCATGGTCAAATAATAATCAGGAATAAATCTCAGTTGGCTTTTCATAGCCGATCATTAAGAGTTGAAAACAGCAGGTCTGGGACAGGTAGGGGTTCCATAACCGCAGGCAGAACAGTTGAAACTGGAATAGCAGCAAGGCCAGGCGGACTGGGGACAGCAGGAGTCACCACGGCCGGTAGTCCCGACGTATGGTCCTAGGGCTCAGGTCTCTCAGTTGGCTTTTCATAGCCGATCATTAAAGAGTTGAAAACAGCAGGTCTGGGACAGGTAGGGGTTTCGTGAGCCGCAGGCAGAACAGTTGAAACTGGAATAGCAGCAAGGCCAGGCGGACTGGGGACAGCAAGGTGTCATCATGCCCGGTAGTCCTGACGCATGGTCCTAGGGCTCAGGTTCTCAGAGAGAAAGAGAGAACGAGAGAATTAGAGAGAGCATACTTAAATTCACACAGGACACTGGATAAGACAGGAGAAGTACTCCAGGTATAACCAACTAACCCCAGCCCCCGACACATAAACTACTGCAGCATAAATACTCGGGAGGCTGAGACAGGAGCGGTCCGAGACACTGTGGCCCCATCCGAAGAAACCCCCGGACAGGGCCAAACAGGAAGGATATAACCCCACCCACTCCGCCAAAGCACAGCCCCCGCACCACTAGAGGGATATCCCCAACCACCAACTTACAATCCTGAGACAAGGCCGAGTATAGCCCACAGAGGTCTCCACCACAGCACAAACCATGCTTGTAATCATTAAGGACTGAGGAGTTTTTCAGGATAAAAAAGAAAAGGAATGGAGCTAAGCACCGGCAAAATCCTTGAGAAAAACCTGGTTCAATCTGATTTCCACCAGACACTGAGATTAATTCACCTTTCAGCAGGAGAATAACCTAAAACACAAGGCCAAATCTACACTTGAGTTGCTTCCCAAGAAGACAATGAACGTTCCCGAGTGGCCGAGTTACAGTTTTGACTTAAATCTGCTTGAAAATCTATGGAAAGAATTGAAAATGGTTGTCTAGCAATGATCAACAACCAAATTGACTGACCTTAAATCATTTTGAAAAGAATAAAAATGGGCAAATATTGTATAATCCAGGTGTGCAAAGCTCTTAGACTTACCCAGAAAGACTCACAGCTATAATCGCCGCCAAAGGTGGTTCTAACGTGTATTAACTCAGGGGTGTGAATCTTACACAACCAGTCAAAAGTTTGTACACAACCTACTCATTCAAGGGTTTGTCTTTATTTGTAAAAAAAAATTTACATTGTATAATAATAGTGAAGACATAAAAACTATGAAATAACACATATGGAATCATGTAGTAACCAAAAAAGTGTTAAACGAATCAAAATATATTATACAGTGGGGGAAAAAAGTATTTAGTCAGCCACCAATTGTGCAAGTTCTCCCACTTAAAAAGATGAGAGGCCTGTAATTTTCATCATAGGTACACGTCAACTATGACAGACAAAATGAGAAAAAAATATCCAGAAAATCACATTGTAGAATTTATTTGCAAATTATGGTGGAAAATAAGTATTTGGTCAATAACCAAAGTTTCTCAATACTTTGTTATATACCCTTTGTTGGCAATGACACAGGTCAAACGTTTTCTGTAAGTCTTCACAAGGTTTTCACACACTGTTGCTGGTATTTTGGCCCATTCCTCCATGCAGATCTCCTCTAGAGCAGTGATGTTTTGGGGCTGTCGCTGGGCAACACAGACTTTCAACTCCCTCCAAAGATTTTCTATGGGGTTGAGATCTGGAGACTGGCTAAGCTTCTCCAGGACCTTGAAATGCTTCTTACGAAGCCACTCCTTCGTTGCCCAGGCGGTGTGTTTGGGATCATTGTCATGCTGAAAGACCCAGCCACGTTTCATCTTCAATGCCCTTGCTGATGGAAGGAGGTTTTCACTCAAAATCTCACGATACATGGCCCCATTCATTCTTTCCTTTACACGGATCAGTCGTCCTGGTCCCTTTGCAGAAAAACAGTCCCAAAGCATGATGTTTCCAACCCCATGCTTCACAGTAGGTATGCTGTTCTTTGGATGCAACTCAGCATTCTTTGTCCTCCAAACACGACAAGTTGAGTTTTTACCAAAAAGTTATATTTTGGTTTCATCTGACCATATGACATTCTCCCAATCCTCTTCTGGATCATCCAAATGCACTCTAGCAAACTTCAGACGGGCCTGGACATGTACTGGCTTAAGCAGGGGGACACGTCTGGCACTGCAGGATTTGAGTCCCTGGCGGCGTAGTGTGTTACTGATGGTAGGCTTTGTTACTTTGGTCCCAGCTCTCTGCAGGTCATTCACTAGGTCCCCCCGTGTGGTTCTGGGATTTTTGCTCACCGTTCTTGTGATCATTTTGACCCCACGGGGTGAGATCTTGCGTGGAGCCCCAGATCGAGGGAGATTATCAGTGGTCTTGTATGTCTTCCATTTCATAATAATTGCTCCCACAGTTGATTTCTTCAAACCAAGCTGCTTATCTATTGCAGATTCAGTCTTCCCAGCCTGGTGCAGGTCTACAATTGTGCTTCTGGTTCCTTTGACAGCTCTTTGGTCTTGGCCATAGTGGAGTTTGGAGTGTGACTGTTTGAGGTTGTGGACAGGTGTCTTTTACACTGATAACAAGTTCAAACAGGTGCCATTAATACAGGTAACGAGTGGAGGACAGGGGAGCCTCTTAAAGAAGAAGTTACAGGTCTGTGAGAGCCAGAAATCTTGCTTGTTTGTAGGTTACCAAATACTTATTTTCCACCATAATTTGCAAATAAATTCATTAAAAATCCTACAATGTGATTTTCTGGATTTTTTGCCCTCAATTTGTCTGTCATAGTTGACGTGTACCTATGATAAATTACAGGCCTCTCTCATCTTTTTAAGTGGGAGAACTTGCACAATTGTTGGCTGACTAAATACTTTTTTCCCCCACTGTATATTTGAGCTTCTTCAAATAGCCACCCTTTGACTTGATGAGAGCTTTGCACACTCTCTGCATTCTCTCAACCAGCTTCATGAGGTAGTCACCTGGAATGCATTTCAATTAACAGGTGTGCCTTCTTAAAAGTTAATTTGTGGAATGTGTTTGAGCCAATCAGTTGTGTTGTGATAAGGTAGGGGGGGTGTACAGAAGATAACCCTATTTGGTAAAAGTCCATATGATGGCAAGAACAGCTCAAATAAGCAAAGAGAAACAACAGTCCATCATTACTTTAAGACATGAAGGTCAGTCAATAGGGACATTTCAAGAACTTTGAACGTTTTCAAGTACAGTCGCAAAAAACATCAAGCGCTATGATGAAACGTGCTCTCATGAGGACCGCCACAGGAATGGAAGACCCAGAGTTACCTCTTCTGCAGAGGATAAGTTCATTAGAGTTACCAGCCTCAGAAATTGCAGCCCAAATAAATGCTTCACAGAGTTCAAGTCACAGACACGTCTCAACATAAACTGTTCAGAAGGGACTGTGTGAATCTGGCCTTCATGGTTGGATTGCTGCAAAGAAACCATTACTAAAGGACACCAATAATAATAAGAGACCTGCTTGGGCCAAGAAACACGAGCAATGAGCTGGAGTCCAAATTGGAGATTTTTAGTTCCAACCGCCGTGTCTTTGTGAGACGCGGTGTGGGTGAACGGATGATCTCCGCATGTGTAGTTCCCACCGTAAAGCATGGAGGAGGTGGTGTTATGGTGTGGGGGTGCTTTGCTGGCGACACTGTCTGTGATTTATTTAGAATTCAAGGCACACTTAACCATCATGGCTACCACAGCATTCTGCAGCGATACGCCATCCCATCTGGTTTGGGCTTAGTGGGACTATCATTTGCTGTGTAAGGGCTATTTTACCAAGAAGGAGAGTGATGGAGTGCTGCATCAGATGACCTGGCTTCCACAATCCCCCGACCTCAACCCAATTGAGCTGGTTTGGGATGAGTCAGACGGCAGAGTGAAGGAAAAGCAGTCAACGAGTGCTCAGCATACAGTTGAAGTCGGAAGTTTACATACACTTAGGTTGGAGTCATTAAAACTCGTATTTCAACCACTCCACAAATTTCTGTCTGCTCCTGGACACGCTGCTTGGTCCTGTTTTGGTGGGATCTTCTGTCACGCTCGTCATGAAAAGTGGACCAAGGCGCAGCGTGATACGAGTACATACTTTAATAGGTACTTTTCAAATACAACAAAAACAACAAACGATACGTGAAGTCCTCGGTCAATAACCAAACCTACACGGAACAAGATCCCACGAATCACAAGTGCACAAAAGGCTCCCTAAGTATGGTTCCCAATCAGAGACAACAAGCAACAGCTGATTCTCGTTGCCTCTAATTGAGAACCACCCCGGCCAACATAGAAACACATAACCTAGAACAGAACATAGAAAACGAAACATAGACACTACACAAAGAAACTAACACCCTGGCTCAACATACAAGAGTCCCCAGAGTCAGGGCGTGACACCTAAAAATGAATGTTCCCAGAACAGGTGAAATTTTCACTTCCTTTCTCAGAACGTTTAAAAAAACGTTCAGTTTTACCGGTCAGGAAACGTAGGTCTTTGTTCTCAAAACCAATCGGAAACCAAAAAGTTACGTTCCCAGAACTTCCAAGGAACCAAATGTGCTAGCTGGGCTGTGTGTGAATCCTCTTCAGAACCAGTCAAGACAGAGGGGTGCCTCAGGGATCAATACTAGCCCAGTCAATATATGCTCTGGCAGCAGGCATGGAAAGAAAACATGCTGGGCTACAAGTCAAGGCTGTTATGAAAAGGAAGGTCCAATAACATCACTCGCTCACCTTCTTTCATTCGCTTGTCGTGGAAATTTCCACCAGGTACACCTGAAGTCAATTTTAGATGAATCATTGTTTATTAACAGCAAGCTGGAGAGGTCACAGTCAAACTTAGATGCATAAAGTACCGGTCTGAAGTGAGCTCTGCCGGGGCAGTCCCGTTAGTTCTCTTACATACTGCTTACACAGACAAGTTATATTTGCAAGGTTCATAAGGTTGGTTCCTGCATGTGTCTGGCACCGTCTCCTATATTAACATATACAGTTGAAGTCGGAAGTTTACATACATTTAGGTTAGAGTCATTAAAACTCGTTTTTCAACCACTCCCCAAATTTCTTGTTAACAAACTATAGTTTTGGCAAGTCGGTTAGGACATCTACTTTGTGCATGACACAAGTAATGTTTGCAACAATTGTTTACAGACAGATTATTTAACTTATAATTCACTGTATCACAATTCCAGTGGGTCAGAAGTTTACATACACTAAGTTGACTGTGCCTTTAAACAGCTTGGAAAATTCCAGAAAATGATGTCATGGCTTTAGAACCTTCTGACAGGCTAATTGACATCATTTGAGTCAATTGGAGGTGTACCTGTGGATGTATTTCAAGAACGCCTGAAGGTACCACGTTCATCTGTACAAACAATAGTACGCAAGTATAAACACCATGGGATCACGCAGCCGTCATACCGCTCAGGAAGGAGATGCTTTCTGTCTCCTAGAGATGAACGTACTTTGGTGCGAAAAGTGCAAATCAATCCCAGAACAACAGCAAAGGACCTTGTGAAGATGCTGGAGGAACAGGTACAAAAGTATCTATATCCACAGTAAAACGGTTTGCAACTGCAGAAGGGGACAAAGATTGTACTTTTTGGAGAAATGTCCTGTGGTCTGATGAAACAAAAATATAACTGTTTGGCCATAATGATCATCGTTATGTTTGGAGGAAAAAGGGGGTAACTTGCAAACCGAAGAACACCATCCCAACCGTGAAGAACGGTGGTGGCAGCATCATGCTGTGGGGGTGCTTTGCTGCAGGAGGGACTGGTGCACTTAACAAAATAGATGGCATCAAGAGGAAGGAATATTATGTGGCTATATTGAAGCAACATCTCAAGACGTCAGTCAGGAAGTTAAAGCTTGGTCAAAATGGGTCTTCCAAATGGACAATGACTCCAAGCATACTTCCAAAGTTGTGGAAAAATGGCTTAAGGACAACAAAGTCAAGGTATTGGAGTGGCCATCACAAAGCCCTGACCTCAATCCTATAGAACATTTGTGGGCAGAACTGAAAAAGCGTGTGCGAGCAAGGAGGCCTACAAACCTGACTCAGTTACACCAGCTCTGTCAGGAGGAATTGGACAAAATGTACCCAATATATTGTGGGAAGCTTGTGGAAGGCTACCCGAAACGTTTGACCCAAGTTAATCAATTTAAAGGCAATGCTACCAAATACTAATTGAGTGTATGTAAACTTCTGACCCACTGGGAATGTGATGAAAGAAATAAAAGCTGAAATAAATAATTCTCTCTACTATTATTCTGACATTTCACATTCTTAAAATAAAGTGGTGATCCTAACTGACCTAAGACTAGGATTAAATGTCAGGAATTGTGGAAAACTGAGTTTAAATGTATTTGGCTAAGGTGTATGTAAACTTCCGACTTCAACTGTATGTGGGAACTCCTTCAAGACTGTTGGAAAAGCATTGCAGGTGAAGCTGGTTGAGAGAATGCCAAGAGTGTGCAAAGCTGTCATCAAGGCAAAGGGTGGCTATTTGAAGAATCTCAAATATATTTTGATTTGTTAAACACTTTTTATGTTACTACATGATTCCATGTGTTATTGCATAGTTTTGATGCCGTCACTATTATTCTACAGTGTAGAAAATAGTACAAATAAAGAAAAACCCTTCTTCCAAACATTTGACTGGTACTGTATGTAAATGAGATATTTCTGTATTTCATTGTAAATAAATTTGCAAAAATGTCTAAAAACATGTTTCCACTGTCATTATGGGGTATTGTGTGATGGGTGAGAAAAACATATTTAATCCATTTTGAATTCAGGCTGTAACACAACAAAATGTGGAATAAGTCAAAGGGTATGAATACTTTCTGAAGGCACTGTAGCTAGAGGGAGTATTCAGCATTGAGTGTGTGAACTGGCGTTGTTAGCATCACTTTTGTTTCATATGGATTGATGAGACTGATTCAGCTAGCAAGCACAATAGGTAGCTAACTAGCTAGCTTCTAGCTAATTTTCATGCACATTTCGAAATTCATAAATACTGGTCCTACAACCACTAAACTCCTTAGTTAGATGTAGAATCAAGTAGTTAAGACTTGCTCAGGAATAAAACGTCAAATTAGCTATGGATTGGTCGTTTTTGGTAGGATTAATTCAGACAAACGTTCCATACGCACAAAAAGTGTTTACCACAAATTTGTTTACTTCCCTGTTAGTGAGCATTTCTCCTTTGCCAAAATAATCCATCCACCTGACAGGTGTGGCATATCAAGAAGCTGATTATACAGCATGACCATTACACAGGTGCACCTTGTGCTGGGGACAATAAAAGGCCACTAAAATGTGCAGTTTTGTCACACAACACAATGCCACTGATGTCTCAAGTTGAGGGTGCGTGCAATTGGCATGTTGACTGCAGGAATCTCCACCTGAGCTGTTGCCAGATAATTGAATGTTAATTTATCTACCATAAGCCGCCTCCAACGTCGTTTTAGAGAATTTGGCAGTACGTCCAACCGGCCTCACAACCACAGACTACATGTAACCACGCCAGCCCAGGACCTCCATTTCAGGCTTCTTCACCTGCGGGATCGTCTGAGACCAGCCACCTGTACAGCTGATGAAACTGAGGAGTATTTCTGTCTGTAATAAAGCCCTTTTGTAGGGAAAAACTCATTCTGATTGGCTGGGCCTGGCTCCCCAATGGCTGCGCCCCTACCCAGTCATGTGAAATCCATAGATTAGGGCATAATGAATATATTTTAATTGACTGATTTACATATATGAACTAACTCAGTAAAATCATTGAAATTGTTGTATGTTGCGTTTATATTTTTGTTCAGCATAGCTAAGTGGTTAGCTTCTTCCAAAATCAAGCTTTGCTTGGTAACAGCAGAGAATTCCCTCCTGGATCAACAGCCTTGCTGTCTAATATTGGTTTTGTGCATGCAGCAAACTGTGAGTAGAATGTTTTTATTATTTGTATAACTTTATGAGCTGGGATGTCTGTCCTGCAAATACTTTAGGTCAGAGACTGTATAAAATGTTCTCAATGCGCTCGTTAGCATTTAGTTAGCATTCTCTATGGGATTTTGCATGTACTTATTAGCATTGCTAACCTTCGGATTACAAAGGCTCAGTGGGGTTTGAAAATATCGCAACTTGTGTTGGGTATGAAGGTATGACAATCTGGATACCGCCCAAGCCTTATCCCATCAGTGTTTGCGAGTTATCAGCAGTGCGTCATTTGAGCCCAATCCTGCCGGAACAGGATCTGGCACCTCTCCATTTTGAACTGTTTTGTTCCGGAACCTATTTGGGCGGATCCAGTACCTCTCGTGGCATGAACACTAATTTTCACTTTTTGCAATGTAAAAATTCAAATAAAAGCCTTCAAAGTTCATTCGAGTTGCCTCTTCTTAATTCTCCTGCCCCCACAAAAAAAAAAAAAAATGTGAAAAAGTAGATATTCAGCCCGGGCCTAATATTATTGATTTGGGTTGGGCCGGCCCGGGTTTATGGTTTGCGCAACATTGTAACCTATGTTTAAGACCAATGCGTGGCTGTTGTTGAGAAGCGCGCCAGTATCTCTCACATAACTAGAATGAGATTCACTTTCTATGATCTCTCTCCCTCTCTGCCCTGATAGACATGAGCCTGCAACTCTCATCTCTCCAGCGTTGCACTTCATAATTTATTTCCTTATAGAATCATAGCTGCGTGAAGAGTTCTGGAGGAACTGCAGCACCCCTGATAAATTGAAATACATTTGCCGAAGTTATAGAATTACTGCTGTCTGTTCAGAAATAAATGAAATAATTCAGAATAGCCTACTACACCATGAGAAGGCCTATAATTTAGCCACAGAGGATCAATAGCTTCTTTTAAAAATATCATAGCTGTGGATTGTAGCCCAATAACAACGAATAGCCTACAGTCGGGAAAGCGCAGCAAATCTGTCAGTGAAAAAACAGCATGCAGACAAAACATTTAAAATACAATCGAGGTTGGAAAGCAACGACTCCTTCTGAAATGAGAAGACTATGCTGTAGGCTACCAAAATATTTAATCAACTTCCAAATATTGTTCACAAAAGAGAGCGAGAGGGAGATAGGCTTTTGGAACGAGCGCATCGACAATCACCAGCGAGTGAGTTGCGCATCATTGGGTGAGTAAGTGAAACTGGAAAGCATTTTTAGGACTATAATTTCCTCATATTCAAAACAAGGTCGTTTTTATTTATCTCAGATTCTCAGTTTGTTAGTGTCAAAGTAGCCTGCCATTTCGATCAATTGTGCGGTATTAAAAAAGATTCTGCCAAAGTCTCCAGTCATGTAAAATGACGTAGAATTGCATGAAATACGTTTTTAAAAGGGCCAACATTTTCCCGAACCCTAGGCTACTAAAAATGTTCCCCATGTGTGCAACTTCTGTAAGTGTCTCTACTCTACTGCTCTTTGCCACTATGCAAATGTGATAATATGCATGCAATGCTTTATTATATAAGGTGATTTTTTTCTCATGCTTTCCGGTACCTCAGAACTCACCAGGTCACCACACTCTAGCGCTCACTTTTTGTTCCAGCACCTCCCGATTTACAAATTAAGCACTGGTTATCAGACAGATCAGGGTCATGTCGAGAAGGGATGCCGCTAATGTCAAAGTTGCATATTCGAGTCGCATCTGGGCGAGTTTTTGCACTTAGCTAACCCCAACCCTTTCCCTAACCGTAACATAAGTAACAAATAAGAACTGTGTGTGTGTGTGTGTGTAAAAAAACAGGGCAGGAACACAGGCATTCCACACACACCATTCAGAATAGTCATCCTCCAATTGTGACAGCATGTCCATTCATTCACAGGATCAGCCCAACCCACCCCTTTCACTCCCGGTCTACCATGTTCTGACTAAAGACAGAAAGTACCTAAAACCTCCTGCTGACAAAACTATACACAGACCTTTGAAAACCCACTATTACACAGTAAAAATGAAAAATAAACACCACCAGTCTTATGTATGTAACGTTAGCTAACTAAGCACACTGGCACAAGCTAACTACATGACCGCCACAGCTAACGTTAGGGTTGCTTCCGTTGGAACATAATAATACATTATCTTCAGTCATTAGCTAACATCAGTAGCAATCTAACTAACGTTAACTAGCTAGGTGTTCATAGTTTTGCCAGAGTTCTTAAACATATAGCTACTCTCTTTGGTTTAGCCTAGCTAGTTAACTAGCTATGTCTGTCTGGTGTAACGTTAGTTAGCTTGCTAGCTCGCTATCTTACCTGATCCAGATTGCCGGTTGTTGCTGATGCTGTTAATTATATAATGTGAGACTTTTGAGTTCTCTGAGACGGATAGCACGTAGTCCCCAGGACTGGTAATCGAGTCCCTGACCAGGAACACGCCATGTCTCTGAACCTGCAAGAGAGAAACCGCCTCCTGTCGGCTCAACCTTCCCCAGTACCAGCTAGCACGGTCCACGGCATCAAAATTCCCGGCCATGGCTCCAAATCCACTCCGAGGCCTTCCCCTTGCCTCTCCCTATTCGCAACCAGGATTCAACTCATACAAAAACTTTGGTTCACTGGAATACGCTCCGGGAAAAAACATGTCATCGATACCGCTTAAAACCGTTATATCTATGTACATTTCACCGACTCTCACGAAACAATACGGTTCACCCCTTAATTAAGAATTTATTGTGGCAACCAGAAATCTATAATTTATTTGTCAAGGCGTTTTAAAATAAATCTCTGAAGTCATTTGCAACATAAAACTCAGAGGCTGAAATGGCGGATCTTTGGGGAAAGATTGACCTCATCCACCGGATGTAATGAGGTGTAACTAGTCATGATGGACATGTCATTATGGGCATCACATCCATCCATTTTGAGAAGGTCGACAAATAACACAAATAATGTTGATGATTAATCATTTATCAAAAGTTCACCTCTGACTTCAACTCATCTGGTTGCTTGTTAAATATTAGACTACCTAGTTATTTAGCCTAGACCGCAACATTTTGTTATTGATTAATATAAGTAAAGTGTATGCAGCTTCAACAATTTGACACTAGATGTCATTCAAATGCCACTTAATTGTATTTACATTTACATTTGACATTTTTGTCATTTAGCAGATGCTCCTATACATTCATCTTAAGATAGATAGATGGGACAACCACATATCCCTAATAAAATAGAATTTTAAAAAATGTGTCACATGCGCCGAATACAACAGATGTAGGTAGACCTTACCGTGAAATGCTTACTTACAAGCCCTTAACCAACAATGCAGTTCAAGAAATAGAGTTAAGAAAATATTTACTAAATAAACTAAAGTAAAAAATTAAATAAAAAGTAACACAAAACAATGACATAACAATAACCGGGCTATATACGGGGGTACCGGTACCAAGTCAATATGCGGGTGTACAGGTTAGTTGAGGTAATTTGTACATGTAGGTAGGGGTAAAGTGACTACGCAAAGACAATAAACAGTGAGTAGCAGCAGTGTAAAAACAAAAAGGGGGGGGGACAATGTAAATTGTTCAGCAGTCTTATAGCTTGGGGGTAGAAGCTGTTAAGGAGCCTTTTGGCCCTAGACTTGGCACTCTGGTACAGCTTGCCGTGCGGTAGCAGCGAGAACAGTCTATGACTTGGGTGACTGGAGTCTTTGACAATTTTTGGGGCCTTCCTCTGACACCGCCTAGTATATAGGTCCTGGATGGCAGGAAGCTTGGCCCCTGTGATGTATTGGGCCATATGCACATCACCGCCATACCAGGCGGTGATGCAACCGGTCAGGATGCTCTCGATGGTGCAGCTGTATAACTTTTTGAGGATCTGGGGACCCATGCCAAATCTTTTCAGTCTCCTAAGAGGGAAAAGGTATTGTCGTGCCCTCTTCACAACTGTCTTGTTGTGTTTGGACCATGATAGTTTGTTGGTGATGTGGACACCAAGGAACTTGAAACTCTCGACCCGCTCCACTACAGCCCCGTCGATCAATTTTCAATCAATTTTATTTTATATAGCCCTTCTTACATCAGCTAATATCTCGAAGTGCTGTACAGAAACCCAGCCTAAAACCCCAAACAGCTAGTAATGCAGGTGTAGAAGCACGGTGGCTAGGAAAAACTCCCTAGAAAGGCGAAAACCTAGGAAGAAACCTAGAGAGGAACCAGGCTATGAGGGGTGGCCAGTCCTCTTCTGGCTGTGCCGGGTGAAGATTATAACAGAACCATGCCAAGATGTTCAAAAATGTTCATAAGTGACAAGCATGGTCAAATAATAATCAGGAATAAATCTCAGTTGGCTTTTCATAGCCGATCATTAAGAGTTGAAAACAGCAGGTCTGGGACAGGTAGGGGTTCCATAACCGCAGGCAGAACAGTTGAAACTGGAATAGCAGCAAGGCCAGGCGGACTGGGGACAGCAAGGAGTCACCACGGCCGGTAGTCCCGACGTATGGTCCTAGGTGCTCAGGTCTCTCAGTTGGCTTTTCATAGCCGATCATTAAGAGTTGAAAACAGCAGGTCTGGGACAGGTAGGGGTTTCGTAACCGCAGGCAGAACAGTTGAAACTGGAATAGCAGCAAGGCCAGGCGGACTGGGGACAGCAAGGTGTCATCATGCCCGGTAGTCCTGACGTATGGTCCTAGGGCTCAGGTTCTCAGAGAGAAAGAGAGAACGAGAGAATTAGAGAGAGCATACTTAAATTCACACAGGACACTGGATAAGACAGGAGAAGTACTCCAGGTATAACCAACTAACCCCAGCCCCCCGACACATAAACTACTGCAGCATAAATACTGGAGGCTGAGACAGGAGCGGTCCGGAGACACTGTGGCCCCATCCGAAGAAACCCCCGATGTTAATGGGGGCCTGTTCGGCCCTCCTTTTCCTGTAGTCCACGATCATCTCCTTTGTCTTGCTGACATTGAGGGAGAGGTTGTTGTCCTGGCACCACACTGCCAGGTCTCTGACCTTCACCCTATAGGCTGTCTCATCGTTGTCGGTGATCAGGCCTACCACTGTTGTGCCGTCAGCAAACTTAATGATGGTGCTGGAGTCATGCTGGACCACGCAGTCGTGGGTGAACAAGGAGTACAGGAGGGGACTAAGCACGCATCCCTGAGGGGCCCCGGTGTTGAGGACCAGTGTGGCAGATGTGTTGTTGCCTACCCTTACCACCTGGGGGCGGCCCGTCAGGAAGTCCAGGATCCAGTTGCAGAGGGAGGTGTTTAGTCCCAGGGTCCTTAGCTTAGTGATGAGCTTTGTGGGCACTGTGGTGTTGAACGCTGAGCTGTAATCAACGAACAGCATTCTCACATAGGTGTTCCTTTTGTCCAGGTGGGAAAGGGCAGTGTGGAGTGCGATTGAGATTGCGTCATCTGTGGATCTGTGGATCTCAGTCATAGTAAATAAATGTTTCTTCAATAAATTACTTATCAGCAAAATCAGTGCTAGGGGGGAAACAATTCAAGTGTGAGTGTTAGTTCATACTGTGGGATTATTTAAGATATTCCTTGAAGAGTTAGGGTTTCAGATGTTTTTGGAATGGAATAAATGGAACAGAGTCAAACATGTGGTTTCCATATGTTTTATGTGTTTGATACCTTTCCAGTTATTCAATCCAAGCCATTATAATGAGCCCGTCCTCCTATAGCTCCTCCCACCATTCTCCACTGGTTTGAGCATAGCCGGAAGGTAGGGAGGGGCAGTTCCTCTTGCTGCTCAATAGGCAAGTGCCATGGTCTTGTAGAGATGCGAGCTTCGATTGGAAGCCAGTGGAGTGTGCGCAGGAGTGGGTGACATAGGAGAATTTGGGAAGGTTGAACACCAGGAGGACTGCAACCTTCTGGATAAATTGCAGGGGTTTGATGGCACAAGCGGGGAGCCCAGCCAACAGCGAGTTGCAGTAGTCCAGACAGGAGATGACAAGTGCCTGGATTAGGACCTGAATCGCTTCCTGTGTGAGGTAGGGTCGTACTCTATGGATGTTGTAGAGCCCTCAAACTCAACTCTGGACCACAAAGACAGTTCCACTGCATTTCTTTATTGTTCCCCTCTAATCAGGGACTGATTTAGACCTGGGACACCAGGTGGATGCAATTAATTATCAGGTAGAACAGAAAACCTTGAAGGGTAAAAGTTGAATACCCCTGTTGTAGAGCATGAACCTGCAGCAGCAAGTCACTGCTTTTATGTTTTCAGAGAACGACAGGATGTTGTCCAGGGTCACGCCAAGGTTTATGCACTCTGGGAGTGGGACACTGTGGAGTTGTCAACCATGATGGCGAGGTCTTGGAGCGGGCAGGCCTTCACTGGGAGAAAGAGCAGCTCCGTCTTGTCGAGGTTGAGCTTGAGGTGGTGGACCGACATCCATGAGATATCTGCCAGGCACGCAGAGATGCGTGTCGCCACCTGGTAGGAGTGGCCTGCCAGGTAGGATGCAATCAAGGAGTGTGCAGAGCCCGAGACGCCCAGCCCTGAGAGGGTTGAGAGGAGGATCAGATGGTTCACGTGTGTCAAAGGCAGCGGATAGAGGAGAGCGAGTCAGCTTTGGAAGTGTGGAGAGCCTTCGTGACAGAGGAGAGCAGTCTCAGTTGAGTGACCCATCTTGACGCCTTGGGAAGATCTAGGTGGGAATCAAAATCATGCAGCCAGTTACTGAAACGTTTTTTTTTTATTACCTACTAGGTTAGGACAGCAGTCATTATTACATCATTATTAACAAGTAGTTATGTCATGTTACTTGTGTGATGTCATAAGGGCATTAATGAGTAATATTCTACACATTGCTCTGTGAGTCTATGACATCAGACTCTCTCCACTGCCATCTCAATGTACATATTTATATCTTTTATTTATAACTTTCACAAACTTTCCTGTGTTTTTAATCAATTTTTTAAATATCATAAGTATAAAATCATGATCTGTCCCATCTATAAACTATCTTGCTAATTTATTTGTATATTTTCCAAGTAGAAAAGCTATTGAAACTTGCTGGATTTTATAGGCTGGTTTCAGAGACACAGATTAAGCCTTGTCCAGGGCCCGTATCCACAAAGCGTCTCAGAGTATGAATGCTGATCAAGGATCTGTCCATATAACCTTATTCATAATAATAATAATAATTTATTACATTTCTATAGCACTTTTCATAGAATCTCAAAGTGCTTCAAGAGCAAAAAACTAATAATATATCATGACAGGTCAACCAATAGAGGCCAAGTCTTTGAAAGCGCCATCCTCTGAAGATGGAGAGGGTCAGTTCATGGCTTGAGCGAAGAGAGCTGGTCAGAGGATGGTAGGTGATGGTGATGGAGTCTGCTGATGATCTTGTAGAGGGCAAGTCTGGGAACCAGGTTGAGTCTTATATCCACTGTACTTCTCCTCTTCCACTCTGTGTAGCACCCACTTGGGTGATGCCTCAGTAGCTCTGGGCGCCAGAAAACTCACCACACAAAGTTCAGAATAGTAGCCAGTCGTCCTCACTACCAGCCCTCTGCCTCAGCACTGCTGTATTCCTCTATCTCCCGTTCCTCTCACGCTTCAGGAGACTCATCAAATTATGTTCTCAGAAGATCAGGAATTGGCAGCCAGGTGAAACCAAAGAAAATGGTACTGTGTCCAGATGCATTTTTCAAACAAAAACATTAGCCAGCTAGCTAGCTAGCTAGCCAAGCCAAGCCAAGCCAAAAAGTGTTAACCTGTCAGTCAATCTGCAAATTCGTGGCTCAAAAACACCAGATATATGCAATAAAAACTAAATGTTATCAAAAACAAAAGAGCTGATTAAAGATCATCAATTAACAACAACTACAAAATAACTAAATATGTACACATTTACATGAGCTCTGTGCTTATGCTGCTACTAGAGCGCCATGCAAACAATAGAACAGTTATTATGATCTAAAATGCCAAACTGATCTTAGATCAGCACTCCTATTGTGGGAAATTATTCTCTTATATTTTAGATGTGCTGTTAGCTTAATAAGAAAGCATTAATGATTAAACATAATAGGTTTGTACTGTACTGATATAGACTGTTTAACATAACAAGCTGTGATTAATGTGAGGAACCATTAGGGCGTAGGCCGAGACAGACTTGTGATTCACACAGACACACACACTGCCTCTTTGTTAAACCGCTCAAGGACAAACTATGTCTGAGGTTGCTGACTCGAAACAAGTTGTGACGATAACAACTAATGCCTGGCAACAGTGAAGCGCCAAGGGGCTGGGACCAGCCTGTGCGCCAACGATAGGCTGAGTAAGTCTAAACCACGCTCAGACTCTACTCTGATAGGCCTGCATGGAGCAGGAACTATCTCTGTCAGAGTATTAAAATAATAATTTTGGGTTGGGACAGTTAGTTCTCTGTCTGCCCTGCGTGGTGTTTCAGTGGACCCGTATATACGAACATCATATTTACCATTTAAGTGTTTTGCATTAATTAATATACTAGTCTATTTTAGAAGACATGTATTGACCTCTTTTTGTTCCAATACCAGATTTGAATTGACGCAACTTAACACTACTCTTAGATGCTTTGTGGATACGGACCCAGGATTAAAAAACCTTCTCGATGGAGATTCTCTATTGAAAGAGTTTTGTAATCCAGGACTATGTGTTTGTGCCTGTAGTGAATACGGTGGAGGTTACACATACAAACATAATGGTTACACATGGCCCAACCCAACCACATCCTAACCATCCAGACAGATTCACTGACTGGCAGCAGGTGCTGTGTAGAGAGGGTCTGGACGATGTTACTGGGAGGTGGATTGGAGTAGTATTGATCATACAGCAGTCTCATATAAAGATATCAGCATAGGGTCAGGTAATGAGTCTGGATTTCTCCAGTCCTGGAGTTTAGACTACTGTAATAGAGGTTATTGTTTCAGACCCAATAATGTTGGGACTAAAGTATCCGGCCCTCTGTCCTCCAGAGTAGTAGTGTACCTGAATCACAAGGCTGGTACTCTGTCCTTCTACAGTGTCTCTTACACAATGACCCTCCTCCAAAGAGTCCAGACCACATTCACTCAGCCCCTCTATCCTGGGCTTGCACTTATTGGTACTGCTGAGCTGTGTAAACATGGTTTACCCAGCTAGCACATAACGTTCTGAGAACCATAGGTTTCTTAGAGCTTGGTGAGAGAGTGGTTGACCTATGCTTATTTTGCTTACAACCTTCCCACAACTTTCTGGGAATGGTACAGGATAGTTGCTTGGCTTTGGAACATTCAAAGCACCCAAATGTCAGTAATATTCTAGGAACGTTCTCCAACTGGTTTGACATTGGGAATGTTCTCAAATAGTTTAGAGAACGTTAAGAAACAACATTCTTCTGAAGGAATTTCAGTACATCAGCATAACGTTTCCTCATGGTTATATTTAAAGTAATGTTCTCAAATTGTTCAGAGAATGTTAAGACAACTTTCCATAAAAACCACAACAAAACTTTAGTAACGTTCAGAGAACGTTCTAAGAATCTCACTAATGCTTTCTCACAATAGAAAATAAATGGTTGCATGAGTAATGCCTAACAAAATAAATGTCCATGTGTCCTATCTGTGCTTGGAGTTTAAAAAAGTTAACCCAAAATATAACATTGCTTGTCAAGCTTGATGAGGTCAGAATGACACCTTACCAGTTGCGAAAGTACTTACTGCCTGGTCCCAGATCTATTTGTGTCTCCATTGCTCATGTTTGGCAATGGATGACAATGAGTGACAACCCACTGGGCACAAACTGGTTGAATCAATGTTGTTTCAATGTAATTTGTCAACGTATTGTGACGTGGAATCTACGTGGAAAAAAGTCATAAATGTAAACTCTTGTTTTGAGGGTGAAATTTCAACCACAGGATTATGTTATCATGGTAACCACATTTCAACATAGACAATCCTTGTATAAATTATGTTGAATTTGTACCTTTAAAACAACATCAGATCTTCAATGTTATATCCACTATCAGAAAAAAAACTATAGGCTGGGCATTAACTCCTACTGGAGAATGTATTTATCTACAGCTACCTTTTGCTCTCTCATCCAGGGTTTTAACCAAGCCCAGCCCAATAGCTATGTGCTATCATGAGAATGATGTTGAGAGATATCCACTTAAAAACTAAATAGATTCACTGTTGCTATCGAATTCATTCCAAAGAGTAGGTTTAACAGAGCAGATGAAATGTGACCATACTTTATCACTCATAAATCATCAATGAGGCTATTTAGGCCTATATAGCATTTGCAAAGTCATGAACAGCTATTGTTTCAAATTCAACCCAGGGTTCAACTAAAAATAGACAATACATAGGCCTAGGGTTTCAAGCTCTCGTTGATTTCAAATGTAATGATATTTAGTGATATCTATCTCTATGGCCTATCTGCCCTCTCATCGGCTAGAATGGGCCCACCGGACCATCCTCCTTAGTGAATTTAATAAAAAATAAAAATTGTAAAACATTGAAAATGTTATCCTTTTTAGATAAAACTATACTAAATATAATCACGTCACCAAATAATTGATTAAAACACACTATTTTCCAAAGAAGGTCTACAGTAGCCTCAACAGCACTCTGTAGGGTAGCACCATGGTGTAGCCGGAGGACAACTAGCTTCCGTCCTCCTCTGGGTACACTGACTTCAGTACAAAACCTAGGAGGCACATGGTTCTCACCCCCTTCCAAAGACTTACACAGTAATTATGACAACTTCCGGAGGACGTCCTCCAACTTATCAGAGCTCTTGCAGCATGAACTGACATGTTGTCCACCCAATCAAAGGATCAGATAATTAATCTAGTACTGAAAGTATAAACTACAGTTAGCTAGCACTGCAGTGCATAAAATGTGGTGAGTAGTTGACTCAAAGAGAAAGACAGTAGTTGAACAGTTTTGAACAAATTCATTTCTTCCAAAATTAAGGAGAAGCAAGAGAGAAAGAGTGAGAGAGAGTGTCATTTTTTTCTCACTTTCAGTTTCGCTTACTTAGCTCGCAAATGCAGCTAGCTAGTTTAGCCTACTGAAACACCCTGCTCAAACAGAGGGATGCTATATTAGCTAGCTTGCTATGACTTTCCAACACAACACTGGAACTCTTCCGTCAAGGTAAGCTTTTGGTTTTACTAATTTATTGCCACTGGGGCCTGCCGGTGTAACTGCTTACTGACTGTACACTGTAACATTACTGCATGATTGTAGCGGGTTTACAAACGCGTTAGTTCTATTAGCTATGCTGACTATGCTGTTACTTTAGCTAATATGGTGACAACAATGTAGGCTGTGTGTAGTGGTTTGGCTTGGAAATGTTTTTTTACCTGGTCACATACAGCTGATGTGTTGTGCATTGAAGTCCACAAGCGAAGGGAAGAGGAGGAGAGCACATAGATGCGAGAAGGAATACAACATGGCTGCTATGAAAGTGAACTGTGTTTACGCGTGATCAGTGTTGTATTCATTCCGCCGATTCTGTTGAAAACCCTTTCTAAAACGGAACAAAACGGAACAAAATGGGGATAAACATACCTGAATTTGTCCAATAAAAACGATTATTTGCAAATGTTGGACTACTGATTACACCCTATAACAGCTAGATGCAGGCAAGAGTGTGCAAGGCGGTATTGAATGTCACCGTCTGTCCATGTGTCACTGTCTGTCACCTCAAATGTATATCTTGACCTGTGTGCACCTACGTTGTAAACTGTCATTCATAGGCTAGGATGTAGCAACCCCATGATGGGTATAGGGAACATTTGAGTATCATGTAGTAGCCTAAACCTATTGCTGTTACATTGAACTGGGTGAATGGAATATGAATGACAGTCATCCAATATGCTGTAATAGAAATAAGGCCATGCTCATGAAAAACAAATCGTCCTCCCTCATTTTAAACTGCACTGACCGCCACTGATCGCCTCCTCCCGCCTGCCTTCCATCTTTGAGGACATGTATTTCCATTGTTAGAGCGGTCACTCAAATATCTTATGAATATAATAAACCATTTTTGGTCTGCCGTTAATTCCAGTTTGTCTACAAATTAATAATTGATATGCTGGACTCACGTCTCCATCTCAACCAAAAATCTATGTTAAAAAATAGGACTTCATTTAGTCCTATTCCTTAACTGGTTTTTGGTTGAGATGGAGACGTAACTCCAATGTCAATTATTAATTTGTAAACAATAGCCTATTAAATTGTCGACAAGTTAACAAATTATATGTTGGATTCACATCTCAACCTCAACCAAAAATAAAAGTTAAATAATGGGATTATGCCAGTGGCTCAGATGGAACTATCCAAGCAGTAGATACATATCCTTTAAATGTTGACATTTGGTTGTGTTGTCAACCAAACACAATTAAATATAACTTTTGTAATACAGTACAATAGCCTAAAGTTTAGGCTATCATACAAACAAATGTAACATTCAACCTTAAAATGAAAAAATACATCCATGGCCACATTGAGGTTACTGTAACTATAAATGTCTTCTTATGTTACCATATTGATCAACGTCTAAACCAAATATTCACGTTGAAATTACGGTAGCACAGACTGACACTCAGGCTATCTTCCCCAGGGATGCAGTATTAGTTATATTCTAATTAATTATTCTTATATGAGTAAGTTCAAGCTCTTGAATCTGCACATTTCTCATCCTGAATCCAGTCCACTTATCAACTGTTCAGGATGTTAAATAGTGCATGAATTTCCATGTGTAGAACTCCCACCCGCCCTGTGAGGGACTTGGAAATTGTACAGTATCTTGTAAACGAATGGTAGGCTGTGCTGCATTATTGCTTCAGTAACTCAACAGCTTGCATTCAATGTGCATTGCAGCATCTACAGCTTGGTCTCTTATCTAAAACTTGTTGTCAGCAGAGCGTGAAGTCCCCACAGCATCCACTCACTGTCTGCACCAACTCTCCATTAAGAGATCTCGCAAAGAATGAGTGAGCAAGCAAGAGGTACCAAAACCTAATATTAGATAAAGGGAACCTGAGTGAACAAATAACACAGCAATTACATACTTATTTCATTTATTTCATTAACAAAGTTATGCAACACCCAATGCCCCTGCATGAAAAAGTAATTGCACTCAATAACTGGTTGTGCCACCTTTAGCTGCAATGACTCCAACCAAACTCTTCCTGTAGTTCTTGATCAGTCTCATTTTTGACCCACTCTTCTATGCAGAACTGCTTTAACTCAGCGACATTTGTGGGTTTTCAAGCATGAACTGATCGTTTCAAGTCCTGCCACATCATCTCAATTGGGATTAGGTCTAGACTTTGACTACGCCATTCAAAAACGTCACATTTGTTGCTTTTTAGCCATTTCCATGTAGACTTGATTGTGTGCGCTTCTGCTTCCGCTCACAGACGGATGGCCTGACATTCTCCTGTATAATTATCTGATACAGAGCAGAATTCATGGTTCCTTCTATTAAGGCAAGTCGTCCAGGTCCTGAGGCAGCAAAGCATTCCCATCACACTACCACCACAATGCTTGACCGTTGGTATAAGGTTCTTACTGTAGAATGCAGTGTTTGGTTTTCACCAGGCATAATGGGACACATGTCATCCAAAAAGTTATACTTTTGACTCATCTGTCCATAGAACATTCTTCCAAGAGTCTTGATGATCATTCAGGTACTTCCATGTGCTTTTTGGCAAACTTGAGTCAACTTTTGGGATGAGATGGTCCCATTGTGTCTGGCGAATAGGGAATGGTGTCAGCTCTATTCATTTGTTTCTATCTGCAACTTTCTGAATGTTTCACCTCACTCAATATACAGCCCCCAGAATTTGTTCAGGTCTGATTGGTTGACTGAGGGGACACGTGATCATCAATCTTCCTTCCTATTGGCTGTTTGGATTGGCTGAATGATGATTTGCCAACGCCACTGTGCACAACGCTTTTTAAATATTTTTGTATTCCGTCTCCATTCACTGGATTCCTCATGTTACAGTCCCATAGCTCATCCTCTAACTCCTCTTCCTCCTCTTCCTCTTCCTCTTCCTCAGTATCGTCCAGTGTCCTCCATCCTTGCCACTCCCCAGAGGTCCCATCCACAGCTCCAGCCCTGCTTTCCCCCTCGGTTGGCATGCCGTTGGAGTACTTTCCCTGGGCATGGCCCTCCTGTCTCTGGGCATCTTCCTGCTCCTGGATGGTGGGCAGCTTGCACTGCTTGGGGCAGTGCTTCCTTAGGCCCATGAGGAAGGGCTGAGGGAGGGAAAAGATGTCCACGTTGTTGCGATCTAGTGTTCGATCTCTGTGGGTTACACAAGCTCTTGCTCAGTTTCTAATTTTCGTTTTAGAACGTGAAATACTATGATTTTTGGTTCAACTGACAAAGGGTCATAGTGATTAACTATATTATACAAGCTGTATTCGTAATGTTGAGCCGTTTTCATATGACCTGGTCCGTGAGCTCGGTGAAGCCCAACTCGAGGCTTCGCACACAGGTGGTGTGCAGACAGAGGTGGGCAGCCAGGCACTCCATGTCCCATACACCCAGTGGCACGCCAGAGAGGTCAACGGCATCGCCCACGGGAGGGGAAGAGAGGGCGACTTTCAGACTGGGGAGAGGAGAGACACATTAATATCCTATATCAGGAGAAAAATAAGATGTATTGTCCTTGTGCACAGCAGAGAGTCTTGTTCCAGACCATATATTAGTAAAATATACACTTTTAACACACACCATTTTAAAAGTACACCAAAAATGAGGGGTCAACTGACACTGAAAGGGAACACACACACAGTCACTGTCACTAATGACTGGCTGCTAAATGACAGCCTGCTCTCAGGTGAGCTAACTGATTCAGGTGGATTGAGACAGCACTTGGTTGGCTTCTTAGGTCAGGGCTACATCTCAATGAAAGGGAATGAGGCTAGAGAGAAATTAAGGAAACTTACAGTGCCTTGAGAAAGTGTTCATACCCCTTAACTTATTCCACATTTTGTTGTGTTACAGCCTGAATTCAAAATGTATTAAATTGATTTTTTTCTCACCCATCTACACACAATACCCCATAATGACAATGTGAAAACATGTTTTTAGAAGTTGTAGCAAATTGATTGAAAATTAAATACAGAAATATCTCATTTACATAACACCCCTGAGTCAATACACGTTAGAATCACCTTTGGCAGCGATTATAGCTGTGAGTCTTTTTTGGGTAAGTCTCTAAGAGCTTTGCACACCTGGATTGTACAATATTTGCCCATTATTCTTTTCAAAATTCTTCAAGCTCTGTCACACTGGTTGTTGATCATTGCTAGACATTTTCAAGTCGTGCCATAGATTTTCAAGCAGATTTAAGTCAAAACTATAACTCGGCCACTCAGGAACATTCACTGTGTTCTTGGTAAGAAACTCCAGTGTAGATCTGGCCTTGTGTTTTAGGTTATTGTCCGGCTGAAAGGTGAACTTATCTCAGTGTCTGATGGAAAACAGACTGAACCAGGTTTTCCTCTAGGATTCTGCCTGTGCTTAGCTCCATTTCTTTTTTATCCTGAAAAACTCCCTTAATGATTACAAGCATACCCATAACATGATGGAGCCACAACTATGCTTGAAAATATGGAGAGTGGTACTCAGTAATATGTTTAATTGGATTTGCCACAGACTTTGTATTCAGGACAAAACGTTTTTTGCAGTATTACTTTAGTGCCTTGTTGCAAACAGGATGCATGTTTTTTCAGGCTTCCTTCTTTCACTCTGTCAATTAGGTTAGTATTGTGGAGTAACTACAATGTTGTTGATCCATCCTCAGTTTTCTCCTATCACAGCCATTAAACTCTGTAACTATTTTAAAGTCACCATCGGCCTCATGGTGAAATCCCTGACCGGTTTCCTTCCTCCCGGCAACAGAGTTAGGAAGGACGCCTGTATCTTTGTGTAGTGACTGGGTGTATTTATACACCATCCAAAGTGTAATTAATAACTTCACCATGCTCAAAGGGATAATCAGTCTCTGCTTTTTTTTGTTTTTACCCATCTACCAATAGGTGCCCTTCTTTGCGAGGCATTGGAAAACCTCCCTGGTCTTTGTAGTTGAATCTGTGTTTAAAATTCACTGCTCGACTGAGGAACCTTACAGATAATTGTATGTTTGGGGGTACAGAGATGAGGTAGTCATTCAAACATTATGTTAGACACTATTATTCCACAGTGAGTCCATGCAACTTATTGTGTGACTTGTTAAGCACATTTTTACTCCTGAACTTATTTAGGCTTGCCATAACAAAGGGGATGAATACTTATGGGCTCAAGACATTTCAGCTTTTAATTTGTAATTAATTTCAACAAAAAAAACATAATTCCACTTTTACATTATGGGGTATTGTGTGTAGGCCAGTGACAAAAACACTCAATTTAATCAATTTTAAATTCAAGCTGTAACACACCAAAATGTAGAAAACATCAAGGTGTGTGAACACTTTCTGAATGCAATGTAGATCACATTAGGCTTGGGCGGTATAGGCATACCGGGGTATTTTCAAATACCAATGGTATGATTTAAAATACAGTCAATACAGTTGATATGTTGTTGTTTTTCTTGTTTTTTCATCCATTTTATTATTTGTTATTTTAAAATAAATATCTGCAGTCAACTTGTGCACTATATAAAGCAGATTGCATTCTTCATTTCACCTGTTTCATATTTTTTTCAATTTAAAGCCATTCTCCAAAGCAGCTGATTGAGCCAATCACATGGTATGTTTGTTTACAAAGAGCACACGGAGCAAACTGAAGTATCGTGATGTGACGATCCACTGATGTGCAGTGGTGACCAAGTTACACTAATGTTTGCCAGCTAATGATCTTATAAGTGTATGTTAACTACAGTGGAGGCTGGTGGCAGGAGCTATAGGAGGATGAGTTCATTGTAATGGCTGGAATGGAATAAATGGAATGGAGTCAAACATGTGATTTCCATATATTTGATGTGATTGTTTCCATTCCATTTATTCCGTTACAACCATTACAATGAACCCGTCCTCCTATAGCTCCTCCCATCAGCCTCCACTGGTTAACTATCTAAGATGTGCCATATAAATTCTCTCCAGCTCAGGGCTCCAGCTATGCATTTGGTTTGCTAACTTGCTAGCTAAGTGGTTAGCTTGCAAGATCAAGCTTCTTGGTTACAGCAAAGAAAATCAATCCCCTTCCTGGATCAAGATCCCTGCTACCTAATATTAGTTTTGTACATGCAACAAACTGTGAATAGCCTTTTGAGATATTTTAATAACTTTATGAGCTGGGTTGTCTGTCTTTGCGATTAGTTTATTTTTGTTTGCGCTTGTTAGCTTTTAGCTAGCGTCAGCTATGGGAATAGTACTTTGTTATTATTATTATTATTATTATTATTATTATTTTGTTAGCATTCGTTTGTTTTTTTACATTTGGAAAGAAATAGCGGTATACGCCGGTATGGTACAGGAATGGTATGAAGTTCTAAAATTCTGGACACCGCCCAACCCTAGATCACATTGTCGTCTCACACCCCAGTGTATTACCAGACAAAGATATGTGAGGGATAAAACTCATAGAAATTAATATTTACCTTTATCTCGATGATTAGAGGTTCCAAAACTGGAGACGTTCCAAAAAGGGACCACTCCCCTCCCGCCCTCTCCTATCTCTGTGTCGGCACTAATTGCCTCTTAACGAGGGGCAGGGCACTTATTTTAACGAAGCTTACTGCTAGAAAATGACACTTTACTTAATTAACTAACAGACATAGTGGGCAGAAGATCGGTTCCCGTTCCTGTATTCCAGACAGTAGAAGTTGCCTCTAACTGCTGATCCAGAATCAGATATACAGTGGGGAGAACAAGTATTTGATACACTGCAGATTTTGCAGGTTTTCCTACTTACAAAGCATGTAGAGGTCTGTAATTTTTATCATAGGTACACTTCAACTGTGAGAGACGGAATCTAAAACAAAAATCCAGAAAATCACATTGTATGTAATTCATTTGCATTTTATTGCATGACATAAGTATTTGATCACCTACCAACCAGTAAGAATTCCGGCTCTCACAGACCTGTTCGTTTTTCTTTAAGAAGCCCTCCTGTTCTCCACTCATTACCTGTATTAACTGTACCTGTTTGAACTCGTTACATGTATAAAAGACACCTGTCCACACACTCAATCAAACAGACTCCAACCTCTCCACAATGGCCAAGACCAGAGAGCTGTGTAAGGACATCAGGGATAAAATTGTAGACCAGCACAAGGCTGGGATGGGCTACAGGACAATAGGCAAGCAGCTTGGTGAGAAGGCAACAACTGTTGGCGCAATTATTAGAAAATGGAAGAAGTTCAAGATGACGGTCAATCACCCTCGGTCTGGGGCTCCATGCAAGATCTCACCTCGTGGGGCATCAATGATCATGAGGAAGGTGAGGGATCAGCCCAGAACTACACGGCAGGACCTGGTCAATGACCTGAAGAGAGCTGGGACCACAGTCTCAAAGAAAACAATTAGTAACACACTACGCCGTCATGGATTAAAATCCTGCAGCGCACGCAAGGTCCCCCTGCTCAAGCCAGCGTATGTCCAGGCCCGTCTGAAGTTTGCCAATGACCATCTGGATGATCCAGAGGAGGAATGGGAGAAGGTCATGTGGTCTGATGAGACAAAAATTGAGCTTTTTGGTCTAAACTCCACTCGCCGTGTTTGGAGGAAGAAGAAGGATGAGTACAACCCCAAGAACACCATCCCAACAGTGAAGCATGGAGGTGGAAACATCATTCTTTGGGGATGCTTTTCTGCAAAGGGGACAGGACGACTGCACCGTATTGAGGGGGAGGATGGATGGGGCCATGTATCGCGAGATCTTGGCCAACAACCTCCTTCCCCTCAGTAAGAGCATTGAAGATGGGTCGTGGCTGGGTCTTCCAGCATGACAACGACCCGAAACACACAGCCAGGGAAACTAAGGAGTGGCTCCGTAAGAAGCATCTCAAGGTCCTGGAGTGGCCTAGCCAGTCTCCAGACCTTAACCAAAATAACATCTTTGGAGGGAGCTGAAAGTCCATATTGCCCAGCGACAGCCCCGAAACCTGAAGGATCTGGAGAAGGTCTGTATGGAGGAGTGGGCCAAAATCCCTGCTGCAGTGTGTGCAAACCTGGTCAAGACCTACAGGAAACGTATGATCTCTGTAATTGCAAACAAAGGTTTCTGTACCAAATATTAAGTTCTGCTTTTCTGATGTATCAAATACTTATGTCATGCAATAAAATGTAAATTAATTACTTAAAAATCATACAATGTGATTTTCTGGATTTTTGTTTTAGATTCCGTCTCTCACAGTTGAAGTGTACCTATGATACAAATTACAGACCTCTACATGCTTTGTAAGTAGGAAAACCTGCAAAATCGGCAGTGTATCAAATACTTGTTCTCCCCACTTTCATCATCCTAATAGTTATGGCTAGGTTTGGTGGTAGGATAATCTAATCCTAGATCTGAGGTTAGGGCCAACCTCTACAGTACCACAAGCAGAAAGGTAGTGATTGGTCTGAATTTACATTGGGTCCCATGCCACTGTAGTTGAAAGTTTGTATTATCATAACACAGTAGTATGCGTTTGTAAGTGTAACAGAGGTGGTTCTGAACCATGCTCGGTGGTAAGTAACCTTGCCTGAGACCTGAAAACATGTGTTGGCTTCCCAAGTGAATGCAAAGGCTTTAGCTCAACAGGCTAACACAGTTTTGTGGAACATAGAAGACTACAGGTATATGAGATAATTGGGGCATACACTGAGTGTACAAAACATTAGGAACACATTCCTAATATTGAGTTGCACCCCCTTTTGCCATCAGAACAGCCTCAATTCGTCGGGGCATGGACTCTGCAAGGTGTCGAAAGCATTCCACAGATGCTGGCCCATATTGACTCCAATGCTTCCCACAGTTGTGTCAAGTTGGCTGAATGTCCTTTGGGTGGTGGACCATTCTTGATACACACAGGAAACTGTTGAGTGTGAAAAACCCAGCAGCTTTGCAGTTCTTGACACACTCATACCGGTGCGCCTGGCAAATCAAATAGCATTGTATTTGTCACATGCGCCGAATACAACAAGTGTAGACTTTACCGTGAAATGCTTACTTACGAGCCCTTTCCCAACAATGCAGTTAAAAAATAAGAAAATTAACAAATAGATAAAAATTAAATAGTAACACAATAAAATAACAATGACGAGGCTATATACAGGCTATATACAAGGAGTACCAGTAACGAATCAGTGTACTAGGGTATGAGGTAGTTAGGGTGATTGATTGAGGTAATATGTACATATAGGTAGGGGGTGAAGAGCAGAAAGTCTGGGTTTAATTAACTGTTCAGCAGTCTTATGACTTTGGGGTAGAAGCTGTTAAGGAGCCTTTTGGTCCCAGACTTGGCGCTCCGGTATCGCATGCCGTGCAGTAGCATAGAGAACAGACTGTGACATGGGTGGCTGGAGTCTTTGACAATTTTTAGGGCCTTCCTCTGACACCACCTGGTATAGAGGTCTTGGATGACAGGGACCTTGGCCCCAGTGATCTACTGGGCCGTACGCATTACCTTCTGTAGCGCCTTGCGGTCGGATGTCAAGCAGTTGCCATACCAAGCGGTGATGCAGCCAGTCAAGATGCTCTCAAAGGTGCAGCTGTATCACTTTTTGAGGATCTGAGGGCCCGTGCACCTACTACCATACCCCGTTCGAAGGCACTTAAATATTTTGTCTTGCCCATTCACCCTCTGAATGGCACACATACACACTCCATGTCTCAATTGTCTCAAGGCTTAAAAATCATTATTTAACCTGTTTCCTACACTTCATCTACACTGATTGAAGTGGATTTAACAAGTGACATCAATAAGGGATCATAGCTTTCACCTGGATTCACCTGGTCAGTCTATGTCCTGGAAAGAGCAGGTGTTCCTAATGATTTGTACTCTCAGTGTACACTAACAGTACAAATCCCTCCATAAGAGCCCTTGATTTGCTTTTCAGTCCATCACTGACTTCGCAAGCTGCGGAACATCCCCTGTGTTCATCCCCAATAAAGAGTGTGAGTAGATATTGTGAGGGTTAAAGAATATGGATTACTCTAGTTGGATTAGAAAGGAGTCATTTTCTACACTAAAAGGTACAACTGGCAGCCGGAATCCGTTTCAGGATATCATGCACTAGCATTAGTGTGTGCAACACACGTCTTTCTGCACAATAGTTACTGTAAAAAGGTGCTGCTAGCATCTGGAATACCTTCGAGTATATCGAGCCCTACCATTGGCACAATGAGCGAGTATCTCCCAGTTGCAGAGTCATCCAAACAATGTGGCGGCTGCACTAAGCCTGGGGTTAAGTGCTAGCGCCATGTGCCGGGGAAGAGGGAGACGGGCGTGAAACTAACACACAGAAGCAGCCAGGGGAGAGAGAGCCGCGTTGAAGCTAATCGCATTAGTACAGTAGTACAAGCCTCTCGCATTCCTTCCAGTTTATTCCCCTGTAACAGTAGCAGAGAATGAGAAGAATGCTTAGGGGGGATGGCAAGGGAGACAGAGAGAGAGAAATAGAGAGTGTTCCAGAACATGTGGGTCTCTGACCTCCTTCTGCACCCAGCATGGCAGTACACAGTCACACACACACACACACACACACACACACACACACACACTTTTCTCTGTTGTGAAGGCACCCTCTAAGATTTCATCGCTCTTCTTTTTTCTTCTTCTTTACAGTGCCTTGCAAAAGTATTCATCCCCCTTGGCGTTTTTCCTATTTTGTTTCATTACAACCTGTAATTTAAATGGATTTTTATTTGGATTTCACGTAATGGACATACACAAAATAGTCCAAATTGGTGAAGTGAAATAGAAATAAATAACGGAAAAGTGGTGCATGCATATGTATTCACCCCCTTTGCTATGAAGCCCCTAAATAAGATCTGGTGCAACCAATTACCTTCAGAAGTCACATAATTAGTTAAATAAAGTCCACCTGTGTGATGATCTGTTACATGATTACAGTATATATACACATGTTCTGAAAGGACTCAGAGTCTGCAACACCACTAAGCAAGGGGCACCACCAAGCATAATTTCCTCATATCGCATGTGTCCAGTACACGATTTGTGTCCACCACACAATTTTCTTCATAATGCATTCGTGTCCAGTACACGATTTTCTTCATCAAGAATTCAAATTCCAAGGCTAGGGTCTAGGGTTAGAGATAAGGTTAGGGGTTAAGGTTAGGGCTAGGTAACATGTTAGCGAAGTAGTTAAAGGGTTAAGGTTAGGGTTAGGGCAGCGGTTCCCAAACTAGGGGTCACCTTATATGAAAATGGGGTCGCGGGAGAATTTCCAAAATCCTGAAAAATATATAAATATACAAAAATACAGTTTATATACTGAACAAAAATTTAACCCAACATGCAACAATTTAGAATATTTTACTGAGTTACAGTTCATTTAAAGGAAATCAGTCAATTTAAATAAATAAATTAGGCCCTAATCTATGGATTTCACATGACTGGGGAAGGGCCACCCACTGGGGAGCCAGATCTAGCCAATCAGAATGAGTTTTTCCCCACAAAAGGGCTTTATTACAGACAGAAATACACCTCAGCACCCCCTCAGATGATTCCGCAGGTGAAGAAGCCGGGTGTGGAGGTCCTGGGCTGGCGTGGCTACACGTGGTCTGTGGTTCTGAGGCCAGTTGGACGTACTGCCAAATTCTCTAAAATGACGTTGGAGGTGGCTTATGGTAGAGAAATTAACATTAAATTATCTGGCAACAGCTCTGGTGGACATTACCACAGTCAGCATGCCAATTGCACGCTCCCTCAAAACTTGAGACATCTGTAGTATTGTGTTGTGTGACAAAACTGCACATTTTAGAGAGGCCTTTTATTGTCCCCAGCACAAGGTGCACCTGTGTAATGATCATGCTGTTTAATCAGCTTATTGATATGCCACACCTGTCAGGTGGATGGATTATCTTGGCAAAGGGTAAATGCTCACTAACAGGGATGTAAACACATTTCTGGTCAAAATTTGAGAGAAATAAGCTTTTTGTGCGTATGCAATATTTCTGGGATCTTTTCTTTCAGCTCATGAAACATGAGACCAACACTTTACATGTTGCGTTTATATTTTTGTTCAGTATACAGTATATTATATCGTCATTGTTTCTCAAAATTATTGTAATGTGGTTAACCTTAAAAATCTAAATGAAAATTATTCAAATCTAAATGATGAAATTCATGGGAAAAGGCCGCACTTGACCGTTGCACTTGAATCATTCCCATGGTGAATGGCTAGGCAAGCTACACTATGAAACCACACACTATTGCAGAGACTTGGATATCACCAGCCACAATTGATATGGTGAAAACAATGTGTGTGGAGGCAGAGGCACACTGTTAAACAAATAATTTATGCTATTGCTAGCATTCAAGAAGAAACTGACTGAACGACTCAAAAACTCCCCAGCTTATGCTCTCCAAATGGAAGTTAGCTGTGAGGCCCGAGATGCCCATGCATTGACTTTTGTTCGCTATACATGTTGGGGGATGCTATTCACAAGGACATATTGTTCTGTCTCACGATTCCCGAGCATGAAACGGCACAGGGATGTTCTGTGTGCTGCTTGGCTATAATGACGAAAAACAGATTCCATGGAATCGAATGGTGGGCTTTTGCACAGATGGGGCTCCATCTATGGTGGGACGGCGGGCAGGCCTGTGCACTCTGGTTATGAATGTGTCTCTCTCTGCCATATGGACACATTGTATGATACACCGAGAGCAACTGGCGGCAAAAGAGCTGAGCACAGAACTCGGAGATATACTGCAGAAGGTAACTTCCATTGTAAACTACATTAAACCCCATCCACTGCGCAAAACGACAAAAACAATTCACAAGGTTGGGGTCGCGAGAATTTTCAGATATCAAAATGGGGTTGTGGAACAAAAAAGTTTGGGAAGCCCTAGGTTAGGGTTAGCTAACATGCTAGCTCAATAGTTAAAAAGTTGTTAGTTGCAAAGTTGCTAATTAGCTAAAATGCTAAAGTTGTCCATCATGTGATTTGAACACGCAACGTTTGGGTTGCTAGACCTTCCCGTTAAACGCTCACCCATCCTCCCCGACCATCCTCCCTCCTATCGTTTCTGTCTTAAGTAACCTACTGCCTTCATCTGTGATTGAAATGCACTGTATACAAAATCGTGTGGTGGACACTATATGTTTTTTTTCACGTGTCTGTCTCTGTCACGAATTTTGCGTAAGTAATTTGTGTCTATTACACGATAATTTGTGATAGTGGGTTGGTGTACCACAATTCAGCTTCTAGCTGCTAATGTGTACAAGATTACCTATAAACACTCTTGCATGCGTGTTTGTACTTGACACTGTACTAGGTGTGCGTCCCAACTGCCATCATATTCCCTATACAGTATAGCACACTACTTTTCACCACACTACTTTTGACCAGAACCCTATGTGCCTTGGTCAAAGATAGTGCAATATGTAGGGATTAGGGTGCCATTTGAGACAGTCCGTCAAACAGGTGTGTGTGTGTGTGTGTGTGTGTGCCTGCAGTGAGTGAGTTAGTGAGTGATTTAGTAAGTGGATTTGTGAATGAGTGCATGCATGTGTATGCAGGTGTCCTGTCGTAGTGGCAGTGGCCTCACCTGGGCTGAAGCTTGCTCTTCAGGAGCCCCTGCCTGCGCCACTGGGAGTGAGGGCTCAGGTGGTACATCAACTGATGACACACCTTCTCCATAGCACCCAGGGAATCCCGTTCCTGGGGGGGTGGGGGAGAGAGAGAGAGAGAGAGAGAGAGAGAGAGAGAGAGAGAGAGAGAGAGAGAGAGAGAGAGAGCGAGAGAAAGAAAGAACATTTAGAAGTGTGTCGGAGACAGCCTTGAAAATGTTCATTTTGTCTTTAGTGTCATAAATTATCCTTGCCTGTGCTCTGTAAAAATATGGGGGGGGGCACATGACCTCCTCCTTAGGACCATCTGGAGGAACGCCCAGAATGTGTTCTACAGTTGAAGTCAGAAGTTTACATACACCTTAGCCAAATACATTTAAACTCAGTTTTTCACAATTCCTGACATTTAATCCTAGTAAATCCTAGGTCAAATGTTTCGGGTAGCCTTCCACAAGCTTCCCACAATAAGTTGGGTGAATTTTGGCCCATTCCTCCTGACAGAGCTGATGTAACTGAGTCAGGTTTGTAGGCCTCCTTGCTCGCACACGCTTTTTCAGTTCTGCCCACAAATGTTCTATAGGATTGAGGTCAGGGCTTTGTGATGGCCACTCCAATACCTTGACTTTGTTGTCCTTAAGCCATTTTGCCACAACTTTGGAAGTATGCTTGGGGTCATTGTCCATTTGGAACACCCATTTGCGACCAAGCTTTAACTTCCTGACTGATGTCTTGAGATGTTGCTTCAATATAGCCACATCATTTTCCTTCCTCATGATGCCATCTATTTTGTGATGTGCACCAGTCCCTCCTGCAGCAAAGCACCCCCACAGCATGATGCTGCCACCCCCGTGCTTCACGGTTGGGATGGTGTTCTTCGGCTTGCAAGCCGTCCCCCCTTTTCCTCCAAACATAATGATGGTCATTAAGGCCAAACAGTTCTATTTTTGTTTCATCAGACCAGAGGACATTTCTCCAAAAAGTACGATCTTTGTCCCCGCAGTTGCAAACCGTAGTCTGGCTTTTTTTTTATGGGGGTTTTGGAGCAGTGGCTTCTTCCTTGCTGAGCGGCCTTTCAGGTTATGTCGATATAGGACTAATTTTACTGTGGATATAGATACTTTTGTACCGGTTTCCTCCAGCATCTTCACAAGGTCCTTTGCTGTTGTTCTGGGATTGATTTGCACTTTTTGCACCAAAGTACGTTCATATCTAGGAGACAGAACGCGTCTCCTTCCTGAGCGGTATGATGGCTGCGTGGTCCCATGGTGTTTATACTTGCGTACTATTGTTTGTACAGATGAACGTGGTACCTTCAGGCATTTGGAAATTGCTCCCAAAGATGAACCAGACATGTGGAGGTCTACAAAAAAAATTCTGAGGTCTTGGCTGATTTCTTTTGATTTTCCCATGATGTCAAGCAAAGAGGCACTGAGTTTGAAGGTAGGCCTTGAAATACATTCACAGATACACCTCCAATTGACTCAAATTATGTCAATTAGCCTATCAGAAGCTTCTAAAGCCATGACATCATTTTCTGGAATTTTCCAAGCTGTTTAAAGGCACAGTCAACTTAGTGTATGTAAACTTCTGACCCACTGGAATGGTGATACAGTGAATTATAAGTTAAATAATCTGTCTGTAAACAATTGTTGGAAAAATTACTTGTGTCATGCACAAAGTAGATGTCCTAACCGACTTGCCAAAACTATAGTTTGTTAACAAGAAATTTGTGGAGTGGATGAAAAACGAGTTTTAATGACTCCAACCTAAGTGTATGTAAACTTCCGACTTCAACTGTATATGTTAAGATAGGAGACGGTGCCAGACACATGCAGGAACCAACCTTATGAACCATGCAAATATAACTTGTCTGTGTAAGCAGTATGTAAGAGAACTAACGGGACTGCCCCGGCAGAGCTCACTTCAGACCGGTACTTTATGCATCTAAGTTTGACTGTGACCTCTCCAGCTTGCTGTTAATAAACAATGATTCATCTAAAATTGACTTCAGGTGTCCCTGGTGGAAATTTCCACGACAAGCGAATGAGAGAAGGTGAGTGAGTGATGTTATTGGACCTTCCTTTTCATAACAGCCTTGACTTGTAGCCCAGCATGTTTTCTTTCCATGCCTGCTGCCAGAGCATATATTGACTGGGCTAGTATTGATCCCTGAGGCACCCCTCTGTCTTGACTGGTTCTGAAGAGGATTCACACACAGCCCAGCTAGCACATTTGGTTCCTTGGAAGTTCTGGGAACGTAACTTTTTGGTTTCCGATTGGTTTTGAGAACAAAGACCTACGTTTCCTGACCGGTAAAACTGAACGTTTTTTTAAACGTTCTGAGAAAGGAAGTGAAAATTTCACCTGTTCTGGGAACATTCATTTTTGGGTTGCAGGGAAGTTCTGAGAATGTTTTACTATGGTTTAATTAACATTCTGAGAACAGAAATTACTTCCTTAAAACTTTCACTGAATGTTTCAATAAGACTTTTAATAACAGTGCTAGCTTAGATTGACTGTTTTGAACTCCAAGCACAGATAGGACACATGGAAATTAATTTGCTTAGGCATTAATCATGCAAACACATTTCTTTTTTTATTGTGGCATGGCGTCTATGATATTAGAACCTATGATCTTCTGTTCTCTATCCATGGAATTAGTCCACTGCGCCACCAGGATGGAGATAGCATGCCATGTTTCTTTTAACTCACACAAAGCTGTTCATTTTAGTC
Organism: Coregonus clupeaformis; assembly: GCF_020615455.1. Classification (NCBI taxonomy): domain Eukaryota; kingdom Metazoa; phylum Chordata; class Actinopteri; order Salmoniformes; family Salmonidae; genus Coregonus; species Coregonus clupeaformis. The sequence goes on from NC_059215.1 coordinate 2,882,573, forward strand.
TATTCAAACAGATCCCATTACAAAGGAAACAATCACTCATTAAGATTAGTGGACGCTGCCAACACACCTGAACACACCTACCTAAGGGTAGGTAACAACACATCTGCCACACTGATCCTCAACACGGGGGCCCCTCAGGGGTGCGTGCTCAGTCCCCTCCTGTACTCTCTGTTCACCCATGACTGCATGGCCAGGCACGACTCCAACACCATCATTAAGTTTGCCGACGACACAACAGTGGTAGGCCTGATCACCGACAACGATGAGACAGCCTATAGGGAGGAGGTCAGAGACCTGGCCGTGTGGTGCCAGGACAACAACCTCTCCCTCAACGTGACCAAGACATAGGAGATGATTGTGGACTACAGGAAAAAAAAGAGGACTGAGCACGCCCCCATTCTCATCAACGGGGCTGTAGTGGAACAGGTTGAGAGCTTCAAGTTCCTTGGTGTCCACATCACCAACGAACTATCATGGTCCAAACACACCAAGACAGTCGTGAAGAGGGCACGACAAAGCCTATTCCCCCTCAGGAGACTAAAAAGATTTGGCATGGGTCCTCAGATCCTCAAAAAATTCTACAGCTGCACCATCGAGAGCATCCTGACTGGTTGCATCACCGCCTGGTATGGCAACTGCTTGGCCTCCGACCGCAAGGCACTACAGAGGGTAGTGCGTACGGCCCAGTACATCACTGGGGCAAAGCTTCCTGCCATCCAGGACCTCTATACCAGGCGGTGTCAGAGGAAGGCCCTCAAAATTGTCAAAGACTCCAGCCACCCTAGTCATAGACTGTTCTCTCTGCTACCGCACGGCAAGCGGTACCGGAGTGCCAAGTCTAGGTCCAAAAGACTTCTCAACAGCTTCTACGCCCCAAGCCATAAGACTCCTGAACAGCTAATCATGGCTACCCGGACTATTTGCACTGCCCCCCCACCCCATCCTTTTACGCTGCTGCTACTCTGTTAAGTATTTATGCATAGTCACTTTAACTCTACCCACATGTACATATTACCTCAACTACCTCAACTAGCCGGTGCCCCCGCACATTGACTCTGCAACGGTACCCCCCTGTATATATAGCCTCCCTACTGTCACTTTATTTTACTTCTGCTCTTTTTTTTCTCAACACTTTTTTTGTTGTTTTATTTTTACTTTTTTTGTTTAAAATAAATGCACTGTTGGTTAAGGGCTGTAAGTAAGCATTTCACTGTAATGTCTGCACCTGTTGTATTCGGCGCATGTGACCAATAAAATTTGATTTGATTTGATTTGATCACACTTAACAAGATAGAGGATAGAGAGAGTTTTGTTGATGCTGAGAACGGAATGTACAGTGCCTTCAGAAAGTATTCACACCCCATTACTTTTTCCACATTTTGTTGTGTTACAGCCTGAATAAAAAATTGATTACATTTAGATTTTTTGTCACTGGCCTACAGTACACACAATACCCCATAATGTGAAAGTGGAATTATGTTTTTCCACATTTTTACAAAATAATAAAACATTTAAATCTGGAATGTTTTGAGTCAATAAGTGATCATCCCCTTTGTTATGGCAAGCCTAAATATGTTCAGGAGTAAACATAAGCTTAACAAGTCACATAATAAGTTGCATTAACTCACTCTGTGTGCAATAATAGTGTTTTAACATGATTTTTTAATGACTACCTCATCTCTGTACCCCACACCTACAATTATCTGTAAGGTCCCTCAGTCGAGCAGTGAATTTTAAACACAGACTCAACTACAAAGACCAGGGAGGTTTTCCAATGCCTCACAAAGAAGGGCACCTATTGATAGATGGGTAAATTAACAAAATAAAAGAAGCAGACATTGAATATCCCTTTGAGCATGTTCAAGTTATTAATTACACTTTGGATGGTGTATCTATACACCCAGTCACTACAAAGATACAGGTGTCCTTCCTAACTCAGTTGCTGGAGAGGAAGGAAAACGCTCAGGGATTTCAGCATGAGGCCAATGGTGTCTTTAAAACAGTTACTGAGTTTAATGGCTGTGATAGGAAAAAACCGAGGATGGATCAACAACATTGTAGTTACTCCACAATACTAACCTAATTGACAGAGTGAAAAGAAGGAAGCCTGTACAGAATAAAACATATTCCAAAACATGCATCCTGTTTGCAACAAGGCACTAAAGTAATACTGCAAAAAATTTGGCAAAGTAATTAACGTTTTTTCCTGAATACAAAGTCTTATGTTTGGGGCAAATCTAATAAAACACAATACTGAGTACCACTCTCCATATTTTCAAGCATAGGGGTGGCTGCATCATGTTATGAGTATGCTTGTAATCATTAAGGACTGGGGAGTTTTTCAGGATAAAAAAGAAACGGAATGGAGCTAAGCACATGCAAAATCCTAGAGGAAAACCTGGTTCAGTCTGCTTTCCACCAGACACTGGGAGATTAATTCACCTTTCAGCAGGACAATAACCTAAAGCACAAGGCCAAATCTACACTGGAGTTGCTTACCAAGAAGACAGTGAATGTTCCTGAGTGGCAGAGTTACAGTTTTGATTTATATCTACGGCAAGACCTGAAAATTGTTCTCTAGCAATAATCACAACCAATTTAACAGAGCTTGAAGAATTTAAAAATAAATAAAAAGAATGCACAATCCAGTTGTGGAAAGCTCTTAGAGACTTACCCAGAAAGACTCACAGCTGTAATCACTTAATGTAAACACAACTGAAGACAGTCATTTTTGGAGACAGGTGTTTGACACGACAGCGCTACGGTTGCAAGCAAAAGTGAGTCATAGCGGTTGCTAACTAACTGTGAACAGCCTTAGCTAGCTAGATCTACTTTCAAGCATATTCAATTCAAATTCAAATAACTTTATTTTCCTGTGAGAGGAAAACTTATTTTAAGGAGTGGTTCATACAACAAAGCACAAATATTTTTTAATAAAATGTATACAATAAAGGTGAGTTCATCTCTAGTCATCTCTAGTGAATGATTGCTTAGTTCTTGCAGATGGAACACTGTCAGAGGTTGTTTGAATGAGTGTGCTGCCTCTATTGAAGTGTTTCCATTTCCATCTCATTATTTTCTTTGCCCACCATCTCTCTACCTCTGCCTGTCTAAACTATTCCCAGGCCTGACCTTTCTGCTTGAGAAGGGAGAGGAAACTCATGAATTAATATCTCAATTCTGTTAAGCTGCCATCCTGAAGACAAACATCTATAACTACACACATACAGTCATTTATACAGTAGGTGTGCATGTGGTTCATTAGCTCCAGCATTAACAACAGCCTTGCTAGTCCAGTTAAGGCGCTAGGGTGAATTACTCATCTCACTCAGATGGGGGTTAGCTCTCTCTCTCTCTCCCTCTCCCTCTATCTCTGTGTATGTGTCTGTGTGTGTGTGTGTCAGAGAGCGAGAGAGAGAGAAGGGGTGGGTGGGGGGGGGTGCAAAGACAGAGGTTATGAATGTGTTTGAGTTTGGGTGTGCGCACGTGCCTGTATGTATGTGTGCACATAAGCGCAACAGAGGTTAGCTGTGAGGCCCCATCTCTGTAGCATCAAACCCACCCCCTCTCTCCCTGCTCCATTCAAGTGGTGATTATCAGAGCAAACCAATGAAAGCAAAGCCACAGCGGTAAAATGAATGGGTACAGCGACACATCTCAACACAAAAACATGAGTTACATTGTCTGTCAACAACTGCAATGGAAGGTAACACACACATATACAAAAGATAATGAACGATGACTACTTTGATAGACAAAATAAATGTTGTCAAGCAATGCTATTTCCATCATAAGAAAGCAATTTCATACCCTTCCTATGTGCTTGTGTGAGTGCTTCTGTGAGTGCATATGAGAGAGAGAGAGCGAGAGAGTGAGAGAGAGAGTGTTCCTCAGGCAGTCGGTCTCTATATATAGTTCAGTCTCTGTGAGCGTGTATGTCTGACACCAACCCTCAATGGCTTGTCATCTTGTTATCTTGGACTATTCACAACTGGAGACTGGAGGACATTTTCTAAATGGCTCATGGTGACCACTCTTAGAACACACATTCTCAGCAATTATTGTGAAGTAACAAATCAAGACAAAACATCTCTATGGTCAATTTCTCTCGGCTCGCCTTTGTCATGTATTATTTCTGCCAGTGAGTGAGTGGGTGAGTCACTGAGCCCTCAAACATTGCGGTGAGCACATTTCAATCTCTGCCCCAGCCATGTCCACTTCAAAGTTAATAAATTGGAGATGACTACAGATGGGAACTTCCCCTATGCTTGTATCCAGACACACACATACACACACACACACACACACACACGCACACAAGCACGCGTGCACACACGTGCATGCAAATGCATTAATGCACAATCACACACATATGCACACACAGTATATTCATTCATGCTTTTCAAACAAACTCATCCAAATGTAATTACACTGGCATTGGTAAGTTACACACCAATGCTGAAGAGAAAAGTATGTGTGAGTGAGTGAATGAGAGAGAGAAAGAGAGATTGTGTGTGTAGGAGAGAAAGAGAGAGAGAGAGAGTGATTGTGTGTGTGTGTGTGTCAGAGATTGTGTGCACGAGAGAGACATGGTTCCACCGTCTTGGGGCAGGTCACGCATCTGGCCAGGCTGATGATGAGGTCGTGGGTGATAGGATCCACCAGGTTCCTGAAGCTGGCGTAGCGGTACAGCACATCATCCAGAGACGTGGACTCCATGCCTAGATCCTACAGCCAGGGGAAAGGGATTGACTGATTACATTGAATTCATTTGGGGGCGAATCCTAACTTCCACTTAAGTTTCCACTTAGTCATACATTGATGTCAATAGTGCGGTATGGTGATCATGCAGCACACACAACATTGTGCAATGACGTCACCCACCAATACAGCTAAAGTCAACTGTCGTGCACAGAGTGACACACTAGCTTCTTGCTCTGTCAGTAGCACAGTTGACTTTAGTGATGCTGTAAGCTTATATTTGTCCTATTTCACACATGTATTGGAAATGTTTTTTTGGCATATACCACTCATCTTAAGACACCTTCAGAGAGTAGGGTCACCATTATCAACAGCAACCAGTTAAGTGCCTCGCTCAAGGGCACAACAACATATTTTTCACCTTATCGGCCCGGGGATTCGAACTAGTGACCTTTTGGTTACTGGCCGAACACACTACCCGCTAGGCTACCTGCTGCCGTACTGGACAGGGTTCCAAGTTTGCTTCTTCCCTAGAAGACCGGGACGCAACTCACTCTGTTCCATAAGCACACTATCCCCAGCACAGCTTCTACTCTGTACTACACTACTTAAAGTTGCGGGTTCAATCCCCACAAGACACCTTCATGGGCTGGTTTCCCAGACACAAATGAAGGCTAGTCATGGACTAAAAAGCGTGCTCAATGCAGATTATCCATCGAAAGTGTTTCTTATTCCACGACTATGCTTAATCTGTGTCCAGGAAACTGTCCCTCAATGTAGCCTACTCATTTACCTTCCCTGGGAGAGAACATCTGAATGCGAAATGACTGTCCAGCTCCAACAGATGTTGAGTCCCAAATGGTACCCTATATAGTACACTACTTTGGAGCACTACCCTATGGGCCCAGGTCAAAAGTAGTACAATATATAGAGAATAAGGTGCTATTTGGGACGCAGACCGAGTGATTAGCAATGCACATGTGCACAGGGATGTCAGGTGGGACAAATAGCATTTACGTCATAATGGATTCTCCATTTGAAAGAGAACAACGCCTCTGCTCTGCTCTACAACTGGCCCACGCTGGCCTGCTAACATTAGCATGAAAATACACCGGACATCATGGGATACAAAGCAAAAGGAAAACATGATGCAGTGGATACTGGGCAGAGTAAGACACGGACCTGCTTTTAAAACAAGGGTCATATTCACTAGGAACGAAATGGAAGCAAATGGGCTGAAATGGGGAGGGTGTACCTGAACTTAAGAAACACTTGTTTTCGTTTTCCGTTGTAAAACGTTTTGCTACAGTGTGCACTAAAGAATACGACCCAGGAACGGTACAGGTGTATGCAAATAGAGTACTATATTTCTGTAACAACCAAGGAGAATATTATATAAATATCGGCATACAGAACTACACACACTCTTTGCATATTATTGTATGAAACAATAATTACACCACTGGATATGTAGGCTTACGTGGTCCTCTGCAGCTCAGCTGGTAGAGCACGGCGCTTGTAACGCCAAGGTAGTGGGTTCGATCCCCGGGACCACCCATACACAAAAAAATTAAATGTATGCACGCATGACTGTAAGTCGCTTTGGATAAAAGCGTCTGCTAAATGGCATATTATTATTATTATTATTACTTGAGAGACCCACATATAGGGAGTTAACAATGTAAATTTGCTAAACAGGACATATGAAATATGCATACGTTGGATAATTCATAATACTCTAGGGGTCTATTGAACTGCTGATATGAAGAGGAAAGGGGAATCCATGGTAAATCAATGGGCTTGAGATCAGGATAATGTTCATTAGTGCAAAACATTGCAAAACATTTTGCAACGGAAAACATTGGACAAGTTCAGGCAGTTCTACCCCGTTTTGGTCTGTTTACTTCCGATTGGCATCTAGTGAATACAAACCAGATATGTGGGGGTTGAAGGGATGAAGCATCTTCCACTAATTTAAAGTCCAAGCAGCAACAACCTCCCAGGGGTCCCAGCTGAGTCACATGCATTGGACCTCATACAGATTTCCACTAAATCAAGCACCTACAGCTATCGGTTATGAGTGTCACAAACATCCTGTGTGTGTGTATAGGGCCTACCAATGTCATCATTGGTAGGCCCTATACCCACATGATTTTTGGATACTACTCTCTCTCTCTCTCACACACACACACAAACAACAACAAATCTACATGCACACACAAACCCTCCCTCAACCCACACACACGCACGCACACATACCCCCACACACCTCACCTGTCGGAGTGTCTTCAGCAGCTCGGTTGCGTCCTCTTGTCTCCCGTCCCTAGCCATCATCAACACCCCCTGGATCATACTGATGCGTCTCTGGTAGGGTGGAGGAGCCCCGCCGCTTCCCAGACGATCACCCGACGACCGCCGCCTGTATTCGCTCTGCGTCCGTCTCCAGGCACTGAGCAGTGAGCATGACCTGCCGGAGTCCGACGTGGCTCCCTTCGTCTGTGTCATCCCCATCGTGCGTCGTAAACGGAGTTCCCAAATCGTGAACGACGCCTATTCATCTGCAAGACTTGCTACTAACTCAACCTCCCGTAGCACGACGGACAACAAAGCCGCGAAGCAGCGCATCATTAGAAAAACTAAAAACAGCTCATTTGGTGAAGACCGCATGCACAAAAAAGTTCGCGCTGCACAAAGCCAATAGACCTATTGCTCAAGATGGGAAAAAATCAATAAGCCTAATTCAAGTATCCAGTCCATCGGCTAGCCTACTGTATACAAATAAGCAGGCAGACGCAGCTCCACAAATCGCAGTGAGGCAGAAAATATAGACTACAAGTCACTTGACCCGCAAAGATAAAGGATGCGCTTGATTCCCTCGAGCGGTCTCAGATTTAAGCGCATGCAGATAATCCATAGATCAGACAATTGGGGAAAAAACGTATAGCCAGACCTGATGTAAATCGAAATGGTCATTAAAGAGCATATGCAAAACCAAACTGAATTCATCTCATTCAGACAGGTTGGGGGAGAAAATAGAGAGAGATTGAGAGAGAGATGATCAGACTGCAGCCTTCAAGCCTTGACAATTACATTTAGTCTGTAGGCCTACCCATTCACATTGTTCCACATGTGGTTTATCTATTTTATTTGCTGTGGATAACTGCTCGCTTGTAGGTTTTGGGAATTGCTATTGGCAGCATGGATTTCTTCTAATTCTAATGGCCAATTACTGAACGGACCTACAGGTGTGTCTAAATATCAGAGAGTTAAGTAGAGTTCAGAATAGGAAGACGTGGGTCAGTTGACAAACATTTCCATTTGAAATTGTAAATATGTTCAGTCTGTCCTCCATTAGTAACGAGGTGGACAGTAAGAGAGTAATAGGGTGGACCATAAAAGTAGTAGGGTGCACAGTAACAAGATTGACATTTTCAGGCTTGAATCAGCCATAACTTTCCATGTGACTGTAGGCACATTGGGCGCAATAAACTTGACAATTCTGAAATGGAGCAGTCCCACAGGCAGCATACCATATGACTGCGACATTGACTTCCACCACGCAAGTGGCAGTTGAGAATTATACCACTGATCAGCCTGGAACAGAGATTTATTGACAGCCTGGAAATCTACCACAGAACCACAGATAGGGGGAGAGCACAGATCTGAGTGTGAAATCAGTTCCATTGGCCGGGAATCGAACCCAGACCTCCCTGCCTCTACAGGTTTGCGCTGGGCACAGGTTTGTGGAGGCTGTAACTATGGAGTGAGATTTCTTTATTTATTCTGTAAATGTGTCAACCACGATCCATGTGTATATTCAACAAAACTCACAAATAAAACTATGATCTGTGAATATGTAAAAATATTTCAAATTAAACCATACTCAGTGAATATGTAAAAAATATTTCACAAATATTCACCATAAATCACAAATAAATATATGATCTGTAAATATATTCAATATACCTCATAAATAAAACAAAAATGTTAACAAGTGTAAAACGATTTGTGAGCAAATGTTCAGAAATCCCTAACATTTACAACTGTGGAAAGTGCATTTGCACAATCAAAAAGTGCTTCTGGATCTGTATTCTGTGATTACAGAATTGAGATGTTTTTTTCTGCCTGTTGATGTATTACAATCCACAAATGTGGCTTCAGATAAGAGTCGGCTATCAATTCAATTTCAATTTAAGGGGCTTTATTGGCATGGGCAACATATGTTTACATTGCCAAAGCAAGTGAAATAGATAATAAACAAAAGTGAAATAAACAATAAAAAAGTAACAGTAAACATTACACTCACAAAAATTCCAAAAGAATAAAGACATTTCAAATGTCATATTATGTCTATATACAGTGTTGTAATGATGTGCAAATAGTTAAAGTACAAAATGGAAAATAAATAAACATAAATATAGGTTGTATTTACAATGGTGTTTGTTCTTCACTGATTGCTCTTTACTTGTGGCAACAGGTCACAAATCTTGCTGCTGTGACTGCACACTGTGGTATTTCACCCAGTAGATATGGGAGTTTATCAAAATTGGATTTGTTTTCGAATTCTTTGTGGGTCTGTGTAATCTGAGAGAAATATGTACAGTTGAAGTCGGATGTTTACATACACTTAGGTTGGAGTCATTAAAACTTGTTTTTCAACCACTCCACACATTTCTTGTGAACAAACTACAGTTTTGGCAAGTCAGTTAGGACATCTACTTTGTGCATGACACAAGTAATTTTTCCAACAATTGTTTACAGACAGATTATTTCACTTATAATTCACTGTATCACAATTCCAGGGGGTCAGAAGTTTACATACACTAAGTTGACTGTGCCTTTAAACAGCTTGGAAAATTCCAGAAAATTGTGTCATGGCTTTAGAAGCTTCTGATAGACTAATTAACATAATTTGAGTCAATTGGAGGTGTACCTGTAGACCTCCACAAGTCTGGTTCATCCTTGGGAGCAATTTCCAAACGCCTGAAGGTACCACATTCATCCGTACAAACAATAGTACGCAAGTATAAACACCATGGGACCACGCAGCTGTCATACCGCTCAGGAAGGAGACGCGTTCTGTCTCCTAGAGATGAACGTACTTTGGTGCAAAAAGTGCAAATCAATCCCAGAACAACAGCAAAGGACCTTGTGAAGATGCTGGAGGAAACAGGTACAAAAGTATCTATATCCACAGTAAAACGAGTTGTATATCAACATAACCTCCATTTATTAGCTTTCTATCTAGAAGAAGAAAGAACAACTTCATGAAAAGTTAGTATAATGTTTATTTATTCAACAAAATATGTTAAAATTTTCAACAAACTTTCATATGAATGCTAAATTCGACCATTGGGCATGCAACGTGGTGTGCTTTCAATATCAACCCACTAGCCAAGCTAGCTAGCTAACTAGCTAACTTTGGACACTATCGATAGCTAGTAGACAATATACAGTGCATTCGGAAAGTATTCAGACCCCTTGACTTTTTCCACATTTTGTTACGTTACAGCCTTATTCTAAAATGGATTAAATATCTTTTCCCCCTCATTAATCTATACACAATACCCCATATTGACAAAGGAAAAACACGTTTAAAACCCCCCGGAAATATCACATTTAAATATGTATTCAGACCCTTTACTCAGTACTTTGTTGAAGCACCTTTGGCAGTGATTACAGCCTCAAGTCTTCTTAGGAATGATGCTACAAGCTTGGCACACCTGTATTTGGGGAGTTTCTCCCATTCTTCTCAGCAGATACTCTCAAGCTCTTTCAGGTTGGATGGGGAGCGTCGCAGCACAGCCATTTTCAGGTCTCTCCAGAGATATTAGATCGGGTTCAAGTCCAGGCTGTGGCTGGGCCACTCAAGGACATTCAGAGACTTGTCCCGAAGCCACACCTGCATTGTCTTGGCTGTGTGCTTAGGGTCGTTGTCCTGTTGGAAGAGGAACCTTCGCCCCAGTCTGAGGTCCTGAGTGCTCTGGAGGGGTTTTCATCAAGGATCTCTCTGTACTTTGCTCCGTTAATCTTTCTCTCAATCCTGACTATTCTCCCAGTCCCTGCTGCTGAATAACATCCCCACAGCATGATGCTGCCACCACCATGCTTCACCGTAGGGATGGTACCAGGTTTCCTCCAGACGTGACGCTTGGCATTCAGGCCAAAGAGTTCAATCTTGGTTTCATCAGACCAGAGAATCTTGTTTCTCATGGTCTGAGAGTCTTTAGGTGCCTTTTGGCAAACTCCAAGCGGGCTGTCATGTGACTTTTACTGAGGAGTGGCTTCCGTCTGGCCACTCTACCATAAAGGCCTGATTGGTGGAGTGCTGCAGAGATGGTTGTCCTTCTGGAAGGTTCTCCCATCTCCACAGAGGAACTCTGGAGCTCTGTCAGCGTGACCATCGGGTTCTTGGTCACCTCAATGACCAAGGCCCTTCTCCCCCGATCGCTCAGTTTGGCCGGGTGGCCAGCACTAGGAAGAGTCTCATTTGTTCCAAACATCTTCCATTTAAGAATGATGGAGGCCACTTTGTTCTTGGGGACCTTCAATGCTGTCATTATGGGGTATTGTGTGTAGATTGAGGAGGAATAAATTGTATTTAATCCATTTTAGAATAAGGCTGTAACATAACAACATGTGGAAAAAGGGAATGGGTCTGAATACTTTCCAAATGCACTGTACATCGTCAGCTGTTTAGACGAACAACCAAAGTTAAACTTACCAGTTACTTGTTAATTTAGGAATGTGTCAATTTCTATGAACCGCTCTATTAGTTAGCAGTTGTGTGAATAGGACGCCAACATTCAAATAATGATTGAAATATTTTCATTAAAAACGTTATGTTGATGAATTTATTTATACTATTTCATCCTTCCACAAGATATAGTCCCGACACAAATCTAGGGTTGCTACCCAAGCCGGCTGGTCGTTCATTCTATCTGTTCGGTTGCCAGAGACGCCACCCAGTCGTTCAGTCTTTTTGTTCTGTATCTATGGACAGAACAAGGGTCGTTCTAAATGTTCCATTGCCATACTGGCTGGCAATGTTCTTATCCCTTGCTTGCTAGCTAGCCAACTACGCTAACTTACAGTCACGTCAAACAGTGCAGACAGAATAACAATAGTAGCTGCCTTTGCATTTGTTTAAGCTGTTTTCTAGTGACATTTATTTGGATACATCCATAACAATGAGCTAATGAGGCGTGATTTCGCCTGGCATAGAAAATGTGCTCTCTTGTCAGGACACTGTTGTTCAGAGGAGCTAGCCAACAACACAGCTAACACAATCCCACCTCCCTTAGGCTCCCTGCCTTCACCTCCTCAACAGCAACCTGTAGCTAGCTGTTCAGGGGTATAGCCTCGCCATTTCTTGGGCCTTTCCCTTTCCAGACATTTCCTCTCAAAATCAAATGAAATAACTTTTTTTTGTGTACATCCAACATCATTTATTAAGATAGTTCCAAGACAATGGACTCAAAAATGTGGATATCATTTCCATGTAATCCAACATAACGTTATTGCATATGCCATGGAAAGAACAAGTGTTCATAACTTTTTGTACACTCAGTGTATATAATGGACTGAGAGGACAGATGTGAGTTGTTGAAATTTCTTTTTTATATTAATATTGTTGCTTTATAATTTACTAACGTTAAGTAGTTGATCAAATTATTCATCTTGTGTTATTTGAAGTTATAATATTAACCCTAATCATTCTCGTGCTTTGTTCATTAACATTATCTTCCTTCATCTCTCTCTTTGAACAGAATCCCCTCTGAAAATAAAGTTCCCTACTTTGTGTAACTCTTATATTTAACGGTATTTATTTATTTATCAAGACATTATCAATGGTGAGTGTGCAAAGTTAATTACTTGTGAGTTCATCAATAGTTAATTCAATCAATAGTACATTTTTTGCAACATCACTGCGAGTCGTCATGTCTCTCAAAAGCCGTGACAGCCACAGTTTACTTGTGAAGCTAACGTTAGTGCCGCCCTAAAACCCGCCAGCATGATCATTACACAGATGCACCTTGTGCTAGGGACAATAAAAGGCCACTAAAATGTGTAGTTTTGTCACACAACACAATGCCACAGATATCTCAAGTTATGGGAGCGTGCAATTGGCATGCTGACTGCAGGAATGTCCACCAGAGCTGTTGCCAGAGAATTTAATGTTCATTTCTCTACCATAAGCCACCTCCGTCGTTTTACAGAATTTGGCAGTATATCCAACCGGCCTCACAACCGTAGACCACGTGTAAACACGCCAGCCCAGGACCTCCACATCCGGCTTCTTCACCTGCGAGATCGTCTGAGACCAGCCACCCGGACAGCTGATGAAACTGTGGGTTTGCACAACTGAAGAATTTCTGCACAAACTGTCAGAAACCGTCTCAGGGAAACTCATCTGTGTGCTCGTCATCCTCACCAGGGTCTTGACCTGACTGCAGTTCGTCGTCGTAACAGTTTTCAGTTGGCAAATGCTCACCTTCGATGGCCACTGTCACGCGGGAGAAGTGTGCTCTTCACGGATAAATCCCAGTTTCAACTGTATGGGGCAGATGGCACACAGCGTGTATGGCGTCATGTGGGCGAGCGGTTTGCTGATATCAATGTAGTGAACAGAGTGCCCCATGGTGGTGGTGGGGTTATGGTATGGGCAGGAATAAGCTACGGACAACGAACACAATTGCATTTTATCGATAGCAATTTGAATGCACTGAGATAACATGATGAGATCCTGAGGCCCATTGTCGTGCCATTCATCCGCTGCCATCACCTCATGTTTCAGCATGATAATGCATGGCCCCATATCGCAAGGATCTGTACACAATTCCTTGAAGCTGAAAATGGCCCAGTTCTTCCATGGCCTGCATACTCACCAGACATGTCACCCATTGAGCATGTTTGGGATGCTCTGGATCGACGTTTACGCCAGCATGTTCCAGTTCCAGCCAATATCCAGCAACTTCATACAGCCATTGAAAAGTGGGACAACATTCCACAGGCCACAATTAACAGCCTGATTAACTATACGTGAAGGAGATGTGTTGTGCTGCATGAGACAAATGGTGGTCACACCAGATACTGACTGGTTTTCTGATGCACACCCTCCCTTTTTTTAAAGGTATCTGTGACCAACAGATGCATATCTGTATTCCCAGCCGTGAAATCCATAGATTAAGGCCTAATGAATTTATTTCAATTGTCTGATTTCCTTATAAGAACTGTAACTTAGTAAAATCTTTGAAATTGTTTTATATTTTTGTTCAGTGTATATTTGAACCTATATTCACATAGGAATGATCAATGTAATTCATTTCTACACAACACGATAGTAGTAGTCACCAACTCAGATCTGGTACCTATTTTACATCGTTGGTCTCGGTTCGCATTGGTGGGTGTGTATGGACCATCCTTTGAGAGGTGTAGGCTATGTCAAGAGGTCTGAATGTTTATGCCACAGAAGATGTGCCTGTAACCAAAGAGTCGATGGTTTAAGGCCAATTGTAGCTGGTTTCCTTTCCAGGAGATAACAACAACATACCCTTAAACTAATTCAGACAGATAAATAAAAATAAACAATAGTGTACATTATTACATTCACTATTATAATAATAGTTTAAATAAAGGCTCATCCATTACTTTTGATTGAAATTCAATACAAATTGTAGATACAGCTATTCATTTGTAACACTGACAATCTGACTTTTTATTACACAAAAAACAGATGCCTTTTAAACAACAATATACTGTACTGTATGACTGTAAATCCTTGAGTCCAATGGCATCAGCAGAAGACCCAACAGATTCAAGATCAGTGCTTACAATTAACAAGTTGCTCCTGCCAACTTTCTTTGCATTTACACTTCTTTCATTTTAATTTTCTTCCCACTTTCTTTGCAATTTGTATTAAATTATGTATTTCAGGTGTTTTGCTAGCTTCATGCTTGACAAAGACTATTTTATAGATCTTGTTCCATTTATTTTATGATCTGCGTCCATATTACACCACTAGAAAATAACCAGCAGGTGGCTCTCTGAGTCAAAAAACATATTTGTACAACTACAATCTTTTCCCCAATTCACTACCTCTATTTTCTAAATGAGGCAAAATAAACGCCCCCAAACCATATGCACAGCACATTATTACATGACCAGAAGAATTCAAATAGAATTCTACAGGCACAATCGTCATATACAGTTATCAAGATTTGAACAAAGTAGGGAGTAGTGCTTTGGTTTGCTGACGACATGAGTCAGTGTAGCTGGTGATAGGGGTGGTCGCCTCTGTATGGGAGTGTCATTCAAACTTCTTGAGGTGGTTGTAGAGGGACTGAACGTAGGTGAAAATACACTTGGGGTCTGGTTTGCTACCCATCGCCATCATATCCTCGACCTCTATGAGACGCACACAGTCGGCTTGCTCCCTGAGAGAGACAGAAGGAGAGGAAAAAAATATGAACCACAAGATTTAAAAATAAGGTTTCCAATAGATCTATATTATAATACCGTAAGCCACAGAGTTGTCCCAGGATCTCACACGCGCACTATTCTGCACTGGAATTGCGTTCCCATGAAAAACTAGACAGATAACTAACAACGGAGTCTTCAAAAACTTCCAAGGCGTGACTTTTCTTGAACGAATGTATTGAAAACGTTTATGTTGTGAAACTGCAAAATACATAAAATAATATACTTTAGTATCCAATTCACATTGACATTGTGTAGCTGTACATTATACATTTCAAGTTGAAGTTGTATAAATACAAAGCAAGTGCCAAGGTACCATGTATCTGACATGACGACAAACCAGATAGATAATTACCATATGAGTAGCAACTAGCCAACTCCCTTCATTACTCTAATAATGTGCAAACACCTCTGTACAATAACAAAGCATATTACACTAGAAACAGTAACAAACTATAGTATGTTTTACAATTCGCTTACATGACGCACGAGCAAACTAATACAGTTGACCCCATCCATGAAAGTCAATGCAATTGGCGTGAGTAAATGTAACCAACTAACATTGATAAGTAGCAATTCTATCAATAACAATATTATCATCACTAGCAATATGCTTGAATTGAACTTACAAATAAATATTTTCCGAGGCTGAAGCATGACAAGAAATAGTTGCACAGAAACAACTGTACCGTAGCATTGTTTCTAGCTGCTTGTCTGCGTGCAGAATGACTACTCTACTTCCGTTTTTTGTGCATTCTTCTAAGTACCAGAAAGCTCCACTAGGGGACGATAAACACCATGGAACACAATGAAAGTCACTCTTAACCACTATAATAAAATAATATGTTACCTTCTAACAGGATGGCAGCCACACACACACACACACACACACACACTTACTCTGCTGTGGTGAAGGCCATTTCAAAGTTGTGTTTGCGATTGGCAGGGTTCAGTGTGTTGTAGTCAAACACCAGCGGGAAAAAGGAGTGGACCAGGGCAGCGAAGGTCATCCCATCACACCAGCTGGATGAGAAGTTCTGGATGTCTATGTTCTGGTGGAGAGAATGGTAGGAGCCAAATGCAGTGTTATTTCCATGGAAAACCAGTTAAAACTTGAGTATTCCTATACATTGACTAACTAAGGGCCATATTTGATGGTAAATCCTCTATTAACATAAATGCATGATTAACACACATGGTCCAATTACGAACAAAATGGTATGAGAATATGGAGCCTCCTATGCTGTCTAAAGTCCTGGCAAGGACTGGGATGGACTAATCGCTGGAAACCAGAACCAAATCTCACGTTTGCTAGCTAACATTTATATCACATTGTGAACAGTCACAAGGGACTAGGGCCGGACTCACCTGGTAGCCAATGGTTTTGGAGCGGCACCACTCCAGGAGCATTGCCTTGATGTTGCTAGCGCTGTTGAAACTCTGGGTGCGCTGCAGTCTGGGCTTGGAGCCTGCAGCCTTGGACCTGCAGAGTGGAACATAGAGGTGTTCAGTTGTTTGTGGCTGTGTAGCTCAGTTGGTAAGAACATAGTGCTAGCAACATCAAGGTCATGGGTTCATGTATGCACTCACTGTGCTGTAAGTTGCTTTGTTTGCTTTGTTTGCTAAGTGACATATAAACAGGAACCAACTGTCTGACATCACACAATAGCTAGGTTTCCATGCAATCGGCGACAGACTTTCATGCAAATATTCTAAAATCCGCATTAAGAAAATATGCGCATTTTCCCACCAATGGTGTTTCCACGAAATGGATTTGTTGTGGATGATGTAGTGCACACAAAATGTACTTTTTCGCTTAAGTTTTCATGTACCGAATAAAAATCTAAAGTTCAATGTGTTTCCATCACATTTTTTAGTCTACCGATAGTTTTGTCAAAAAAACTGTTGCATTAAATAGCAAATATGCCTACTCAGGTCTAGCTAACAGCTGGCAGATACAGTGTGGGTAGGCTGTGCGGGTAGGCTAGTCTACATGATGAGATTATTATGGATAAATCCGAGAATATTTTTCATTGTCAAACGGCAGTCAAGCATCGATCATCATGTCACCAGAATAAGACCCTCAATACTTATTGGAAAGGAGCATCAAGCTCATCACCGTGCACTTTCACCACCCTGTGAAGTTCATCATAACTTACTTCATCTGTAGCCTAATAAACTGCATGGTTTCCCGAGTCATAGTGGAAGGACCACACACCATATAATTGTGTGACTACAAGTTTACTTTGATATGATGGTTATTATATCAATATTTGCGCATAAAGGAGTTCCCACCGCCATTTCTCGCATATTTAATTTTACAGACACAAAATCATCCCACCATGTCGAACAAACAAATTATCTGTCGGCATTTATAAAATTGTACCGAAACTTCCTGTTTCCATCACAGCTGTAGTGATTTTTTTTTTAATGGTATTACTTTACTCGCATAAAAACTGTGGATGGAAACATGGTTAATGACAGTGATAATATACATGTAGTAAAGGGTTGGGGAACATATAACTAGGCTTCAGCAACTAGGCTTTAGCAATTACCCAATAGGGAGTAATAGTTAGCTAAGGTGGGCAAGAGAGACAATGGGTGAAGTCAGGGTGACTGACTGTGCCTACTGTACCTGTCACACTCGTAGGCCAAACTCTCAAACAGAGACCGTTTGCCCTGCATCCCGAGGTTGCGAGGCAGCGTTTGTGACCTCTGCAGCTTCCGCTCCCCACCGCCCCCAAACTTGTCCAGACCACCAAGCTTGTTCGGACTGTCAAACTTATCTGGACCGCCAGGGAAGAGAGGACAATGCTAACCTGACAATGGAGAAAAGACTAGGAGAGGCAAAGGCGGACAGCACAACACACAATGAAGACCAGAAGACTACTATGCTATGCCTACAGACCAGTTCCTACTTTCACCTGTGGTTGCTGGGAAGCTCATGCTACGGGTAAGACTCGGGCTCGCTGCCTTAACTGCATTCGGTGTTCCTCAAGGTTCCGTTTTAGGACCACTATTGTTTTCACTATATATTTTACCTCTTGGGGATGTTATTCGAAAACATAATGTTAACTTTCACTGCTATGCGGATGACACACAGCTGTACATTTCAATGAAACATGGTGAAGCCCCAAAATTGCCCTCGCTAGAAGCCTGTGTTTCAGACATAAGGAAGTGGATGGCTGAAAACTTTCTACTTTTAAACTCGGACAAAACAGAGATGCTTGTTCTAGGTCCCAAGAAACAAAGAGATCTTCTGTTAAATCTGACAATTCATCTTGATGGTTGTAAAGTCGTCTCAAATAAAACTGTGAAGGACCTCGGCGTTACTCTTGACCCTGATCTCTCTTTTGACGAACATATCAAGACTGTTTCAAGGACAGCTTTTTTCCATCTACGTAACATTGCAAAAATCAGAAATTTTCTGTCCAAAAATGATGCAGAAAAATTAATCCATGCATTTGTTACTTCTAGGTTAGACTACTGCAATGCTCTACTTTCCGGCTACCCGGATAAAGCACTAAATAAACTTCAGTTAGTGCTAAATACGGCTGCTAGAATCCTGACTAGAACCAAGAAATTTGATCATATTACTCCAGTGCTAGCTTCCCTACACTGGCTTCCTGTTAAGGCAAGGGCTGATTTCAAGGTTTTACTGTTAACCTATAAAGTGTTACATGGGCTTGCTCCTACCTATCTTTCCGAGTTGGTCCTGCCGTACATACCAATACGTACGCTACGGTCACAAGACGCAGGCCTCCTAATTGTCCCTAGAATGTCTAAGCAAACAGCGGGAGGCAGGGCTTTCTCCTATAGATCTCCATTTTTATGGAACAGTCTGCCTACCCATGTGAGAGACGCAGACTCGGTCTCAACCTTTAAGTCTTTACTGAAGACTTATCTCTTCAATAGGTCATATGATTGAGTGTAGTCTGGCCCAGGAGTGTGAAGGTGAACGGAAAGGCTCTGGAGCAACGAACAGCCCTTGCTGTCTCTGCCAGGCCGGTTCCCCTCTCTACACTGGGGTTCTCTGCCTCTAACCCTGTTACAGGGGCTGAGTCACTGGCTTGCTGGTGCTCTTTCATGCCGTCCCTAGGAGGGGTGCGTCACTTGAGTGGGTTGAGTTACTGACGTGATCTTCCTGTCTGGGTTGGCGCCCCCCTTGGTTTGTGCTGTGGTGGAGACCTCTGTGGGCTATACTCGGCCTTGTCTCAGGATTGTAAGTTGGTGGTTGAGGATATCCCTCTAGTGGTGCGGGGGCTGTGCTTTGGCAGAGTGGGTGGGGTTATATCCTTCCTGTTTGGCCCTGTCCGGGGTTTCTTCGGATGGGGCCACAGTGTCTCCGGACCGCTCCTGTCTCAGCCTCCAGTATTTATGCTGCAGTAGTTTATGTGTCGGGGGGCTGGGGTTAGTTGGTTATACCTGGAGTACTTCTCCTGTCTTATTCAGTGTCCTGTGTGAATTTAAGTATGCTCTCTCTAATTCTCTCGTTCTCTCTTTCTCTCTGAGAACCTGAGCCCTAGGACCATACGTCAGGACTACCGGGCATGCTGACACCTTGCTGTCCCCAGTCCGCCTGGCCTTGCTGCTATTCCAGTTTCAACTGTTCTGCCTGCGGTTACGAAACCCCTACCTGTCCCAGACCTGCTGTTTTCAACTCTTAATGATCGGCTATGAAAAGCCAACTGAGAGACCTGAGCCCTAGGACCATACGTCGGGACTACCGGCCGTGGTGACTCCTTGCTGTCCCCAGTCCGCCTGGCCTTGCTGCTATTCCAGTTTCAACTGTTCTGCCTGCGGTTATGGAACCCCTACCTGTCCCAGACCTGCTGTTTTCAACTCTTAATGATCGGCTATGAAAAGCCAACTGAGATCTATTCCTGATTATTATTTGACCATGCTTGTCACTTATGAACATTTTTGAACATCTTGGCATGGTTCTGTTATAATCTCCACCCGGCACAGCCAGAAGAGGACTGGCCACCCCTCATAGCCTGGTTCCTCTCTAGGTTTCTTCCTAGGTTTTGGCCTTTCTAGGGAGTTTTTCCTAGCCACCGTGCTTCTACACCTGCATTACTAGCTGTTTGGGGTTTTAGGCTGGGTTTCTGTACAGCACTTCGAGATATTAGCTGATGTACGAAGGGCTATATAAAATAAAATTGATTGATTGATTGATGTACTACTGTAAAAGAAGGAAGGGAAAAAAACTGAAATAGAACTAGAGGTCAGACAAAGAAATGGGAAAGAACAAAGTCAGAAACGGAAAAGATGAAACAGATAGTAGTGAGAGAGGAGTTATTGTGTCCCTGTGGTACTCACCACGTTCACTACGTTTGAAAGGAAATTCTCCTGATGCTTTGGGTGTGGTCTCCTCAAATACGGATTGACTAGGTGTTTTGGGTGCAGGAGATGGAGTGGCTGCAGGAGACTGAGTTTGGGCAGCAGAAGACTGATATGGGGCAGCAGGGGCCCAAGATGGGGTGGCAGGGGACTGAGTTGGGGCTGGTGCAGTTGGTACCTCAGGGCTAGTTTTGGTCAAGGCACTGACAGGGGCATAGGGCGGGGCCAGAGATACAGGGGTGGGGTGCTCTTGCTGAGCTCCATGACTGCTGACTGGTGACCTCACTTCCTGATGTTGTCCTGACGAACTCTCTGCTTTGATGAGAATAGACAGAAGAGGAGAAAAGGTTAGCTGTTAAGGTTTAGCTTGAATGCAACATTTTATTTGGACTAGAGGGTGACATCAGATCGGATGGACAGTGTCAACCAGACCTGGGTTCAAACAGTATTCCTTTTCTTTCAAAAGCTTTATCTGTACTATTTGAACCCGAACAGGTGTCAACGAGAGTGGATGACAGACACATACAATGTTACACAATCTAGGCCTACTGCAAGCAAAATGAATATGTACCTGGTCCTTGTAATAGGCCTGGAAGTGTAAATGTACGCATTGGCACAGGGGTCTCTCTCTTTAATGCTGGTGCTGAAACAACCAAGACAAGTCAACAAAGTCAGCCATGGATATGTTCCTTAATTTAACTTTAGATTCGTCAGAGTACATCTTAAAGGGATAGTTAATTCAAAAATAAATACAAAATACCAAATTACCCAGAGGAGCTGCATACAAGTTAAGGAAACAAATATGTAATTTGGGTGAACTATCCCTTTAAGAATAGAGAACTGAGTCCGGTCCATGTTCTACTCACTAGGACTAAACAGAGCAACAAGTGCTGTTTTGGGAGTGGTGACGTCTGCTATTGGGTAGGTAGGATACTTTGGTGTTAAAGCAGGAGACTTTTGGGCCAAAGCAGGAGATTGTGCTGGCGGTTTGGGGCTAGTTGGGGAGTCCGTTTTGGTCATGGCAGTGCAGGGAAGATGTGGCTTGCCGAATGACGAGTCCTCTGATTTGTTAGGAGTGTACATACAGTAAAAGGAGGAAAGGTGAGAGTCAAAGAAGGAATATAAATATGTAAAAGATGACTTACAAAATTGTCCACAGCCTGCTAACAAGGTAAGGAAACAAATATGTTACATATATTATATTACAGGTATTTTACTCACCAGATTTATACAAATAATCCGGTATTGCTTTGGGTGAGGTGACATCTTCTAATGAATGACCAGCAGACTTGAGTTCCTCTGAGGCTCGTCTGGGGCCAGTTGGTGACTCGGGACTAGTCCTGGTCATGGCACTGACAGGGAGATGTGGCTTGTGCTTCTCTGCTGCCTGACCGCTGACTGATTGGGAGATAGCAGACACCAATGAGGAAAGTGTGTGTGTGTGTTTGTCAGACCTGGGTTCAAATACTGTTTCAAATATCTCAATTACTTTTACATACGGTACCAGTCAAAAGTTTGGACACACCTACTCATTCAAGGGTTTTTCTTTATTTTTTACTACTTTCTACATTGTAGAATAATAGTGAAGACATCAACATGATGAAATAACACATATGGAATCATGTAGTAACCAAAAACGTGTTAAACAAATCAAAGTATATATATATTTTTTAATTCTTCAAAGTAGCCACCCTTTGCCTTGATGACAGCTTTGCACACTCTTGGCATTCTCTCAACCAGCTTCATGAGGTAGTCACCTGGAATCCATTTCAATTAACATGTGTGCCTTGTTAAAAGTTAATTTGTGGAATTTCTTTCCTTCTTAATGCGTTTGAGCCAATCAGTTGTGTTGTGACAAGGTAGGGTTGGTATACAGAAGATAGCCCTATTTGGTAAAAAAACAAGTCCATATTATGTCAAGAACAGCTCAAATAAGCAAAGAGAAATGACAGTCCATCATTACTTTAAGACATGAAGGTCAGTCAATACGGAACATTTCAAGAACTTTGAAAGTTTCTTCAAGTGCAGTCGCAAAAACCATCAAGCGCTATGATGAAACTGGCTCTCATGAGGACCGCCTCAGGAAAGGAAGAACCAGAGTTACCTCTGCTGCAGAGGATAAGTTCATTAGAGTTACCAGCCTCTGAAATTGCAGCCCAAATAAATGCTTCACAGAGTTCAAGTAACAGACACATCTCAACATCAACTGTTCGGAGGAGACTGCGTGAATCAGGCCTTCATGGTCAAATTGCTGCAAAGAAACCACTACTAAAGGACACCAATAATAAGAAGAGACTTGCTTGGGCCAAGAAACATGAGCAATGGACATTAGACTGGTGGAAATCTGAGTCCAAATTTTAACCAGCATGGCTACCACAGCATTCTGCAGCGATACGCCATCCCATCTGGTTTGCGCTTAGCGGGACTATCATTTGTTTTACAACAGGACAATGACCCAACACACCTCCAGGCTGTTTAAGGGCTAATTGACCAAGAAGGAGAGTGATGGAGTGCTGCATCAGATGACCTGGCCTCCACAAATCACCCGACCTCAACCCAATTGAAATGGTTTGGGATGAGTTGGACCACAGAGTGAAGGAAAAGCAGCTAACAGGTGCTCAGCATATGTGGGAACAAGACTGTTGGAAAAGCATTCCATGTGAAGCTGGTTGAGAGAATGCCAAGAGTGTGCAAAGTTGTCATCAAGGCAAAGGGTGGCTACTTTGAAGAATCTAAAATCTAAAATCTATTTTGATTTGTTTAACACTTTTGGTTACTACATGATTCCATATGTGCTATTTCATAGTTTTGATGTCTTCACTATTATTCTACAATGTAGAAAATAGTAAAAATAAAGAAAAACCCTTGAATGATTAGGTGTGTCCAAACGTTTGACTGGTACTGCACATTCAAAGTAAGTATTCAGATATATTTTATTTGAAAAGACAAGTAGTTGAATATTTTAATGTATTTGGAAATACACTTGGAAAGTATTTGAAAATACTCAAATACACTCCAATGCATTTAACCCAGGTATTTTAAAATAGTATTTGAAATAAGTATTTGAAAACACTCAACTACAATTTGGTAGACTTTTTGGTTTTTACAATTAACCATTCAAATACTCAAATAAAAATACTTGTTTTGGGCTGTGTATTTGAAAATACTTGTGTGATGTGTGTGTGAGTAAATTCCATAATAGAACATAGCCCATTGTTTTCTAACTTCTTGAATAATAACTTCATATTTTTCAACTGAATTGACCACAACCCTGGTGTGTCCATACCTTGCTCTTTGTCATTTCCATTCTCCAACACAGCATCAACATTTTTCTCTTCCATTTTGTCAACAACCTTATGCCCCTATATGAGAGAAACAGAACACACTTAACTAAGGTACCCATTACTACACTAGAGGCAATCTAAAATAGCATACCATAAAACAAACCCGTACAATAAATGTAAGTTTAAACAGAAACAATAATCAAATCAAGCTTTATTTATACAGCACATTTCAGCCATGGTATGCAACGCAATGTGCTTCACAGGAAAAAAACTAACAATAAAAACAAACAATAAAAACTTAAATATTTACTACACAACAAACATAAGTGGATAAAAATGGAAAAAATGAGAATAAAAACTGACTGACTAAAAAGCACCCTAAGGAAAAGCAAAACTAAGATCTCTTTTAAAAATGTCCACAGTTTTGGCCCCCCTCAGGTTCTCTGGCAGGCTATTCCAGAGGCTGGGGGCATAGTAACTAAAGGCTGCCTCTCCATGCCTCTTGGTCCTAGGCTTTGGGATAGTTAAAAGGCCAGTGCCAGAGGACCTGAGGGACCTACTTGGTACATACCTTAAAAGCATGTCTGATATGTATTGTGGTGCACAATCGTGGATTGATTTAAAAACCAATAGAAGAATCTTAAAATTAATTCTAAAACTCACAGGCAGCCAGTGCAGAGACCTTAAAACCGGTGTAATGTGTGATCTCCGTCTGGTCTTGGTCAGTACCCGTGCTGCAGCATTCTGTATGTGTTGCAGTTGACCAATGGATTTCTTGGGTAGACCAGACAGGAGAGCATTACAGTAGTCAAGCCTGCTTGTAATAAAAGCATGGATGAGTCTCTGTATCAGCATGAAAGAGAAACGGCCGCACCTTGGCAATGATCCTCAGGTGGTAAAAAGCTATTTTGGTTACATTCGTAATGTGAGATTAGAAATTGAGTTCAGAATCTAAAATAACACCTAGGTTTTTTACCTGGTGTTTTATCTTTATTGCCCATGAATTAAAATGTGCGGCCAGATCCTCTCTCTGTGCTTTGACTCCAACAATAAGTACCTCGGTCTTGTCTTGATTTAGTTTGAGGAAGTTGTCAGGCATCTAAATATATAAATCATTGATACAGTCTAATCATTTATCCGTGGTGCTAAAATCCTCTGGTTCACAAAAATGTAAAGTTGTGTATTGTCTGCGTAGCAGTGAAAATCAATGCTGTGCTTTCTGATAATGCTGCCAAGGGGTAACATATATAAACTGAACAGTACCGGACCCAAAATCGAACCTTGTGGAATACCACATGTGGTATGTATTTTCTCTGAGTTATGTTCACCAAGGGTGACAAAAAAACTATTGAAAGGTTAAATAGGTCCTAAACCAATTTAGAACTGGACGGAGAGGCCAACCCACCTCTCCAGTCTGTCCAGAAGGACATCATGGTCAATAGTGTTGAATGCAGCACTTAAATCCAAGAGTACAAGGACAGAGAGCTGTTATAAATGATGTGGGCGCGGCTCACGGCCCTGTTCAAAATGTTATGATTTTTGCTAATTGGCTGCTGAACCATTTCACAGACACCCGCCCAAAATGGGCCATTGTGTCAGAACTGCCTGGGCCGGTTTCCGGTCCCAGTCCACCCCTGAGTTACATCCATCCAGAAAGAAGAATCTGATGGTTCCAGGAATCCTCCATCCAAAACCATTCCATTCTTTATCTGAGTTTTCCTTGATTTGTGTTTGGGATCAGTGCAGGCGTCTGTCTTATCACTTGTTCACTCTTAAGAGGAGATCCTGATAAAGGTTCTCAGCTCAGCTGACTGCCTCTGTATCTAAGTACATGTCTGTGCTTGCCTCTCTCTCTCTCTCTCTCTCTCTCTCTCTCTCTCTCTCTCTCTCTCTCTCTCTCTCTCTCTCTCTCTCTCTCTCTCTCTCTCTCTCTCTCTCTCTCTCTCTCTCTCTCTCTCTCTCTCTCTCTCTCTCTCTCTCTCTCTCTCTCTCTCTCTCTCTCTCTCTCTCTCTCTCTCTCTCTCTCTCTCTCTCTCTCTCTCTCTCAAATGCTCTCAGAGGAACAAGAAAAATCTGGAAATTCTTTCAAACGTGTTTGAATTTAATAACAGCAGCGCAACAACGACCATAATGTCTTTATGACATGGCCGTTATTACGGCTGCAGTACCAAGCCCATATTTTATTTATCTTTATTTAACTAGGCAAGTCAGTTAAGAACAAATTCTTTTTTACACTGATGGCCTACACCGGCCAAACCCGGACGACGCTGGGCCAATTGTGCCGCCCTATGGGACTCCCAATCACGGCCGGTTGTGATACAGCCTGGAATCGAACCAGGGGGTCTGTAGTGACGCCTCAAGCACTGAGATGCAGTGCCTTAGACCGCTGCGCCACTCGGGAGCCCCAGGGACCTGAACTGGTGAGACCATTGGTGTTAGCCATAGATCCACCATGGTAAGACTGTGTGTGTGTGTGTTCAAGTGCAGCACTACCCTCGTGATAGACAGCCTCTGGCCGGTCTCTGAGCCTAGTGCAGCTAGCCCAAACACCCCATCCCAGAAGGAATGGCCAGTTTATCAAAGACCAAACCAAATGGAATCTGCTACAGGCCCAAAATGTCACCAGGAGCATAGCCTTAGAATCTAGCATAGCCTTAAACGGCCAGATGAGCAAATTGAAAACATGGTCCAACTTGTGGAAACGAACGAAAGAGCAGCTTTAGATCTTTTCAACCCCCCAAAGACAAAAAACAGAGCCATTTTGACCCCCCTTGACAATAGCAAAATTTGACATTTGGTCTGGGAATAGTATTATTCCTACTGGTCTTTGGGTCTCCATAAGTCCCCATTGTGACTCTGGTCTTTAGTGGCACTGGGGCTCAAAGCGTGGGTCTAACTGACAGGTGTGGCGAGACCAGGCTTAAGTCCTGAAGCTATTTTAGATTTGTAATCAGTCCCCCACTCCTCTTACAGCCTAACATAGCCCCAAACGGGGACTTTTGAGATCAGGGAGTTAGTAGTGGGATAGCCAAACAGTTCTAATGCTATCATTCAGTGCCAGAACTCCGTACTTCAGAGCCTGCTGGACTGGCAGTCGCTCCCGCTATCCGCCCATGGCTTTCCTGACTGGCTGTGTCTACCAGCGATAGAGCCACGATGAGAGCCCAGTCAAGTCATCAACTCATAGCAGAGGGACAGCAGAGGGATTAGCAGTAGCAATGATCTGTGTGCGCAGCTCACATACATACTGTATAACTGTCGCTCTCGATCTGTCTCACCCTGTCTGCTTCTTCATTTATCTCTTTATCCCACACCCTCTCTCCGAATATCTTTTACCTATAGTCGCTCTCTCCCTCTCTCAGAAACACGCCAACAGGGCCTCCCGAGTGGCGCAGTAGTCTAAGGCACTGCATCGCAGTGCTAGCTGTGCCACTAGAGATCCTGGTTCGAGTCCAGGCTCTGTCGCAGCCGGCCGCGACCGGGAGACCCATGGGGCGGCGCACAATTGGCCCAGCGTCATCCAGGTTAGGGGAGGGTTTGGCCGGCAGGGATGTTCTTGTCCCATCGCGCACTAGCGACTCCTGTGGCGGGCCGGGCGCAGTGCACGCTGACACGGTCGCCAGGTGTACAGTGTTTCCTCCGACACATTGGTGTGGCTGGCTTCCGGGTTAAGCGGGCATTGTGTCAAGAAGCAGTGTGGCTCGGTTGGGTTGTGTTTCGGAGGACGCACGGCTCTCGACCTTCATCTCTCCCTGTACGGGAGTGGCAGCGATGGGACAAGACCGTAACTACCAATTGGATACCACGACATTGGGGAGAAAAAGGGGTAAAAAAATACAATTAAAAGAAACACGCCAACACACATACAGATAAATGGACAAATAAAATGTGCACAAACAGAGTCAAACACAGTCACACACACACACACATTTTAACATGTTATTTAGATCTACAAGGAAGTATAGGGTTAGGGTTTCAAGATGCACTGTCAACTGTAGGACCTTATATAGACAGGTGTGTGCCTTTCCAAATCATGTCCAATCAATTTAATTTACCACAGGTGGACTCCAATCAAGTTGTAGAAACATCAAGGATGATCAATGAAAACAGGATGCACCTGAGCTCAATTTTGAGTCTCATAGCAAAGGGTCTGAATACTTTATTTTAAATACTTTTGCAAAAATGTCTAAAAGACTGTTTTTGCTTTGTCATTATGGGGTATTGTATGTAGATTGATGAGGAAAACAATTTATTTAATCAATTTTAGAATATGGCTGTAACGTAACAAAATGTGGAAAAAGTGAAGCGGTCTGAATACTTTCCGAATGCTGACATTTCAGCAAACCTTATGTAGTGGCAATCTCAGACCTTCACCTCCATCCGACTCTCCAACCATGACAAAACTACACAGGTGACTGTGGTGAAGTCACCTGTGTACAACTTTGTTAACCCGTAACAAGGCTGGCGTAAACACTCATCAACCTCACTATACGAGCATTATGGGAAATATATGGAGAGTGATGAGGGAGCTGGGAAAGGTGGAGTTGGGTTCCTGCTATGTCTGTCTCTTCTTCCAGCCTTTCTCCCTGCTCCCCCCCTCTCTTTTTCTATACATCCAGAGTTGCAACATGACGTCAGTTACGGGAAGTTACGTTAGCTGGGTATTTGTGGTGATATTAAAATGTATCCTGAACCAAGACTAGAAAATACACTTTCAGGTGAGACGCACTCACCCAAACAGCCCCAATCCAAACGTCCAGGACCAGGGCCATCAATCAGGCCTGCCCTGCCAAAAATACATGTGCCCTTTTGGGAGGACAGGAGGAGCGGAGAGAGGGCAATGGATGAGTATAAAAACACACAGACATAAATCAATATTTGGATTCAATGAGAGATTAGAAGTAGTGTACGTACGCGCGTCCAGTTAGTTTAAGGCACAGGATACGAAAAGTACACTTAAAAATTGCCATGAAAGAAAAATAGATACCTGTACAATAAATAATAAAACTGTGAGAGCATTCAACAGTGTACGAGTATCTTCTTTTAATGGGAGGTACCCAATGACAGACAGTGAGAGGCGCTCTGGATGTCACGCTCATGGCCCAACTGGAAGAACCCCCTGCTGAGATGCTACATTGAATGTAATAATAATAATAATAATAATATGCCATTTAGCAGACGCTTTTATCCAAAGCGACTTACAGTCGTGCGTGCATACATTTTTGTGTATGGGTGGTCCCGGGGATCGAACCCACTACCTTGGCGTTACAAGCGCCGTGCTCTACCAGCTGAGCTACAGAGGACCACAATGTGTAGGGTTTGGGTGGCAAAAATGTGTGTGTGAGTGTGTGCGTTATTTAAATACTTATTTTCTGTGTATTTGAGTATATTCAAATAATGTGGCCCGAATCAACTACTTCTATTGGAAGGATTTAAAAGTATTTTCATATAATTTCCTATAATTAGCCTACTCTTTGAAATTATTTTCAAATACTTCTTTCCAAATACATTATTTCAAATACCAAACCGACCTGGGTTAAATTTATAGGAGTGTATTTGAGTCAGTGTATTTGATTATTTTCAAATACATGCCAATACTTTCCAAGTGTATTTCCAAATACATTCCAATATTCTACTTAACTACTTGTCAAATAAAAAATATCTAAATACTTACTTACCCTAAACAGTATTTGAACCCAGGTCTGGTGTGTATGTGTATATTCATGAACGTGTGTGTATACATAGACTGCTTGAATTAGTTGTTCTTTGGAGTGTCTCCAAATGCGAAAAGTGACATGATATATAAGGTCATTCAGGTAGAGTTACACGCAGCTTAACAGTGTCTAATTGGGGGTTCACATCGAAGCTGTAAAACCTATTGTTATTCTTAGATGATTTTTCCCTTGACATGGTCAAATAACTCAAGCCTAGATTGGTAACTATTTTTTAAAACTAGAAGCACGGATTGGCCTATAGGTGGCGTGTTATAAGCATTCTCACTTAAACCCTCAAATCCGTCACGTTGTTTGACCTAGAGACTTGAAGCTTTGTATGTAGGTGTCGTTCCTCATGCTGAACAAATGGTATGGTGGTTCCTTGTATCATACAACACCATTTTCAGTCACCTTTTTGGCCCATGGTGATAGCTCACTTTCCAAAAATAACAAAAATGGTCTAAGTGGCTAAAATACTACTAGAGCAATAACTATTGATCAAGTGGACTTTGTCTCATGTAAATTAATGTTAGATAAGATTAAAATTACACAGACAAACAATGTCAACTATTGTGATTAGTATATCTGTATAATCACATATTGTTGCCCTATTATGTGGTCTGAACGTAGTGAAAAGTGAATATTATATTCTGTAAAATGAGAAACCGGAAGTCCTGCCACTTGCACAGTCAGTGTATTACAGCTGTGAAAGTGTTTTGAAGTATTTTGGAACGCTAATGTGGAGTGTACCAATTGAGATTTCAAATCAACATGGTAATGCTTTCACTGATTGCACATAAAGGAAGATAATTCCTACATGATAGAGTGCTTGCTTTGTTATCCAACTGATCTTGTGTCCTTTTGGTCATCCTGTGAACCCCGTTCATTGCTGCTAACAGCTATATTTCATTAGTACCGCACTAAGCCTGGAGCTTTTGAGTGAATGACCAGGAGCACACACAGCACTTTCCCCACTGAGAGACAACAGATTTACAACATAGCACTGTCTCAATCTTTCTTTCTCACGCGCACACACTCTCGCACACACTCAAGAGCGAGCGAGGCTTTCAGTTCTCCCAGATGACATTCCCTTGCATTCTACCAAACGATACTAAAATGGGACAATATCTTCTCCAGTAACAATACAGTAATACTCACATTAGCCATGCTGCTGTTCCCCATCGGCTCCCTGCTGGAGAGATGGGCTGATGTAGAACTAGAGGCACCAGAACCAAGATCAGAAAATCCAGACTCTGACAGTCCAGAGGGGACTGTGGTGGAGGGGCTCCCCTGGCTTCTGTTCACCGTCCCCTGGGACGAAGTCATGGGGATCCGTCCCCTACTGTCCCTCTCCTCCAGGGCGCTCCTGTCCACCCCTCTTCCTGTCAGACCCTCCACCAGGCGGGCCAGCACCTCCAGCTGGCTCCGGAGCTGCAGGTTATCCTGCATCAGCCACTGCACAGCCTCGGCCAGGGGTCCCTGGGCCCAGCACACCTCGTCCACCCGCCGCTCCACGCCCCGCTTGAAGGCGCTCACGTTCACATGCACCTCGTGCACCGCCACCGCCAGTGTGGATTCGAAGTGGCCCAGCGCCTCGCACACCGTCTTGTCACACACATTGTCCCCAGCAGCCAGCACAGGTGTAGGAGCAGTGTCCATGTCCCAACTAGCAACAGTAACCCCCAGGTTAGAGTAAATGGAGTGGTGGATAGCTTTAATGGACAGTGGCGCCAGCTCTACTGTTCTTTCCTCCTCTTCTCCTTCTCTCCCACGGTTTCTCCTGCCTGGGCTGCTGAAAGGAGGTGATGAAGGGAGGGATAGATAGGTCTCCCTCTTTCTCTGCTATTTAGTCCACAGAGAGGTCTTAGAAGGGGGGAGTTTTAGGTGTTCTATAACCGTTTCCCAGTACAGTTAAAAGGGTTTTAAAGGAGGACTGTGCTGGAAGATCGATTCCTAAGCAGCCAAGCCATTTAAGCCCAATTAAACTCCATAGAGGACAAGAGCTGTTATTTATAGGCTCTGTGACTAGGAGATGAGATGCAAAATGATACCCTGCAAAATCAAGTTAACTATTATTTGAGGAGGTAGACATATCAAACAAACCTTTTGGAGGGTCCTGCTGAGTGAGAGGTCCAGTAGTGGAGCAGTTCAGTCCCCACATGTGTATGTTTCTATGAGTGTGTTTATATATGTGTGTGTGTGTGTGTGTGTGTTTGTGTGGAGTGCATCCACACACCTCTAAAGTAATGTCATGAGGCTTGCTCTATTGTGTGTGTGTGTGTGTGTGTTCTGTATGCTGTGCAGCTCTGCTTTAAACCACCAGCCTTGTGAGCAGGTTCATTTTTATAATAGGGGAATAAGGGGGAGGAGGGAGTAAAAGGGGAGGGTACAGACTTCATGCAGCACCCCTCCCTTCTTCGCACTCTGCTTGAAAGTGTGTGTGTGTGTGTGTGTGTGTGTAGGAAGGAGAGGGAAGTTTACATCGCCTTAGTGTGCCCAATATAAAATAAGGGAATGGCAAGCCTGAACCAGTGATTTCACATGACTGTGCCTTCAGAAAGAATTCACACCTATTGACTTTTTCCTCATTTTGTTGTGTTACAGCCTGAATTTTAAATGGATTAAATTGAGATTGTGTGTCACTGGGCTACACACAATACCCCATAATGTCAAAGTGTAATTATGTTTTAGAAATTTTTACTAATTAATAAAAAATGAAAAGCTGAAATGTCTTGAGTCAATAAGTATTCAACCCCTTTGTTATGGCAAGCCTAAATGAATTCAGGATGAATCATTTGTTTAACAAGTCACATAATAAGTTGCATGGACTCACTATGTGTGCAATAATAGTGTTTAACATGAATTTTGAATGACTACCTCATCTCTGTCCCCACAAATACAATTATCTGTATGACTACCTCATCTCTGTCCTCACAAATACAAATATCTGTAAGATCCCTCAGTCGAGCAGTGAATTTCAAACACAGATTCAACCACAAAGACCAGGGAGGTTTTCCAATGCTTTGCAAAGAAGGGCATCTGGATAAAAAATACAATAAAGCCGACACTGAATATCCCTTTGAGCATGGTGAAGTTATTATTGTTATGGTGTATCAATACACCCAGTCACTACAAAGATACAGACGTCCTTCCTAACTCAGTTGCCAGAGAGGAAAGAAACTGCTCAGGGATTTCGCCATGAGGCCAATGGTGACTAAAACAGTTACAGAGTTTAATGGCTGTGATAGGAGAAAACTGAGGATGGATCAACAACATTGTAGTTACTCTACAATACTAACCTAAATGACAGCGTGAAAAGAAGGAAGACTGAACAGAAAAAAATTTATTCCAAAACATGTATCCTGTTTGCAATAAGGCACTAAAGTCAAACTGCAAAGAAGTTTATGTCCTGAATACAAAGCGTTATATTTGGAGCAAATCCAACACAACACATCACCGAGTACCACTCTTCATATTTTCAAGCATGGTGGTGGCTGCATCATGTTATGTGTATGCTTATCATCGGCAAGGACTAGGGAGTTTTTTTGCACACAAAAAAAACCCCCGGAATAAAGCTAAACACAGGCAAAATCCTAGAGGAAAACCTGGTTCAGTCTGCTTTCCAACAGAGACTGGGAGACAAAGTCAGATTTCAGCAGGACAATAACCTAAAACACAAGGCCAAATATACACTGAAGTTGCTTACCAAAACGACATTGAATGTTCCTGATTGGCCTAGTTACAGTTTTGACTTAAATCGGCTTGATAATCTATGGCAAGACTTGAAAATGGCTGTCTAGCAATGATCAACAATCAACTTGACAGAGCTTGAATAATTTATTATTTTTTAATGTGCAAATATTGTACAATCCAGTGTGTGCAAAGCTCTTAGAGACTTACCCAGAAAGACTCATAGCTTCAATCGCTGCCAAAGTTGATTCTAAAATGTATTGACTCAGGGGTGTGAATACTTTTGTAAATGAGATATTTCTGTATTTAATTTAATACATTTGCAGAAATTTAAACAACAAAAATCACTGTCATTATGGGGGATGGGTGAGAGAAAATTATCCATTTTAAATTCAGGCTGTAACAACAATATGTGGAATAAGTCAAGGCAGTGGTATGAATACTTTCTGAAGGCACGGAATAGCTAGCCTCCCATGATTCCTACTTTTATCTGATGGAGCAGGTAGTCGTGAGTCAGAAGGAGAGTGCAATCTCACCACTGGAATGAACAGGCCCGAGACATCACTGATCTCTGTAGGTTCAACTTCACTGTGAAAGCACAATGGGATGTTATGGAGAAACTTTTTTATAGATACATCTAATGTTTCATATAGCCCTGATGTCTACCCAC
Organism: Coregonus clupeaformis; assembly: GCF_020615455.1. Classification (NCBI taxonomy): domain Eukaryota; kingdom Metazoa; phylum Chordata; class Actinopteri; order Salmoniformes; family Salmonidae; genus Coregonus; species Coregonus clupeaformis. The sequence continues at coordinate 2,916,454 of NC_059215.1, forward strand.
CAGACCATATGATACAAACAGACACCATGTATAGACCTGTGGGCGCTTTAGGAGAATTACACACACACACACACACACACACACACACACACACACACACACACAGTCAGTTAGATACACACTAGAGACACCAAAACACAGCTTCCTTTAATGTGCTGACGAACCGCTATAAAACATGAGGGACTGCTATTGGTATATGTTCTGTCTCAGCCAATACATCATGGTTGCCATGAGAACTCAAGGTTACGCTCGTAACCCAGGTTCTCTGAAATTATGAGTGAAATACACTACATGGCCAAAAGTATGTGGACACCTGGTCGTCGAACATCTCATTCCAAAATCATGGGCATTAATATGGAGTTGGTCCCCCCTTTGCTGCTATAACAGTCTCCACTCTTCTGGGAAGGCTTTCCACTAGATGTTGGAACATTGCTGCGGGGACTTGCTTCCATTCAGCTACAAGAGCATTAGTGATTTTGGGCGATTAGGCCTGGCTCGCAGTCAGCGTTCCAATTCATCCCAAAGGTGTTCGATGGGGTTGAGGTCAGGGCTCTGTGCAGGCCAGTCAAGTTGCTGACTTACAAATTGGTGCATTCAACTTATGATGCCAGTGGGACAACCACCTTTTTTTTATAATGGTGGGTGGGGGAAGAAGGATTATTTCATACTATTCCAGGTATTCCTTAAAGAGGTAGGGTTTCAAGTGTCTCCGGAAGGTGGTCAGTGACTCCGCTGTCCTGGCGTCGTGGGGGAGCTTGTTCCACCATTGGGGTGCCAGAGCAGCGAATAGCTTTGACTGGGCTGAGCGGGAACTGTGCTTCCGTAGAGGTAGGGGAGCTAGCAGGCCAGAGGTGGATGAACGTAGTGCCCTCGTTTGGGTGTAGGGTCTGATCAGAGCCTGAAGGTAAGGAGGTGCCGTTCCCCTCACAGCTCCGTAGGCAAGCACCATGGTCTTGTAGTAGATGCGAGCCTCAACTGGAAGCCAGTGGAGTGTGTGGAGGAGCGGGGTGACATGAGAGAACTTGGGAAGGTTGAACACCAGACGGGCTGCAGCGTTCTGGATAAGTTGTAGGGGTTTAATGGCACCGGCAGGGAGCCCAGCCAACAGCGAGTTGCAGTAATCCAGATGGGAGATGACAAGTGCCTGGATTAGGACCTGTGCCGCTTTCTGTGTAAGGTAGGGTCGTACTCTGCGAATGTTGTAGAGCATGAACCTGCAGGATCGGGTCACCGCTTTGATGTTAGTGGAGAACGACAGGGTGTTGTCCAGGGTCACGCCAAGGTTCTTTGCACTCTGGGAGGAGGACACAATGGAGTTGTCAAACGTGATGGCGAGATCATGGAGCGGGCAGTCCTTCCCAGGGAGGAAGAGCAGCTCCGTCTTGCCGAGGTTCAGCTTGAGGTGGTGATCCGACATCCACACTGATATGTCTGCCAGACATGCAGAGATGCGATTCGCCACCTGGTTATCAGAAGGGGGAAAGGAGAAAATTAATTGTGTGTTGTCTACGTAGCAATGATAGGAGAGACCATGTGAGGATATGACAGAGCCAAGTGACTTGGTGTATAGAGAGAATAGGAGAGGGCCTAGAACTGAGCCCTGGGGGACACCAGTGGTGAGAGCATGTGGTGCGGAGACAGATTCTCGCCACACCACCTGGTAGGAGCGACCTGTCAGGTAGGATGCAATCCAAGAGTGAGCAGTGCCGGAGATGCCCAACTCGGAGAGGGTGGAGAGGAGGATCTGATGGTTCACAGTATCAAAGGCAGCGGATAGGTCTAGAAGGATAAGAGCAGAGGAGAGAGAATTAGCTTTAGCATTGCGGAGAGCCTCCGTGACATAGAGAAGAGCAGTCTCAGTTGAATGACCAGTCTTGAAACCTGACTGGTTTGGATCAAGAAGGTCATTCTGAGAGAGATAGCATTAGAGTTGGCTAGAGACGGCATGCTCAAGAGTTTTGGAGAGAAAAGAAAAAGGGATACTGGTCTGTAGTTGTTGACATCGGCGGGATCGAGTGTAGGTTTTTTGAGGAGGGGTGCAACTCTCGCTCTCTTGAAGACGGAAGGGACATGGCCAGCGGTCAAGGATGAGTTGATGAGCGAGGTGAGGTAAGGGAGAAGGTCTCCGGAAATGGTCTGGAGAAGAGGGTCAAGCGGGCAGGTTGTTGGGCGGCCGGCCGTCACAAGTCGCAAGATTTCATCTGGAGAAAGAGGGGAGAAAGAAGTCAAAGCATAGGGTAGGGCAGGCAGTGTGAGCAGGACCAGCGGTGTCATTTGACTTAATAAATGAGGATTGGATGTCGTTAACCTTCTTTTCAAAATTGTTGACGAAGTCATCCACAGAGAGGGAGCAGGGAGGGGGAGGAGGAGGATTCAGCAGGGAGGAGAAGGTGGCAAAGAGCTTCCTAGGGTTAGAGGCAGAGGCTTGACATTTAGAGTGGTAGAAAGTGGCTTTAGCAGTGGAAACAGAGGAAGAGAATGTAGAGAGGAGGGAGTGAAAAGATGACAGGTCCGCAGGGAGTCTAGTTTTCCTCCATTTCCACTCGGCTGCCCGGAGCCCTCTTCTGTGAGCTCGCAATGAGTCGTCAAGCCACGGAGCAGGAGGGGAGGACCGAGCCGGCCGGGAGGATAGGGGACATAGAGAGTCAAAAGATGCAGAAAGGGAGGAGAGGAGGGTTGAGGAGGCAGAATCAGGAGATCGGAGGGAGAAGGATTTAGCAGAGGGAAGAGATGATAGGATGGAAGAGGAGAGAGTAGCGGGAGAGATAGAGTGAAGGTTGCGACTGCACATTACCATCTGAGTAGGGGCAGAGTGAGTAGTGTTGGAGGAGAGCGAGAGAGAAAATGATACAAAGTAGTGGTTGGAGACTTGGAGGGGAGTTGCAGTGAGATTAGTAGAAGAACATCATCTAGTAAAGATGAGGTCAAGCGTATTACCTGCCTTGTGAGTAGGGGGGGATGGTGAGAGGGTGAGGTCAAAAAAGGAAAGGAGTGGAAAGAAGGAGGCAGAGAGAAATGAGTCAAAGGCAGACGTAGGGATGTTATAGTCACCCAGAACTGTGAGGGGTGAGCCATCCTCAGGAAAGGAATTTATCAAGGCGTCAAGCTCATTGATGAACTCTCCAAGGGAACCTGGAGGGCGATAAATGACAAGGATGTTAAGCTTGAATGGGCTAGTGACTGTGACAGCATGGAATTCAAATGAGGAGGGAAAAGGAGAGAATGTCCACTTGGGAGAGATGAGGATTCCTGTGCCACCGCTGCGCTAACCAGATGCTCTCGGGGTATGCGAGAACACATGGTCAGACGAGGAAAGAGCAGTAGGAGTAGCAGTGTTTTCTGTGGTAATCCATGTTTCCGTCAGCGCCAAGAAGTCGAGGGACTTGAGAGTAGCATAGGCTGAGATGAACTCTGCCTTGTTGGCCGCAGAACGGCAGTTCCAGAGGCTGCCGGAGACCTGGAACTCCTCATGGGTCGTGCGCGCAGGGACCACCAGATTAGAGTGGCAGAAGCCACGCGGTGTGAAGCGTTTGTATGGCCTGTGCAGAGAGGAGAGAACAGGGATAGTCAGACACATACAGTGCCCTCCACAATTATTGGCACCCCTGTTTAAGATGTGGTCGAGGACTTCCAAAAATTCTCCTTTTTTTTTAACAACATAGAACCCAAATACAAAAAAAGAGAAAAATCCAACCTTTTATTTAAGTACATTACTTTGGTGTAAAAAAAAAAAATCACACATTTAGAAAAAAAAAAACTTGAAATCATGTGTCCCACAATTATTGGCACCCCTGATGTTAATACTTTGTACAACCCCCTTTTGCCAACAAGAAAGCACTTAATCTCCTCCTATAACATTTCACAAGATTGGAGAACACAGAGAGAGGGATCTTTGACCATTCTTCTTTCCACAATCTTTCTAGATCATCCAGTGTCCTGGGTCCTCTCTTATGCACTCTCCTCTTTAGCTCGCCCCACAGGTTTTCGATTGGGTTGTGGTCTGGGGACTGAGATGGCCATGGGAGGACCTTGAGTTTGTGACTGCTGAACCATTTTTGTGTAGATTTTGCCACATGTTTTGGATCATTATCCTGCTGAAAGACCCAATGACGACCCATCTTCAGCTTTCTGGCAGAGGCCATCAGGTTTTTATTTAAAATGTCCTGGTAGTTCAAAGCGTTCATAATGCCATGCACCCTAACAAGGTTCCCAGGGCCTTTGGAAGAGAAACAGGCCCACAGCATCACAGATCCTCCACCATACTTCACGGTGGGCATGAGGTGCTTTTCGGCATACTCATCTTTTGTTTTACGCCAGACCCACTTAGAGTGTTTGTTGCCAAAAAGCTCAATCTTAGTCTCATCTGACCAAAGCACACGATCCCAGTTGAAGTCCCAGTGCCGCTTAGCAAACTCCAGACGTTTACGTTTGTGTGTTAGTGAGAAAAGGCTTTTTCCTTGCATGCCTCCCAAACAGCTTGTTGGCATGTAGAGAGCGTCTGATGGTTGTTTTGGAGACTTTGTGACCCCAAGATGCCACTCTTTGATGCAATTCTGTGACAGTGAGCTTAGGACTTTTTTTTACTTCTCTTACCATCCTCCTCACTGTGCGTTGTGGCAAGATAAACTTGGGACCTCTTCCAGCCTTGTTTGTCACTGTTCCAGTTGTTTTAAACTTCTTAATGATTCCTCTGACTGTAGATACGGGCAAGTTAAGGCGAGTGGCTATTTTCTTGTAGCCATTGCCTGACTTATGAAGGTCGACACAAATCTGCCTTACTTGAATGGTGTGTTCTCTTGTCTTTGCCATGTTGACAAATGGGTAAGAGAATTAGGCCTCTGTGTCACGTCATTTTTATACCCCAGGGAAACAGGAAGTCATGAATTACTAATTAAAAGTTCCTAGATACCCTGACCAACTTTAGCAACTACAGAAAAATATATTTTTTTAAAAAATCAATTAAAATTTTCAGCGGAATTGTTAGGGGTGCCAATAATTGTGGGACACATGATTTCAAGTTTTTTTTTTTCTAAATGTGTGATTTTTGTTTTTTACCACCAAAGTAATGTACTTAAATAAAAGGTTGGATTTTTCTCTTTTTTTGCATTTGGGTTCTATGTTGTTTAAAAAAAATTAGAATTTTTGGAAGTCCTCGACCACATCTTAAACAGGGGTGCCAATAATAGTGGAGGGCACTGTAGTTGACAGGCTACAGAAAAAGGCTACAATAATGCAAAGGAGATCAGAATGAAATGAACTAAACATCTGGGAAAGCAAGAGAGCGGGGCCTCCCTCACTTACGTTTCACTGAAACACTCAAATATAACTCTCCCAACTTCCACTTTAGAAATTATAATTGTTGTAAACTACAGCGGTTCAATGTTTGCTTATTTTTTTCTTTAAGCAAAGGCTTTTTCTGCCCACTCTTCCGTAAAGCCCAGCTCGGTGGAGTGTATGGCTTAAAGTGGTCCTATGGACAGATACTCCAATCTCTGCTGTGGAGCTTTGGAGATCCTTCACGGTTATCTTTGGTCTCTATTTTGCCTGTCTGATTAATGCCCTCCTTGCCTGGTCCGTGAGTTTTGGTGGGCGGCCCTCTCTTGGCAGGTATGTTGTGGTGCCATATTCTTTACATTTTTAAATAATGGATTTAATGGTGCTCCGTGGGATGTTCAAAGTTTCGGATATTTTTATATATACACTGAGATCATGTGACAGATCATGTGACACTTAGATTGCATACAGGTGGACTTTATGTGATTTCTGAAGGGAATTAGTTGCACCAGATCTTATTTAGGGGCTTCATAGCAAAGGGGGTGAATACATATGCACGCACCACTTTTCCGTTATTTATTTTTTAGAATTTTTTGAAATAAGTTATTATTTTAATTTCACTTCACCAATTTTGACTATTTTGTGTATGTCCATTACATGAAATCAAAATCAAAATCCATTTAAATTACAGGTTGTAATTTAACAAAATAGTAAACACGGCAAGGGGGATGAACACTTTTGCAAGGGACTGTATACAGTGAGGGAAAAAAGTATTTGATCCCCTGCTGATTTTGTATGTTTGCCCACTGACAAAGAAATTATCACTATTAGTGAGTGCTCCTAATATCAGCTTGTTACCTGTATAAAAGACACCTGTCCACAGAAGGAATCAACCGATCAGATTCCAAACTCTCCACCATGGCCAGAACCAAAGAGCTCTCCAAGGATGTCAGGGACAAGATTGTAGACCTACACAAGGCTGGAATGGGCTATAAGACCATCGCCAAGCAGCTTGGTGAGAAGGTGACAACAGTTGGTGCGATTATTCGCAAATGGAAGAAACACAAAAGAACTGTCAATCTCCCTTGGCCTGGGGCTCCATGCAAGATCTCACCTCGTGGAGTTGCAATGATCATGACAACGGTGAGGAATCAGCCCAGAACTACACGGGAGGATCTTGTCAATGTTCTCAAGGCAGCTGGGACCATAGTCGCCAAGAAAACAATTGGTAACACACTACACCGTGAATGACTGAAATCCTGCAGCGCCTGCAAGGTCCCCCTGCTCAAGAAAGCACATATACATGCCCGTCTGAAGTTTGCCAATGAACATCTGAATGATTCAGATGAGAACTGGGCGAAAGTGTTGTGGTCAGATGAGACCAAAATCGAGCTCTTTGGCATCAACTCAACTCGCCGTGTTTGGAGGAGGAGGAATGCTGCCTATGACCCCAAGAACACCATCCCCACCGTCAAACATGGAGGTGGAAACATTATGCTTTGGGGGTGTTTTTCTGCTAAAGGGACAGGACAACTTCACCGCATCAAAGGGACAATGGACGGGGCCATGTACCGTCAAATCTTGGGTGAGAACCTCTTTCCCTCAGCCAGGGCATTGAAAATGGGTCGTGGATGGGTATTCCAGCATGACAATGACCCAAAACACCCGGCCAAGGCAACAAAGGAGTGGCTCAAGAAGAAGCACATTAAGGTCCTGGAGTGGCCTAGCCAGTCTCCAGACCTTAATCCCATAGAAAATCTGTGGAGGGAGCTGAAGGTTTGAGTTGCCAAACGTCAGCCTCAAAACCTTAATGACTTGGAGAAGATCTGCAAAGTGGAATGGGACAAAATCCCTCCTGAGATGTGTGCAAACCTGGTGGCCAACTACAAGAAACGTCTGACCTCTGTGATTGCCAACAAGGGTTTTGCCACCAAGTACTAAGTCATGTTTTGCAGAGGGGTCAAATACTTATTTCCCTCATTAAAATGCAAATCAATTTATAACATTTTTGACATGCGTTCTTCTGAATTTTTTTGTTGTTATTCTGTCTCTCACTGTTCAAATAAACCTACCATTAAAATTATAGACTGATCATGTCTTTGTCAGTGGGCAAACATACAAAATCAGCAGGGGATCAAATACTTTTTTCCCCTCACTGTAGTACCTCCCTGTTTCACTCCATTTTCCGTAATTCCCTCCGTTTGAGCGTTTTCTTCAATTTCATGCCTACTGCAGACACCCCAGTGTTCACAGAAAATTGAGGAAGAGGCATGTACAGCAATTAACACAGACTCTGGTGTAAAAGGATTCATCAAATCAGTTTTATTTGTCTTTATGGGGTGTCTGATTTTACAAGTTGCAACAAAATAATTCCTCTCAATCAATGCTTAGGTTAGTTAATTAATGAGCCCATTCTCTTCTCAGATAAGAAATTCCTCAAAAAGGGCACACTACAAACAAAAAAACGTAAATACACTACCGTTCAAAAGTTTGGGGTCACTTAGAAATGTTTTTGTCCATTAAAATAACATCAAATTGATCAGAAATACAGTGTAGACATTGTTAATGTTGTAAATGGCTATTATAGCTGGAAACGGCTGAATTTTTATGGAATATCTACATAGGCGTACAGAGGCCCATATTATCAGCAACCATCAGTCCTGTGTTCCAATGGCACGTTGTGTTTGCTAATCCAAGTTTATCATTTTAAAAGGCTAATTGATCATTAGAAAACCCTTTTGCAATTATGTTAGCACAGCTGAAAACTGTTGTGCTGATTAAAGAAGCAATAAAACTGGCCTTCTTGAGACTAGTTGAGTATCTGGAGCATCAACAATTGTGTGTTCGATTACAGGCTCAAAATGGCCAGAAACAAATAACTTTCTTCTGAAACTCGTCAGTCTATTCTTGTTCTGAGAAATGAAGGCTATTCCATGCAAGAAATTGCTTTTCTTTTGAAAACAAGGACATTTCTAAGTGACCCAACATTTTTGAATGGTAGTGTATGTATATATCAAAATCAGATATATAAATATATATATGACAAAATCAGATAATGTTATCAAAAATAACAGGAGGCAGGGAGTGTTGAAGGTAGTGAATAAGCTGCATTTAGTAAATTACACAGCCAAAAGGGGACATGAGGTGACATACACTATTGTGAGGATGGAAGTCCGATTTGGGACAGAAAACGTTAACATACACCGTGTACTGTCAGAGAGAGAGTCTAAATCCCCAAAAAACGAAGCACAGCAAACTAATTTGAAACTTGAGTATAGAAAACCTTTAACCAAATCGTGACGATGGAAGAGACGAGCACACATTGGAAGACCCCCCAAGGAGTTGACAAACACCTTTTTTCTTTAAAAATATATATAAGGCCTCCCGAGTGGCGCAGTGGTCTAAGGCACTGCATCGCAGTGCTTGAGGCGTCACTACAGACCCGGATTCGATCCCAGGCTGTGTCACAACCGGCCGTGACCGGGAGTCCCATAGGGCAGCGAACAATTGGCCCAGCGTCGTCCGGGTTTGGCCGGTGGGGCTTTACTTGGCTCATCGTGCTCTAACGACTCCCTGTGGCGGGCCGGGCGCCTGCAGGCTGACTTCAGTCATCAGTTGAACGGTGTTTCCTACGACACATTGGTGCAGCTGGCTTCCGGGTTAAACGGGCGGGTGTTAAGAAGTGCGGTTTGGCGGGTCATGTTTCGGAGGACGCATGACTTGACCGTCGCCTCTCCCGAGTCCGTTGGGGAATTGCAGCGATGAGACAAGATCGCAATTGGATATCACGAAATTGGTGAAAATAAAAGTTATTTAAAAAGAAAAAAAGTATGGGGGCTTTTTGTACAGGAGACGTGTACAGTAGTATTGTACTAGGAGGATGGCGGGAACGCATGTAACGGATAAAACTGGTGCCTCCTTTTGATAATGCCCCAAGGGTTTGTTTTAGTTTTTTTCAATACAATTGGAGTTTACGCCGAAAGAAATACAGCCACAACCTGTAAACACTGCCTGCCGACTCTGGGTTATCGCGCCAAGCTTTTTGGGTCTCACAAACAGATCTCTCTGACAAGGCACTGGATACCAATTTGGTTCACTATATCCAGAGTTCCAAATCAATCTGGACCACACATCGTTTGCCCAAAAGTTCTAATCCAATGTGTTTTTTCTTGATAGTTGTTGATTTTTTAAATATGCATTTAATCAGCCCAGTTATAGAAATGTAACCCCCCTTTTTTATTGTTAACAACCCAATTCAGTCTTAACTTGAATCCACTGGCCAGCCAGTCAGTGGGCCATACCCTCGACACCTTACCAGACCCCTGTGAGTCCCTTGATAAGAGGGACCGGCCCTGTGTGGATATGTGTGAAATCAAAGCAGTAAAACTACTGGAAAAGTAAGCCTAGGGGGGACTTCGCCCAGACCCCGGCTAAATCTTCCACCTCTGCACAGCCATTAATCCTGATCACACTGACAATGCACAACTCACACATCACCGTGCCGAGGCACCTACATAGACTGGATGTGGATGGATGCTGACCTGGGATAAGGGTAGTGTTAGTGGGGAGGGGAGATACTGCCCCATGCATTCTGGGGGGGGGGGTTGACTAAAGTGCCTGACAATCTTTGGTCTACCAACCCTGCAGGTTGCAATACCACAAGCCATGTCAAAATGCATTTGGAAGAAAGCAAAGAAGAAAACAACGGCACAAGCAGGAGAAGACAGAACGCCATTCCAGGTATTTTCATATTTCAGAATCCCATCGTTTTCATCGTAACTCATTTCACTTTTTAAAAAATAAATCTCAAAGTTACACAGATATATGTTAACATCTTCTTCATCAAACCCTGAGCAAAGAGAGGAGCCTCCGAGGAGGCAGAACATAAGACTTTATATATTTATGTAAGAAATGTCCGGAATAAGAATTAAAATCAATATGATTATCAGGATATGTGTTTTGCATGCAGACCCTTGAACCCTATGAACCACATGATTTGAAGGCTCTGGATTGGATGTCAGGGTAGGGGGCGGGGGATTGCACTTTAGCGACACGTCGAGGTGCCCGGAGTGTCAAAGTGCACGAGACTACTAGCTCTCTATACTCTGCCTCATACCTCACAACAACGAAATCGACCGTGACCTAGCAACAGACTAAGGGAAATTTCAAAGGTATACCATGGAAATCCCTAAAGCCATCAATGTCACCCTCACCTTCCCAGGCCAAACCCCATCTGTCATGGGCTTACATATCAAATCAATAAAAAACGCTTCAAGATGGGGGCAAATGTCTCTGAAATGTCGATGTCAACCCTATAAGGTTCTCAACAGTGGTTGTTCTGTATTGTGAGGACATTAGTGACGTCGACTTGTGAGGGCACGCAGACTCTGGTCCCAATAATAATAATAATATATTTTAGTTGGAGAACGTGTTTCAAGATAGTCAAGGACATCTTACATTAAAAGTAGGCCTACATAAAATCAAGTGCAGTAAATAAAATAGGGCTCTGGTCAAATGTAGTGCACTATATAGGGAATAGGGTGCCAGTTGGGATGGAACCCATGTGTACATATGGAGAGTCTGGCCTTTAGGCATGTCACTGTGAGCAGCACATCCAGTGAGCGTTTTTAACGCCATGATGGCCTGATTGGCCTCGTTAGGAAATGGCCCTGTGGCCAAATTAACCCTGTGTTCCCTGGACTCTTGAACTGCTGAGTGGAGAGACTGGACACCTGATGCCAGCGACGGCTCGTCTAGACCAGGGGTTCCCAAACTGTGGGGCGCGCACCCTGCGGTCAGCATAATCTTTAGTCTGGCTTTAAACTTAAACTTGAGAGCTGTAATAGTAGAACACACAAGGTGCAATTTCAAAATTGGGTAGTGCATCATCAGTTCCTCTTGTCATGTTAGTCATTGCAGACCTTAGAGAGCTATTTATAACTTGGCAGAAATGTCCAGATCAACTAGTCCATGTCAGTTAACGTTTTTTATTCCGTTTTTTAGCTCATATAAGTTGTAATTTTTTAGTCACTCAAATATCACATGAATACACATTAGACATGGCAAAATGTATAGAATTGCACAGAAATTTGCTTTAAAACCGCAAAATGTTATTTGCACCCCCATGACAAAATCTGTAGAATTGCAGGAAATAAGCTTTAAACCTGCAAAATTCTCTCCCCCAACAAGAGGGGTGTGAACAGTTTGTGTCATGAACAGTGCTTGTGCCCATAGAAATAGACGTGGCGTGTGCGCGCAGGGGGGCGGGATGTTCCCCAATGCTGGTCTAGACAATGTAAAGTAAGGGTACGAGGAGTGAGCGAGAAAGATGGAGACAGGAAGGGAGAGAGAGAATGACACAAAGAAATAGGGAGGGCAAGAGAGTGAGAGCGCACAATAAGAAGGCCTGCGATGTTTCTGGAAGGAGTTCCGTGGTCGCATCAGTCAGACAGACAGATAGACAATAGACACTTGAGTCGAGGCATATTGATAGAGCTGGACTGAGCTGCGTCGCCTCGCCACTCTTTGCCTCTGCCTCCGGGCCAAACCAGACAAACAAGCCCATCATTTAGCAGCAGCACTCAGCTTCCCTTCCTCCCTTCCCCAGCCTTCTGCCTGCTCTGCCCTGCTCTTGCTCACAGAACAAGCTGTTTGCCAGCCAGCCCACAGTGCACTCATCACTTTGACATGGCGCCGCCGCAGAAGCACCGTGGCCTGGTTTGGTTTCTGGCCCGGTTTGGTTCTGGACTGGAGTGTTTCTCAGCAGAAAACGGCTGAGTCCCCACAATGCAGGGGTCTACAGAGAACAGCAGTGTCCCCACAATGCAACCGTCCCCTAGAAAGGAGAGCAGAGTACCAACAATGCAGTAGTTTCCTAAAGAGAGCAGAGTCCCCACAATGCAGTAGTTTCCTAAAGAGAGCAGAGTCCCCACAATGCTTCAGTTGACTACAGAGAGAAGTCCCCACAATGCAGTAGTCTCCTTCAGAGGCCAGCAGAGCCCCCAAAATGCAACCTAACATGCAGACAGAACTTCAGGGGACAGAGCAACGTTGACGTAACTGATGCAAAGGTTCATCCTGACCAGGGCCCAATACTTATTCAAATAGCCTAAGACGTGATAACATTGATTAAAAACATAATGATTTGCTCAAGCTAAAATGTGGTTGGCGCATGTAGGTTTGAAACAAAGTTGTTGTTTTGGTCCTCACACAAACACACTTCCCTTTGAGCAGAAATACAGTGTGTGTGTGTGTGTGTGTACACGTAATATTAATGTACCTCTCAGGTGCAGTTTGATGGCTTCAGAATCTACAGAAGCTTCTCATTATCAAGGTTGTCATCATAAAAAACTAGAGCGCATATGGTAATGCATTCTCTAAAAACAAACATATTTAGTTATTATTATCCTGTATTTACAGCCCTATGATTGGTGCTCCATGCTAGCAGCACTGATGCCAACAAGCGTCATTTCCTCGTTGCCACTATAAACACATGCCATGGATGGGCACTCTGGCTAAAATAACCAGCACTTCAATTTACTGGTAAATTAGTAATAATTAACGACACGTTAACGGTGTTTAATTAATTTATACAGAACTATTGCCTTCATATTTTAAGGCTAAGGACGAGTAGGTTAAAGACAACAACATAAAACTCTGGGAAAGTATTCAAGGCCATTTGGGTTGTGTGGACAATATGATAAGATGTATCACATTTAAAGTAACTGGCCAGTGTTTCCAGATATCTATGAAATATGACCTATAATTAATTACAATACGAGTGAAATAGTTGTACTTCCCAAAAAAATGTAATTATGTTAAAAAGCAGCTTTTCTGTGTTGGAATGGTGTGGGCGTACCCCAACAACTTGAATGGTGTGGGCGTATAGCAGTCATTAAAAATATTAATGCGAGCAGAACGCTGATTGGCCAGCTCATCTTCCTCAAGAGGATGACATCATCCTCTATGTGGAAATAGCAAGCATTTTTGAAACCGTCTGTAGAGCTGGGCGATATGGACAAAAAGTAATATTGCGATAAATGTAACTATATTGCTCGATAACAAATTTTAACGGACAGTTACTTTACATTAGCGGCAGGGCTCTAGATTTTTTTTCCCCCAGTGCCAAGTAAAACAACTGAGACTACAAAAGTAAGCTATTTCATTTAACATATCCAGGAAACGCATGATTGATATTTTGATGTGTAACCTGTTAAAATAGGATCCAGAATTATCAGATTTATTTTTGTCTCTTCAGAGAATTTGCCGACATCTTTGTGCACATTGGCCTAAAGGCTATATTAATCACCACCTGAGGAAGTGGGAACTCAAAACAGCTAGATTGCTAACTCTAAATATGATAATGTTGCTAGATAGAATAATCAATTGGCATACATGACTATCAGTAAATATAGGCTAATGTCCTACAAAAAAAACTTTCCAGCACTAGGCCTAGGCTACTTTATATAGGCCTATTAACTGCAAATGGCGGGCTCCGCTCATCTCCGCTGCATCAAAACCATACTAATTACAGCCTATTCCGGTTGTAAAGTGATGCCATGAACTCAATATTAAGGAGGTGATAAATACATTATATACTCACAGAAAGCTGAGTCTCCTCTCTAACTAGAACAGTAGTTGCTTTGAAAACTGTATTTTTCCCGCAATAGTATTTTGAGCAACTGTCATATGCTTGTGCTTCTCAGAATGCATCTCTCCTCCGCCGTGTGCAGTGGGAGTCAGCAGCCGACAGCGAAACAGGGACAGGCAGATACTTTAATAGCAGGAATCAACATAATGCATAGGCTATTACTGTTGACCAAATAATGGTTTTAGAACAATCTACAGAAACGTTGTGTAGCAAAATGCATCAGTAAGAGGAAGGCAATGTCGGTAATTTTCTGCTTAACATCCCAGCTCTAGATACAATTTTGAGGTGGGGTTATTGAAGGGTTTTTTCTCCAATTTATGCTTTGGCCACAAATACGACTATAGGATGAGTCAACAGCATTATTTGGGTATGAGTGAAAGTAGAATACATGAAATGAGTGTATTGCCACCATCAAGCATTTTTTATTCTATTCAACAATCTTCTGTTTGAAAATAGAGTATAATTTTGGAGCAGGGCCGCATGCAGCTGTGTAATCATCCTGCTCCAGCATCATGCTAGGAACTTTACTGTTTTTATATCTAAACATCAGGTTAATCTCTACTACATGGGGTTTTAAATTGTCCTTGCCGTTTTCAACCCCGTCCATTTTATTACTCCAACTGGCACCTTGTGGGCGGTCCATGGCGGGCACCATGTGACCTTAAAGGGATGCCCAGTGGTATACAAGCCCCTCCCACGTGGCCCCCAGACCCCGTTGCCAGAGGGCAGCATTGACCTAACAGAAGCACCCCACCACTCCCACCCCGCAAACTTGACCTCGAGTGACCGTAAAGTCTTGTCTCCACCCATTAAAAGCAGCTTTAGCGGTTGCTGTGGCAATCGAGCTGAACCCGGGACTAAACGAGCAATCCCATTCCTTCTAATGCTGCTGCAGCGCTCCCAGAGAAGTCCTGTGTGTGTAAACATACGGACAAAGCTTTTGCTAAGCCGCCCCCTTTAGGCAGGGAGGACACAGCACAAAATATAGAGAGAGGCTCCTAGCTTGTGATGCCCCACCCTGTGTGACACTGAGGGGCGGGGCTTAAAGACTTAATGTAAACAGACGCAGCAGGGCAGCAGTACAGCACACAGAATAATAATAATAATAATATGCCATTTAGCAGATGCTTTTATCCAAAGCGAATTACAGTCATGCGTGCATACATTTTTGTGTATGGGTGGTCCCGGGGATCGAACCCACTACCTTGGCGTTACAAGCGCCGTGCTCTACCAGCTGAGCTACAGAGGGCCACAGCATAGCTGTTGGGAATCCTGTTGGGCCGTAAACAACAAAGGAGGAGGACTGGAGTGCTGCAGGCGTGCCGATTGGCCAGCGGCGGCGGCCACGGAGAATGAGGAAACAGGACAATGGGAGGCGCTGAGGTGGATAAAGGAGGGTGGAGTTCCAAAATCCAATCACATTAAATGGGTTTTTGTGTAGCTATGCTGGTGCAAACATTTATTTTTCATTTTCTCCTTCAAATGTAGATGAGGTGACACCCGTACCTATCTTAGTTTGTAAACACCCCCTCCCATCCCTCCAGCCCTTGTCCCACCACCCAGCCTTGTCACTATTTCTATCTGAAATGCCAAGTCCCCTTCTCCGCTTCTCCTCCTCTCCCGCCGGCGGTCTTTTAAAGATGAGGACTGGGTGGGTGGACAAACACTTCATAAAATGGGACTCTTCAGAACTTGACACATAAAAATCATTGACAAACAAAATAATTCAACTAATTCTACAGACACATTCATCTACACTGTAACCGATCCTCCAATCAGCAGAGCTAGTAATAGATGAAGGGGAGGGGCCGGGGGAGTGTCTCAGCACCACCCCCCCCCCCTCCGAAAAAAGCCAGGAGCTCCATTCTCTGTCTTCTTCATATCTTTTAGGGAAACTCCAGTGTAGCACTCCAAATATAACCCCTGTCCAATCCCTCTAATCCAAGCAGAGGGGTGTGGGGGGTAGGGGTAAAAACCCCAATGAAGAGCTAAAAGAGTAGAGCTTGGATGGGCATGGGGTGGAGCGATCAGTAGTATTGAAGCAAAGGGGAGGAGGGGGTGGGGGCTCAGGGGGAGGAGGAGCAGTAGCAGTACTAGTGTAATCATAGTAGTAACGATAGTAGTAGTAGAAGTAGTAGTAGTATTTTTGGGGAGACTGTGGTAAGTAGCCGTAGTGCTTTTGCAGTGGTAGTAGTAAGTAGTAGTCGATGGTGGTTCGTTTTTGTGTGACTCGAGCACATATAGAGTAGAGAGAACCGAGAAAGAACAGAGAGAGTGCGATGGTGACAGAGTGAGCTCTCCAGCTCTAATGATTTCCCTTGGGTTGGTTGTCCGTGAGGGAGGGGGGGCTAGGTGAGGGAGGAGGGGAGGAGTCCTGGCTGCTGGCGGCGGCGGTGGAGTGACACTGGCGCTGGTAGAGCCGCCAGCCCTTGCGGCAGAGCAGCACGAACCAGTAGACCTGTGGTGCCAGGATGCACAGGTTGCCCAGGTTGACCAACAGTGTCAGGTGGAAGGGCACGCCGTAGACGGGGATGCCGTAGTGGCGGCCATACACCCAGTACATGTAGGGAAAGAGGGCGATTCGACACAGGAAGAAGCTGAGCAGCACCATGCCCCCATTGGCCTTGTGGACCCAGCAGTCCTGCAGACCCAGCTGTGAGAAACAAGAGGAGAGGAGGATGGGGGGAGGGGGGGGGATGTGTTGGGAGAATATTGAAAGGAGACAAAGAGGGAGAAAACAGGTCATTATATGGTCGAACAGTCTTGAAATTCTAAGTGAGCATAAAACTGGGCTGGAATCCCTGGGCCTGTTCGATTACTTTGAAAATACATTCTTCCTTCCTTCCTCCTTTCCATGATGCAATCACTGATCTGACACGACTGGACTGGTGAAAGCTATGAAGTGGTACCCATGCATCATGGTAGATTAGTTGATAGATACACCATTACAGGAAGGGAAAGAGGCATTCTAACAGTGCCCATGTGTGGTCTTGTGTGGCGTGACAGTGGCTCTGCAGTACCCGGCCAGTCCACCAGAGGACACTGAGTAAGAGAGCAGAGCGTGGCCCTACTGAATAAAGAGCCAGAAGTCAGCAGAAAGTGAGCTGGAGACCAAGCAGGCTGCCTGCTCACTGCTCTTAGCTCTTTTAGTGATACACACATACACATTATACCAGGAATGTTTATTTAGTGAGAAGCTGTATGGATACAAGTACATACAGGTAACTGCGAAAATAAAGGAAACACCAACATAAAAGTGTCTTAAGAGGGCGTGGGGCCACCATGAGCCACCAAAGCTGCCAGAACAGCTTCAACACGCCTTGGCATAGATTCTACAAGTATCTGGAACTCTATTGGAGGGATGCAACACCATTCTACCACAAGAAATTCCATCATTAGGTGTTTTGTTGATGGTGGTGGAAAACGCTGTCTCAGGCGCCGCTGAATCTCAATTGGGTTGAGATCCGATGACAGACACACACCCTTTGAACCCCCTACGCTCCTTTGGGACCCCTCTTTCAAAGTCACTAAGATCACTTCTAGCCTGGTAGCCAAAATAATGGGCAACTGGGAATTTCTATACATGACCCTAAGCATAATGGTGTGTTTTAATTGCTTAATTAACCACAACTGTGTGCAAGCACCTCCTTTCAATATACTTTGTATCCCTCATTTACTCAAGCGTTTCCTTTATTTTTGGCAGTTACCTGTATATACATTGATAGGTGGAGATATTGGTATCAGGGTTTCCGTTAGGAAAATGTGGCGCCGGACATTTGACCAGCAGCATTTTAATTTACCGGACCCATATGCATAGGGTGCGTAACCTGATTAGGGCGTCCACCCATTGGTGCTCAGAATGACAGAAATCACATTTAGATTATGGTAATTCATATTAACAGAACATACAAGTTGGGGATGCAACGATTCTTACCTAATTCTGATGTGCACTTTGAAGATATTTTCCTCAGCCAACAAGACAAGTAATGAACAGCAAAAGTACTAGCCTATGAGAGTCTACTATCCCCAATAGTAGAAAAGTTTACCTATTCTATTGGTCAGCTTGTCGATAAAGAAATAGCCTATTCCTAACACTCTGGGACAGTTGTAGGATGATAGGTCCCAGATTCATACAACCAGTAGGCTACAATATGATTTGTTAAGCAATGAGTGGCGCAGTGGTCTAAGGCACTGCATCGCAGTGCTAACTGTGCCACTAGAGATCCTGGTTCGAATCCAGGCTCTGTCGCAGCCGGCCGCGACCGGGAGACTCATGGGCGGCGCACAATTGGCCCAGCGTCGTCCAGGGTAGGTTGAGGGAATGGCCGGCAGGGATGTAGCTCAGTTGATAGAGCATGGCGTTTGCAACGCCAGGGTTGTGGGTTCGATTCCCATGGGGGGCCAGTATAAAAAAAATATGTATTCACTAACTGTAAGTCGCTCTGGATAAGAGCGTCTGCTAAATGACTAAAATGTAAATGTAAATGAGTCTGATGCAACAGAATGTTTAGCTTTCTACTGTATGTTGATGAACTATTATTTCTTCACATTATAAGCTCAGCACTGTGCACAAGGCATTAGGCTACGTCCGAAAGTTTGTTCCATAATGTAATTAGTGGGAAAACACTGTTGTCTAAAGTGCATCGCACATGCGAGCGGTTTCATTTGACAGAGATTGAAATATCTGTAATTTTTTAAGAGGGGAGAGCTAATATGCAACAACTAGCACGGGTTGCTAATATGACTAGGATTGTGCCTTTGGCTACTGGACAATGTAAGAAAGTTGATATGAAATATTTGCGTCCACGGATATGGCCTGATTTTGGCTAGGCTACTTTGAAGCAAGGTAAGACATGCCTCAATATGTAGTAAAACGTTCAGGTTTCAAACAATTATGTATACATGTTTTCAAAATGTTTACTGCCTCCAGCTCATTGCAAAGTGGTGTGTGACATGCTGATGAAGCCTGCCTTCCGTAGCCTATGCATTTTCATTATGAGATGCTGTAGCAGCAGCTCTCGCGCTGTCTGACCGATTTTCCACTCAATTAATTCATTCCACTCAATTATGCAAATTAACCCATAGACCGATAAGCATGACCAGTCAAATGTATTTCCATCGACTGGTATTTCCATCAATGAATAGGCTATAAAGCATTACTTCGCAATGGGATTTTTTCTTCTCCCAGACAATTGGCCGGTGCAAATGTTATTTAGTTGACTTTTCTCTTTAAAAAGAATTATCGGCCAAAAGCCGGCTATTACAGGCTAACGGAAACCTTGGTGTGTATACATGGTTGTTATAAGTGGCGATTAGGGTGTTCTAATGTGTGTGTGTGTGTGTGTCTCTCTCTCTCACCTGGATGAGGATCTTCCCTAAGGAGACGAAGGGCGTGCTGAGCTCTGTGAGGAACAGGCATCCGATGAAGTAATCGCCCTGGTCCCTCCTGAAGAACTGAAAGGCACAGGGAGGGAGACGGCACACAGTTACTACAATCTGAAACAAGACCATACCGCCACACACCCACACAAAGAGAACCGTCACACACACAGGAACACCCACCCACCCAAAACGACCCTCAGTACTTTAGTACAGAAAGGCTGTGTAAGCAAATGGATTGTCCCTAGGTCTGCACATACAAAAACAGGAGTCAGGACCCGGCTCAATAACACCAACATGGCCACAAACCAACTTGGCCAACAGAGGACAAACCAGGCCCAGGGTCAGGTTCATCAGGCACCAAACAGAAGAACATTAACTGAAACTGGGAGGAACTACCTGAACTTTTCCAACAAGAAACACTCACATTTCGTGGCAAAAGCTTTCCGTTGCGTGCACTAATGAACACGACCCAGACTTATGCCATAAGCCCAGACGTTAAGGTAATGTAAGAGAATAGATCACGATGAGTAAATTAGTAAATGTATGGAGGATCATTGATGTAAGCTGCAATAGGGAGGATGCCAAACCGAGAGGGCTCTGTGTGTGTTGTGATGATGAATAAACCAGTAGTGTGTGGGGCCCAGACACCAGCTCTGCCATCTGCCCAATGGAAGAATTACCGGCAGCACAAACTACTGCCATGTAACACTACACCTACCTACCCCCTGTACCTGGCTGCTGGACCCGGCCTCTGTGTGTGTGTTACCTGACTGTGTGGGAGGGGAACGAAGCAGGGAGCAAGGGAGGAGGAGATGAGAGGAGGATCACAGCAGCTGGAGCCTGAATAATGGAGGTGTAGTGTAAGGTGATCTCATATCACCATTGAAAGCCGCTGAAAACTAAGATGCCAGGTTTCCAATGCACTTGGCCTCCTCTCTACATGAAATGGACGCTAATGCGACACTTGTGTGTATAGGTCAGGGTTTCCTTTGGCCAATAACAAAATGAAAAGCCTATAAATAAATCTGTTGCCGGCCAGAACGACCGGCAGAAAATAAATCCCAAACAAACAAATGCTTTTTATTCATTGATGGAAATACCAGTTGATGTAAATACATTTGACCTTCATGCTTATCGGTACATATAATTTGCATAATGTAGTGGAATTACATTTCGTTAGTCATCATGTATCTTATTTATTAAACAACTATCACACTAGCACAGCATATTTTGAGCGGGATTTCTCCTGCAGCTCCTCAGCTGGTTGCTGCTGGAGTAAAACGTGCTTTTAAAAGCCCATTAATTACGCAACAATTCTAAATGCAACTGCGTGCTGAAAACTGTTTTGGTGCAAAATTAAAAAGAGCTATTATTGTTATTTCTCAACTTGTAATTAAAGCTAGCCTCCCATTCAAGTGCAGGCAACAGGCTATCAGTGAGTCACCCACCACTTCACAATGTGAGCTGGAGGCAGTATGCAATTTGAAAACATACTTAATTTTTAAATTAGAATTTATCCTACCATTTCTACCATTCTGCGTGCCAGTTATGCTTTTCATTCTGCGTGACAGTTATGCTTGTAATTAAAATGATAAAAATCTTAAAGTCAACTAATGCGAGATCACCAGCCTCTGCCATAGGGACACATTGATAAACCGTCATCCATTGGCGGCTATAGAAATGAGCGCATGGAACTCATAGCCTATAGGCCAATGTAGCAGTAGGCCTAGAACTTCCACTGCTTATTCACATTGAGGATAGGTGATTAGAGGGGGAGATTGTTGGAAAGATTGTTCAAATAGTTTACTATGAGGAATTATAGTTTAAATATTATCATTCGCAATAGATCTTAACCCATAAGAGTCTAAGCCCCTGGGGTTCTACTAAGCTATATTGAATTGTTTTAAGAAGGTCATACCAAGGATCATTTAGCTATTTGATTTTGAGTATTAAAAAATATATTTAAAAAATATTTGATGAAAAAACATTTTTGGCATTACTGCTATTAGCCCATACAAATGCATTGAACAATAGATTCACTACAAAAAACAACAGATAGTCCCCAAAAAATATCAAAAGGAAGTTTGTTCTGAAGTGTCACTTCTGTATCTGAGAGGTATACGAAAGATCAGGAAACATACATACATACACTCTACCATTCAAAAGTTAGGACACACCTACTCATTCAAGGGTTTTTCTTTATTCTTACTATTTTCTACATTGTAGAATAGTAGTGAAGACATCAACACTATGAAATAGCACATATGGAATCATGTAGTAACCAAAACAGTGTTAAACAAATCAAAATAGATTTTTGATTCTTCAAAGTAGCCACCCTTTGCCTTGATGACAACTTTGCACACTCTTGGCATTCTCTCAACTAGCTTCACCTGGAATGCTTTTCCAATAGTCTTGAAGGAGTTCCCACATATGCTGAGCACTTGTTGGCTGCTTTTCCTTCACTCTGCGGTCCGACTCATCCCAAACCATCACAATTTGGTTGAGGTCGGGGGATTGTGGAGGCCAGGTCATCTGATGCAGCACTCTATCACTCTCCTTCTTGGTAAAATAGCCCTTACAGTCTGGAAGTGTGTTGGGTCATTGTCCTGTTGAAAAACAATTGATATTCCCACTAAGCCCAAACCAGATGGGATGGCGTATCGCTGCAGAATGCTGTGGTAGCCATGCTGGTTAAGTGTGCCTTGAACTCTAAATAAATCATAGACAGTGTCACCAGCAAAGCACCCCCACAGCATAACACCTCCTCCTCCATGCTTTACGGTGGGAAATACACATGCAGAGATCATCCGCTCACCCACACTGAACACACGGCTGTTGGAACCAAAAATCTCAAATTTGGACTCCAGACCAAAGGACAAATTTCCACCGGTCTAATGTCCATTACTCGTGTTTCTTGGCCCAAGCAAGTCTCCTCTTCTTATTGGTGTCCTTTAGTAGTGGTTTCTTTGCAGCAATTCGACCATGAAGGCCTGATTCACGCAGTCTCCTCTGAACAGTTGATGTTGAGATGTGTCTGTTACTTGAACTCTGTGAAGCATTTATTTGGCCTGCAATTTCTGAGGCTAACTTATCCTCTGCAGCAGAGGTAACTCTGGGTCTTCCATTCCTGTGGCGGTCCTCGTGAGAGCCAGTTTCATCATAGTGCTTGATGGTTTTTGTGAAATATTCCGTATTGACTGACCTTCTTGTCTTAAAGTAATGATGGACTGTCATTTCTCTTTGCTTATTTGAGCTGTTCTTGCCATAATATGTACTTGGTCTTTTACCAAATAGGGCTATCTTCTGTATACCCACATAACAGATTTTCTCAAATGCATTAAGAAGGAAAGAAATTCCACAAATGAACTTTTAAGAAGGCACACCTGTTAATTGAAATGCATTCCAGGTGACTACCTCATGAAGCTGGTTGAGAGAATGCCAAGATTGTGCAAAGCTGTCATCACGGCAAAGGGTGGCTATTTGAAGAATCTCAAATCTCAAATATATTTTGATTTGTTTAACACTTTTTTGGTTACTACATGATTCGATATGTGTTATTTCATAGTTTTTATGTATTCACTATTATTCTACAATGTAGAAAATTGTAAAAATAAAGAAAAACCCTTGAATGAGTAGGTGTTCTAAAACCTTTGACCGGTAGTGTATATATATATTTTACATGTATTTAACCCTATTAAACAGTCTCCATATATACTGTACTTCCATACATTCTTTCAACTGGTACCGGAGGATCTTCAGACGAGTCTTGAGAGGCCTGTTGGCGTCCTAGAGCAAAACAACCGACATGAACATGTATGTGAGAGTCTCACCTTTGCACAGAGGGGTCATATTAGTGGCCCAAGCGGTTAGGACGCTACAGACAGAAGTTGGCAGATTGGCAATACCGACTTCAGACAAGTCTTCTGACATTTGTGGAGAACACCATCGTGTTCGTGAGAGTAATCTTTCCATAGAGGGGTCATATTTTTTTTAGGCCAAACCATTTGGACGCTACAGATGATTTTGTGAGAAGACCGATTTTCGGGATGTCTCATGGTTTGACAAACACCGCTCTAGCTCTGTCACCTTTCACTGCAGATGCAGAAGTGCAACATAGAAAAACAGACATCTCTATCTTAAATTGACAGATTCTCATGGGGATTTTCTTATGCTAATTAGATTTCCGCGCTCCCTCAACATTATCAGGACAGAGGAAAACAGACACATGCTCATTGCTCACATGGAGCACTCCAAAACAAAATAAATCTCGTAAATGATGGTTATGAAATAAACCAAAAAACTTGTTTCTCACAAGTGTAGCAGGTTGTAAACTCTGCAAACAACGTTTCCACTCCGAGAATGAGAACAGTAAATGACTAATTATTACATGCATTAACAGAAATTTATGTAACCAAATAACGGAGATTAATGCTACATTTACTACTGGTGACATATGTAATGGGGAATTGATCAAAAATGTAAGGGCAAACAATTCACACAATGAAACAATGAATGCGCAAGAATTGGCAGGAGACAGCCCAGCCATTCTGGAGAGAGATTCGCCTAGCCTATATCTTCCCCACACACCCCTCCCCTTCTTGTCTCAACATTTCAAATTATTCTCAAGACACTATCTTCACACATATTTTAGATGCTTTTCACTGACAGCCGCAACTCAATAATCAGCTAGGCCTATTGCCACGCACGCTGCCCAAATTGTGGGCTAATGATCCTCGATTCCTCTGTGGCTAAGTCATACTTTCTGGTGAAGTATTTTGAATGTATTTATTTATTTCTGTATAGACAGGAGTAATTATATACTTCCCTATTGGACCCACCACTATGCCATTTCTCTCCTGTTCTATTGGTTTTCATATCAACTTTATTTCATGTCCAGAAGCCGAAGGCAAAATCCTAGTCATATTAGCAACCTACAGTGGGGAAAAAAAGTATTTAGTCAGCCACCAATTGTGCAAGTTCTCCCACTTAAAAAGATGAGAGAGGCCTGTAATTTTCATCATAGGTACACGTCAACTATGACAGACAAATTGAGAAAAAATAATCCAGAAAATCACATTGTAGGATTTTTAATGCATTTATTTGCGAATTATGGTGGAAAATAAGTATTTGGTCACCTACAAACAAGCAAGATTTCTGTCTCTCACAGACCTGTAACTTCTTCTTTAAGAGGCTCCTCTGTCCTCCACTCGTTACCTGTATTAATGGCACCTGTTTGAACTTGTTATCAGTATAAAAGACACCTGTCCACAACCTCAAACAGTCACACTCCAAACTCCACTATGGCCAAGACCAAAGAGCTGTCAAAGGACACCAGAAACAAAATTGTAGACCTGCACCAGGCTGGGAAGACTGAATCTGCAATAGGTAAGCAGCTTGGTTTGAAGAAATCAACTGTGGGAGCAATTATTAGGAAATGGAAGACATACAAGACCACTGATAATCTCCCTTGATCTGGGGCTCCACGCAAGATCTCACCCCGTGGGGTCAAAATGATCACAAGAACGGTGAGCAAAAATCCCAGAACCACACGGGGGGACCTAGTGAAGGACCTGCAGAGAGCTGGGACCAAAGTAACAAAGCCTACCATCAGTAACACACTACGCCGCCAGGGACTCAAATCCTGCAGTGCCAGACATGTCCCCCTGCTTAAGCCAGTACATGTCCAGGCTCGTCTGAAGTTTGCTAGAGTGCATTTGGATGATCCAGAAGAGGATTGGGAGAATGTCATATGGTCAGATGAAACCAAAATAGAACTTTTTGGTCAAAACTCAACTCGTCGTGTTTGGAGGACAAAGAATGCTGAGTTGCATCCAAAGAACACCATACCTACTGTGAAGCATGGGGGTGGAAACATCATGCTTTGGGGCTGTTTTTCTGCAAAGGGACCAGGACGACTGATCCGTGTAAAGGAAAGAATGAATGGGGCCATGTATCGTGAGATTTTGAGTGAAAACCTCCTTCCATCAGCAAGGGCATTGAAGATGAAACGTGGCTGGGTCTTTCAGCATGACAATGATCCCAAACACACCACCCGGGCAACGAAGGAGTGGCTTCGTAAGAAGCATTTCAAGGTCCTGGAGTGGCCTAGCCAGTCTCCAGATCTCAACCCCATAGAAAATCTTTGGAGGGAGTTGAAAGTCTGTGTTGCCCAGCGACAGCCCCAAAACATCACTGCTCTAGAGGAGATCTGCATGGAGGAATGGGCCAAAATACCAGCAACAGTGTGTGAAAACCTTGTGAAGACTTACAGAAAACGTTTGACCTGTGTCATTGCCAACAAAGGGTATATAACAAAGTATTGAGAAACTTTTGTTATTGACCAAATACTTATTTTCCACCATAATTTGCAAATAAATTCATAAAAAATCCTACAATGTGATTTTCTGGATTTTTTTTCCTAATTTTGTCTGTCATAGTTGACGTGTACCTATGATGAAAATTACAGGCCTCTCTCATCTTTTTAAGTGGGAGAACTTGCACAATTGGTGGCTGACTAAATACTTTTTTCCCCCACTGTTTCCTAGTTGTTGCATCTTTAGATTCCCCCTCTTTCTAAGTTTCTAACAGAGATTTTCATCTCTATCACATATGAAACCGCTATCAGGTGTGCTGTTTAGAATGGTGTTTTCCCGCAAATTGCATTTTGGCAAATGTTTGAAAATGACGTTTTATTGGCTGCTTCATTACATGAGTTGAATGTTCTGTTAAGATGCATTACCATAATCTAATTGTGATTTCTGTCATTCTGAGCACCATGGGTTATGCACCCAATGCATATTGGTCCGGTAAATTTCTAAAATGGCCGGTAAATTTAAATCTTCCCGGTCATATTACCATAATTGTCTGGCGCCACATTTTCCTAACGGAAACCCTGGTGTAGGTGTGAGGTGTGTTCGCTCTCGATTATTGTCATTATACACTCATCTGTCATTATGTGGATATTAGCTAGTGTTCTTGACTGAAAATGCAGTTGACGGGAAGACAATGTAATGAAAACTAATAGGAGAGGAACATTTCAGCTAGTCGGTCTTCACACAGGTCTCTTTCACACACTCTCTGCCTCGTTCCATTTTCAAAGCACTTGCCAAATAGGGTTAGTGCAATCTCTCTCCCTCTTAGCCTCGCCTCCCTCTCTATCACTCCCCACTCATCCTTTTTCTCTTCCCCTCTATCCACCCTCCCCCGTTCCCTCCCTCTCAATGTCAGGCAGCAGAATGGTCAGCAGGGCATCTCCCTCCTCCCTCCCTTCCATCTCTCCTTCCTTTCCCTCTCTGTTCTCTCTCACCACAGTGATTGACAGCACAATGGTCAGAAGGGCCATATCACTATCACTCTCCCCTTCTTCTCTCCCCCTTTCCTCTCCCTCTCATCGGTGACAGGCAGCAGAATGGTCAGCAGGGCATCCAAAACCTGCCAATTTTTCCTGGTCAAAAGTACTGTCAGCCCATGGTAGTGTGTGTGCGTTGCTACTGACCAGGGTGACGGGCAGAGGCAGGGACAAGAGAGGCATGAGACTGAGGTGCGAGAGTCAGTGTGTGTGTGTGTGTGTGTGTGTGTGTGTGTGTGTGTGTGTGTTACTGACCAGGGTGACGGGCAGCAGGATGGTGAGCAGCGCGATGTGGTGGAGCACCAGCAGGAACTCGCGGCGGACAAACGAGTTGACCGTGGTCAACGAGTGCTCCTTATACTCCTCGTGGCCCTTGACCCGGAAGCGGTAGTAGTGGCTGAGGTACATGGCGTAGATATCGTATGTCATGTAGGGCACGCCGTACCAGATGACAAAGTAGGTGGCCAGCCAGTACCTGAGAGAAAGGGAGGGAAACGGGGGGGTTGTTCATTATTCCACACAAGTTTGCTAATGAAAACAAGAGTTTCTTATTGGACAAGTTCAGTGAGTAGCTAAGTGGGCAAGGACGTGGGTTCAATTCCCACAGGGATCACATACATACACCAAATGTATACAGTGCATTCATTGTACTGTATGTCACTTCGAATAAAAGTGTCCAGTGTTTGTGGCATAAATTATTTAATAACATTACCTTTAGCTAAATGTGGGAATGTAAAAATGTGGAGAGGGTGAAACGCATAACACGCACGCACACACACACCTAGTTCAATTAGCCCAGTTGATTAGAGCACATTAGTTGTCACTAACCCCCTGCTGGTCCCGCCCATGACGACAGTGAGTCTATCAGTTACACCTGAGATTACAGTCAGTTAGACCTATGTGGTCCTCTGTAGCTCAGCTGGTAGAGCACGGCGCTTGTAACGCCAAGGTAGTGGGTTCGATCCCCGGGACCACCCATACACAAAAATGTATGCACGCATGACTGTAAGTCGCTTTGGATAAAAGCGTCTGCTAAATGGCATATTATTATTATACCCAGTTGAAGAACAGTGTATTGTGTGCGTGTCTGCCTTGTGTGCGTGTCTGCCTGTATTGTGTGCATGCACGTTCGCACGTGTGTGTTGCAATATTACAAGCTGGCTGGTGAGTGGTAACTCAAGCACTCCGGCTCTGCACTGCGCTCTGGGGGTATTAAACCCTGGGGGGGATTGCAATGCAAGGCATTGCACTGACTGAGGCTGGGCCAGGGTTGGAGGCTGCCCGGGCAAATGACTGGCTGGATTACACAGACTATTAGCATTTGCGTTAGTATTAGCCAAGCAGCACTGGCCAAGATAGAGATAGAGATACGGGGATAGGGATAAGGATGCTAAACTCTGCTAGGTTTTGCTAGGCTAGGCACTGGCTGAGCCAGGACAAGGATAGGGATGCTAATCTAAAACTATGCTGTTAACAATCAACTGCCGCTTAGAACCAACTTCTCCGGGTTTAAAACAGCCTATGTGGCATCGATATGAGTCAGAAAGATTAATAATAGTGTCACAATTTACTACAAAAGTGTAAATAGGATAATTTGTGTCAAAGTTTTGTAAGCGAGTTCGTCATGACTTGGGTATGGATTACTTACATGGCTACTATTGCGAATAATGCCCAATTGCCCAGAGACAACACATTGTGGTCCGCCCCCAGCCCCCTCAGCAAAAATGAGTGAAAACGGGCTTCCATAAAGATGGTGCAAACTTCCAATGCATTTCAACAATATTGCCAGATGGCCAGGAATGGATTACATCCAACATGGTCACGTCTGCTGCCTGTCAACCGTCAAACCACTGGTGTTGGTGAGTACATTAGCTAAGTAGATAGCTGGTACCAGCTAGCTAGTAGCTGCTTTTGGTTATACAACATTATTCGATAGTGCTAGCGAGTCAGGCTCGCTATGATACCAGATGAAAGGGTAATGATACTGTAGCTAGCTAAATACATCAAGTGTAATGTGATGTAGCATGTCAGAGGAAGATGTGCATTGCTCACGTTAGCTAGCTACCTTGCTAACAACAGCTAACTGTAGCCCAATGGCGTTTACGGTCAATACAGGGCAGGCACTTGGATACTAGCTTGCTAATCATAGGATGTAGCCAGATTGCTTTCAATAATGTTTCAACTCAAACTGGCTAGCTAACGTTAGCCAACTCATTTTAACTCTGACAAAGATATGATAACTATCCCGGATTTGCAAATTAGGTAGCTACCATACGGGGGCTTCGTATGCTAACCCAAAACAACATACATGTTCTCATAAAAAAGAAAAGAAAAGAAGGATAGTACTTGTCTACTACAAATATAGCTATGGCTCTGGCAGCAAATAGCAAAACGTATCAGCAAGCATTCAGCAACGTACACAGCTGGTTGCATAGTAATGGCGTCAGCATCACTGGCCTGAATCTATCCTGTAGTTAGTCCCTCTATTAGCATAAATTACTTCCAAACTAAAGACAGTAATTTCTCGCTATATGTTTATTGAGTGACAATATTTTATTTTATTTCATTCCATTCACAGGCTACATATAAAACATGGTGTATTATTTATTCAGCAACGTCGTGGGAACCCCCCTTCCATATCAGGAGCTGTTACAGAAGGCTGAGGCAGTGGCCAGACACAAGTCCCGCTTCAGAGTAATAGGGGACACTTGAATCAGGTTGGTCACATTTGTGACTCGTTTCAGGAAACTAGGCGTATGTCGCACGTCACTACTTCACAGGAGCAGCATTTGAACGTAAACATGTCTTTTTTTAATCAAAATTCGTTTTTTTGGCAGAAAGGCCTTCTGGAACATGTAAACTTTCATGTGCCTTAATAACAAACTTGCATTCCATCCATAAATATGAATAAAATTGTTAAATTACGAGCCTAGTTGGTTTAGCCATGAAAAAAGACAGGAACCTTCCCACTAGCCATGATTGGCTGAGAATGTATGGGCTGGACATGTCGGGAGAGGAGTTTGGATTGGTCTGCCATGTAGCACGCTTCTGTCTATAACGTGAGCTGTTCAGTATGTGTTGACAGTCCTTTCTACCGCACCATTTTGGAAAGCTATAACGTTAGCCATCGAGAACTACAAAAGTTGCTACTTTTCTCAACAACATTGATGCCCTGAATTTAGCAGGCGCTATCAACAGATCAATAGGAAAAAGTGATGGGCTACTTTCTGCACACGCCACGGTCAGTGTGAACCGGAGTGACATGACACAAAGCTGGCCAAACAAGACGTAGCTACAAACAAAACAGAGTTAAATGGTTCCAGTCTGCCGTGAAGCGTTCATCCATGTATACGGGTAAGAGTCTAGCTACATTTTCCAGATATGTTTCTAATTTAGTCAGAAAGTAATTTTTATTGCAAGTTAAAGCATACTGTTAGTTAGCTAGCAAACGTTAACTTGATGGCTCACTAGCTAACGTTACGTGTATGATCTGTGTAGTAATATTATTCAAATCACTAATCCACTTGCATTGCTAGTTATAGCCTAATGTTAGCTAGTTAACATTTAACCTGACACGCCAACACACACATACGCTGATTCTCTGTTTATTATCTATCCTGATTGCCTAGTCACTTTTATCCCTACCTACATGTACATACAGTGTCTTCAGAAAGTATTCATTCCCCTTGACTTATTCCACATTTTGTTGTGTTACAGTCAATTCAAAATGGATTAAATATATTTGTTTTTCTGCATCCATCTACACACAATACCCCATAATGAAAAAGAGAAAACATGTTTTTATAAATAATGAACACATTTATTGAAAATGATTGACAGAAATATCTCATTTACATAAGTATTCACACCCGTGTCAATACTTTGTAGGAGCACCTTTGGCAGAGTCTTTCTAGGTAAGTCTCTAAGTGCTTTCCACACCTGGATTGTACAATATTTGCACATTAATCTTCTTCAAATTCTTCAAGCTCTGTCAAGTTGTTTGTTGATCATCGCTAGACAGCCATTTTCAAGTCTTGCCATATATTTTCAAGCCGATTTAAGTCAAAACTGTAACTAGGCCACTCAGGAACATTCAATGTCATCTTGGTAAGCAACTCCAGTGTATGAAAGGTGAATTTATCTCCCAGTGTCTGTTGGAAAGAAGACTGAAGCAGGTTTTCCTCTAGGATTTTGCCTGTGCTTAGCTCCATTCCATTTCTTTTTATCCCAAAAAACTCCATAGTCCTTGCCGATGACAAGCATACCCATAACATGATGCAGCCACCATGCTTGAAAATAGTGTGGTTGTGGTGGATTTTCCCCAAACGTAACGCTGTGTATTCAGGACATATAGTGAGGGAAAAAAGTATTTGAACCCCTGCTGATTTTGTACGTTTGCCCACTGACAAAGAAATGATCAGTCTATAATTTTAATGGTAGGTTTATTTGAACAGTGAGACAGAATAACAAACAAAAAAATCCAGAAAAACGCATGTCAAAAATGTTATAAATTGATTTGCATTTTAAATTAGGGAAATAAGTATTTCACCCCTCTGCAACACATGACTTAGTAGTTGGTGGCAAAACCCTTGTTGGCAATCACAGAGGTCAGATGTTTCTTGTAGTTGGCCACCAGGTTTGCACACATCTCAGGAGGGATTTTGTCCCACTCCTCTTTGCAGATCTTCTCAAAGTCATTAAGGTTTCGAGGCTGACGTTTGGCAACTCGAACCTTCAGCTCCCTCCACAGATTTTCTATGGAATTAAGGTCTGGAGACTGGCTAAGCCACTCCAGGACCTCAATGTGCTTCTTCTTGAGCCACTCCTTTGTTGCCTTGGCCGTGTGTTTTGGGTTATTGTCATGCTGGAATACCCATCCACGACCCATTTTCTATGCCCTGGCTGAGGGAAGGAGGTTCTCACCCAAGATTTGACGGTACATGGCCCCGTCCATCGTCCCTTTGATGCGGTGAAGTTGTCCTGTCCCCTTAACAGAAAAACACCCCCAAAGCATAATGTTTCCACCTCCATGTTTGACGGTGGGGATGGTGTTCTTGGGCTCATAGGCAGCATTCCTCCTCCTCCAAATACGGCGAGTTGAGTTAATGCCAAAGAGCTCCATTTTGGTCTCATCTGACCACAACACTTTCACCCAGTTCTCATCTGAATCATTCAGATGTTCATTGGCAAACTTCAGACGGGCATGTACAGTGGGGAGAACAAGTATTTGATACACTGCCGATTTTGCAGGTTTTCCTACTTACAAAGCATGTAGAGGTCTGTCATTTTTATCATAGGTACACTTCAACTGTGAGAGACGGAATCCAAAAAATCACATTGTATGATTTTTAAGTAATTAATTTGCATTTTATTGCATGACATAAGTATTTGATACATCAGAAAAGCAGAACTTAATGTTTGGTACAGAAACCTTTGTTTGCAATTACAGAGATCATACGTTTCCTGTAGGTCTTGACCAGGTTTGCACACACTGCAGCAGGGATTTTGGCCCACTCCTCCATACAGACCTTCTCCAGATCCTTCAGGTTTCAGGGCTGTCGCTGGGCAATACAGACTTTCAGTTCCCTCCAAAGATTTTCTATTGGGTTCAGGTCTGGAGACTGGCTAGGCCACTCCAGGACCTTGAGATGCTTCTTACGGAGCCACTCCTTAGTTGACCTGGCTGTGTGTTTCGGGTCGTTGTCATGCTGGAAGACCCAGCCACGACCCATCTTCAATGCTCTTACTGAGGGAAGGAGGTTGTTGGCCAAGATCTTGCGATACATGGCCCCATCCATCCTCCCCTCAATACGGTGCAGTCGTCCTGTCCCCTTTGCAGAAAAGCATCCCCAAAGAATGATGTTTCTACCTCCATTCTTCACGGTTGGGATGGTGTTCTTGGGGTTGTACTCATCCTTCTTCTTCCTCCAAACACGGCGAGTGGAGTTCATACCAAAAAGCTCTATTTTTGTCACATCAGACCACATGACCTTCTCCCATTCCTCCTCTGGATCATCCAGATGATCATTGGCAAACTTCAGACGGGCCTGGACATGCGCTGGCTTGAGCAGGGGGACCTTGCGTGCGCTGCAGGATTTTAATCCATGACGGCATAGTGTGTTACTAATGGTTTTCTTTGAGACTGTGGTCCCAGCTCTCTTCAGGTCATTGACCAGGTCCTGCCGTGTAGTTCTGGGCTGATCCCTCACTTTCCTCATGATCATTGATGCCCCACAGTTTATTCCATTTGCGAATAATCGCACCAACTTGTCACCTTCTCACCAAGCTGCTTGGCGATGGTCTTGTAGCCCATTCCAGCCTTGTGTAGGTCTACAATCTTGTCCCTGACATCCTTGGAGAGCTCTTTGGTCTTGGCCATGGTGGAGAGTTTGGAATCTGATTGATTGATTGCTTCTGTGTACAGGTGTCTTTTTATACAGGTAACAAACAGATTAGGAACACTCCATTTAAGAGTGTGCTCCTAATCTCAGCTCGTTACCTGTATATAAGACACCTGGGAGCCAGAAATCTTTCTGATTGAGAGGGGGTCAAATACTTATTTCCCTCATTAAAATGCAAATCAATTTATAACATTTTTGACATACGTTTTTCTGGATTTTTTTGTTGTTATTCTGTCTCTCACTGTTCAAATAAACCTACCATTAAAATTATAGACTGATCATTTCTTTGTCAGTGGGCAAACGTACAAAATCAGCAGGGGATCAAATACTTTTTCCCCCTCACTGTAAAGTTAATTTCTTTGCCACATTTTTTGCAGTTTTACTTTAGTGCCTTATTGCAAACAGGATGAATGTTTGAGTAAAAACATTCTGTACATGCTTCCTTCTTTTCACGCTGTAATTTAGGTTAGTATTGTGGAGTACCTACAATGTTGTTGATCCATCCTCAGTTCTCCCATCACAACAATTAAACGAACTGTTTTAAAGTCATCATTGGCCTCATGGTGAAATCCCTGAGCGGTTTCTTTCCTCTCCAGCGACGGAGTTAGGAAGGATGCCTGTGTTTTTAGTGACTGGGTGTATTGATACACCATCCAAAGTGTAATTAATAACCATGCTCAAAGGGATATTCAATGTCTGCTTGTTTTAATAATCTACCAATAGATGCCCTTATTTGAGAGGCATTGGAAAACCTCCCTTGTCTGTGGTTGAATCTGTGTTTGAAATTCACTGCTCGACTGAGGGACCTTACAGATAATTGTATTCGTGGGGTACAGAGATGAGGTAGTCATTCGAAATCATGTTAAACACCATTATTGCACACAGAGTGAGTCCATGCAACTTATTATGTGACTTGTTCAGCAATTCTTACTCCTGAACTTATTTGCCAAAACAAAGGGATTGAATTCTTATTAACTCTATAGACATTTCAGCTAATCATTTTTTACATTTGTCAAAAACATAATTCCAGTTTAACATTATGGGGGATTTATTGTGTGTAGGCCAGTGACACAACATCTCTATTTAATCCATTTTAAATTTAGGCTAACACAACAAATTGGGGAAAAAGTAAAAGGATGTGAATACTTTCTGAAGGCACTGTACCTCACACATACTACACTGACACTGCAACACACACATACACACTCTTCACATATGCCGTTTCTACTCTGTTTATTATCTATCCTGATTGCCTAGTCACTTTTACCCCTACTTACATGTACATATTACCTCAACTACCTCGTACCCCTGCACATTGACTCGGTACCGGTGCTCCTTGCATATAGCCTCGTTATTGTTATTTTATTGTGTTACCATTTATTTTGCTAATTTTTCTTACTTAACTCTGCACTGTTGGGAAAGGGCTCGTAAGTATTTCACGGTAAAGTCTACACCTGTTGTATTCGGCGCATGTGACAAATAACATTTGATAGTTTGATTAATTTATGTATTCATTCGGGTTCACAGTGTGGACTGAACAGAGGTCACCGTATTTGCACATTGTTATATTAGCATAACACTGCTTCTACAGTATTATGTGAAGTATGCTTTATTCTACATAGAACTGTTCCACTTGAGTTATCAAAACACTTAGTTTAGAATATCTACATTAGTCAGCAATTGCACTTGTCTCAAATGACTCTTTAGGCCACTGACCGATGCAAAGCTTCCTCCTGTGTGGTATGAGAAGAGTGCCATCCTCTTGCATCTCACATCTACTTGTAGTTATTGAACTCTGGCTGCTGGACCCATGGGTTGAGGCAAACTCTGTCATATCAATCAATCAATCAAATTGTATTTATAAAGCCCTTTTTACAGCAGCAGATGTCACAAAGTGCTGTACAGAAACACAGCCTAAAACCCCAAACAGCAAGAAATGCAGATGTAGAAGCACGGTGGCTAGGAAAAACTCCCTAGAAAGGCAGAAACCTAGGAAGAAACCTAGAGAGGAACCAGGCTCTGAGGGGTGACCAGTCCCCTTCTGGCTGTGCCGGGTGGAGATTATAACAGTACCTGGCCATTTAGCCAGATTTTTCTCCAAGATGTTTAAATGTTCATAGATGACCAGCAGGGTCAAATAATAATCACAGTGGTTGTAGAGGTTGCAACAGGTCAGTACATCAGGAGTAAATGTCACTTGGCTTTTCATAGCCGGGCATTTAGAGGTTGAAATAGCAGGTGCGGTAGAGAGAGAGAGTTGGAGTGTCATTACATTTTACATTTTAGTCATTTAGCAGACGCTCTTATCCAGCGCGACTTACAGGAGAAATTAGGGTTAAGTGCACTCCAACCCTCCTGCCACCTGACTGCACATGTCCATAGCCTGTAATACATTACATAGATGGAAGGGACTTCATCACCCACTGGACACTTGAAGACAGAACCTCACCCAGAGAGCTGTGCATGTCAGTGTGTGGTTAGACAGCCAAATCCTTAGAGTCGGCCAACTAGACTAATAGAATGCCATTTTAGTTCTGGTTAGACAGTGTGTGCTCTAAACACACACACACAACGTATTTTTATTTGCTAGGTAAGTGTAGGCATACGGTCTTTATAAGCACATTAATATGATAGTTACAGCATAAAATGTGTCTTTGTACCACAAACACACTGATTTTTTGTTGATAAATGTATCTACACTCAAGCTGGGCGATGTTTGTGCAATGTCCACATGTAGCCTACATCTGTTGTAGGGATATTAGTAGTTCTGGGGTTTTTTCCCCGGGAAATAGCGGACATAACGAGAGACGAGACAAAACTAGCAAGTTATAAAATATTGTGTTGTAGGACAGCTGAGCTGACTCAAGACCGGGCATTCAACTCACAGTTGACACCGTTTCCACGGTAACATGTATTTACATGACGTGATGAAACGTTGAAACTTGCAAGCTACTTTCATAGCAAGGCGTTGTAGAACAAGTGTCTTACGAAACACATTCCAGACACTGGCTCTTGCCATAACTGATTTGACAGAGAAATATCAGCTAGATAAGATGGCCAGCTACACCAAGCTATGCTAGCTAGCTGCTGTCAGCTTGGCTAAACACAAAGTCAGTGCAGGCTTTTTAGCTGAATTAGCTGACCATCTTGAGATGACGAGTCAGTCAGGAGGGAAGAAGTCATCAACTTCAAAACTTCGTTATCTCCATAGCAAAGCTATTTAGCTTACCTCATTGTACTCACTACTGTCCTTATTCGTTATGATTAAATGACAAAGACACACCCACATCAAACCACGCACCCAAAACAACTCGTTCCCCTGTAGTCATGGCCGCAAGCATTTCTTAATGAGCAAGGAAAAATCAGCAAGTGCAGTCGCACTTTAACCACACAGGAGCCTGCTACTGGCTGACTGAGCAGGTTGCCATCTGGCTAGGAATAGAGGGGATGCTATTAACATTAGCATCAGCTAAGCAGCACTGGCCTGAGCAATTAACCAACATTTCTGTTATTTTTCCGTTCAGTTATTTGAATTCCATTTCGTTCCGTTTTTTTCTGTGAGTGCAATGCACAGTTTCTCTAGAGATAAATCAGATTCAGCCCGAACTGTGCGATGTAGTAGTTTCCAACAGGCCAATATTCTACGTAGTTTAGCCCACAAAACGTGGTTATTAACTACAATGCACATAATCCATTGCACATCTACTTGTCCAGTCTGTGTGGGGCAGAAACGGAGAGAAGAATGCGCGATCGAGAGGGAGAGAGCAGTTGCTTCGTGAGGTATCTCTACTTGAAAATACATGGTCTAAGGGATTGATAGTTGGTATTCAGCAGTCATAAAAGTATGCCTTATTTACTTTGAAGAACTACTAAAATAGTGATTTTGTCAGACTGCATAGGCAGCAGCTCTAGAGATGAGATGAGATGACTTCAAATAGGCCTAAAAAAATGTAATATACACAAAACTGAAATATTTAAAGTAAAGTGATTATTATGGTTAATAAGTGATAAGCAGTAAATGGGCTGTCACCATCATCATGGGACTTTTATTGTTGTATTCGGTGTTGTTACATCATTCAACCCACATAATGCATAGTGCATTTAATGTCCCAGAAAAAAAATTTGAAACCAAAACCGAACCACCCTCATAAAGCACTAATCGCTCAGCACTAATCTGTTACGAACAGAGTGCACTAAGTTTTGTAGACTTACCCTTTGCCAAATTTGCAAATAATTGTGTTGTTTACAAGGAGTGCAAGGCCGAATTGAGTTACAGCACACGCACACTTCACAGAGAAGGCGTTCCACAACGGAAATATGCAAATACATGCTAGAACGCGACAATAGGATCTCACTAGCTCGTGCTTGGCTCTGCCCACCTCCCTGCTTGTTTTCCACTATGCTTAATTTGCTCCCATTGAAAACGACACAGATGAATCTTGGGTTTGTTATATATATTTTTGCTGGTACCGGACTGACTGAGCAGGTGGCCATGGTGACTGAGCATAGGGATGGGATATTGGGCTGGGACGGGACCCAGAACACCTGTCCCACTGGGGCTAGAGCCGATAGACAGACGGGTGGGCTGGCTGTCCTCGAGGGCCAGGACCCGGGGTCAATAGCTGTGGCTTGGGAATGGGATTGGAAGCTAGCCACTGGCCTGCATCTAGCTAGACAGACAGGTTTGCCCCGTACTTTCCCTCACTGACCGGGTCGGTATGGATCTTCGGGCAGGTGGCAGTGGGTTCGCCTCAAGTACAAAATCTGATCAAATCACATTTTAATTGTCACATGCTTCATAAACAACAGGTGTGAAATAACAGTGAAATGCTTACTTATGGGCCCTTCCAAACAATGCAGAGAGAAATAAACTAAATTATAGAAAAGTAAATAATTAATTAATAATTAATAATAAAAGTAATAATTGATATTGAAAAGAAAAGAGCTTCTGGATATCAGGACAGCGATTACTCACCTCTTACTGGACAAAGATTATTTCTTTAACGAGTCGGGCGCGAAGGATTTACTTCATACACCCGACAAGGCCAAAATCCCCGTCATTCGAAGGAGAAAGAGACAGAGATATCGGGGACGTAGGTCGGGGTGCCTTGTAAGGATCCGGCGGCGAGTGGGTAATCTGCCTCTACCATCAGTCCTATTAGCCAACGTACAATCAATCATTGGATAACACAATAGACGTGCTACGATCACAAATATCCTACCAACGGGATATTAAAAACAGTATTATCTTATGTTTCACAGAGTCATGGCTGAACGATGACATGAATAACATACAGCTGGCGGAGTTTACACTGCATTGGCAAAATAGAACAGCTGCCTCCGGTAAGACAAGGGGTGGCGGTCTGTGTATATTTGTAAACAACGAAATCTAATATTAAGGAAGTCTCTAGGTTTTGCTCGCCTGAGGTAGAGTATCTCATGATAAGCTGTAGACCACTCTATTTACCAAGAAAGTGTTCATCTATATTTTTCGTAGCTGTCTATTTACCACCACAAACCGATGCTGGCACTAAGACCACACTCAATGAGCTGTATAGGGCCATAAGCAAACAGGAAAACGCTCATCCAGAGGCAGCGCTCCTAGTGGCCGGGGATTTCAATGCAGGGAAACTTAAATCCGTTTTACCTAATTTCTACCAGCATGTTAAATGTGCAACTAGAGGAAAAAACTCTAGACCACCTTTACTCCACACACAGAGACGCGTACAAAGTTCTCCCTCGCCCAGCTCTGCAGATTTTGCTGCGAAGAGACAGAATCATTAGA
Organism: Coregonus clupeaformis; assembly: GCF_020615455.1. Classification (NCBI taxonomy): domain Eukaryota; kingdom Metazoa; phylum Chordata; class Actinopteri; order Salmoniformes; family Salmonidae; genus Coregonus; species Coregonus clupeaformis. The sequence continues at coordinate 2,955,294 of NC_059215.1, forward strand.
CTTGGCGCTCCGGTACCGCTTGTCTTGCGGTAGCAAAGAGAACAGTCTATGACTAGGGTGGCTGGAGTCGGACAATTTTTAGGGCCTTCGTCTAACAAGCGGTGATGCAACCAGTCAAGATGCTTTCAATGGTGCAGCTGTAGAACTTAAGGATCTGAGGTCCCATGCCAAATCTTTTCAGCCTCCTGAGGGGGAAGAGGCGTTGTCGTGCCCTCTTCACGACTGTGTTGGTGTGTTTGGACCATGATAGATCTTTAGTGATGTGAACACCAAGGAACGATCAGCTCCTTTGTCTTGCTGACATTGAGGGAGAGGTTGTTGTCCTGACACCACACTTCCAAGTCTCGGACCTCCTTCCCTATAGGCGGTCTCATTGTCGTCTGTGATCAGGCCTACCACCGTCAGCAAACGTAATGGTGGTGTTGAAACCATGCGCGGCCACGCAGTCGTGGGTGAACAGGGAGTACACGAGGGGAACTAAGCACTCACCCCTGAGGGGCCCCTGTGTTGAGGGTCAGCGTGGCGGATGTGTTATTGCCTACCCTCACCACCTGGGGGTGTCCCGTCAAAGTCCAGGACCCAGTTGCAGAAGGTGGTGTTCAGTCCCAGGGTCCTTAGCTTAGTGATGAGCTTGGAGGGCACTATGGTTTTGAACGCTGAGCTGTAGTCAATGAACAGCATTCTCACATAAATGTGGAGAGCAATAGAAATGGCGAAATCTGTGGATCTGTTGGGGCGGCATGAGAATTGGAGTGGGTCCAGGCTGTCTGGGATGATAGTGTTGATGTGAGCCATGACCAGCCTTTCAAAGCATTTCATGGCTACAGATGTGAGTGCTATGGGGCGACAGTCATTTAGACAGGTTACCTTGGCGTTCTTGGGCACATGGACTATGGGGGTCTGCTTGAAACATGTAGGTATTACAGACTGGGTCAGGGAGAATTTGAAAATGTCAGTGAAGACACTTGCCAGCTGGCAGGGAGAATTTGAAAATGTCAGTGAAGACACTTGCCAGCTGGTCAGCGCATGCTCTTGAGTACACGTCCTGGTAATCCACCTGGCCCTGCGGACTTGTGAATGTTAACCTGTTTAAAGGTCTTACTCACATCGGCTAAGGAGAGCGTGATCGCAGTCGATCAGAACAGCTGGTGCTCTCACGCATGGTTCAGTGTTGCTTGCCTCGAAGCGAGCATAGAATGCATTTAGCTCGTCTGGTAGGCTTGCATCACTGGGAAGCTCGCGGCTGGGTTTCCCTTTGTAATCCATGATAGTTTGCAAGCCCTGCCACATTCAAAGAGCGTCAGAGCCAGTGTAGTAGGATTCCATCTTACTCCTGTATTGACGCTTTGCCTGTTTGATGGCGTCGGAGGTCATAGGGAGATTTCTTATAAGCGTCTGGAATAGAGTCCCACTCCTTGAAAGCGGAAGCTCTAGCCTTTAGCTCAGTGCGGATGCTTCCTGTAATCCATGGCTTATGGTTTTTGGTATATGTACGTATGGTCACTGTGGGGACGACGCCGTCAATGCACTTATTAATGAAGCCGGTGACTGATGTGGTAAATTCCTCAATGCCATCAGATGAGTCCCGGAACATATTCCAGTCTGTGTTAGCGAAATAGTCCTATAGTTTAGCATCAGCCTCATCGGACCACTTCCGTGCTGTTTGCGTCACTGGTACTTTCTGTTTGGGTTTTTGCTTGTAATCAGGATAGAGTTATGGTCATATTTGACAAATGGAGAGCTTACAATCACCGGCCATTAGGTGTGCCGCCTCTGGACGAACATTTTCTTGTTTGCTTACGGCCCTATAAAGCTTGTTGAGAGCGGTCTTAGTGCCAGCATTGGTTTGTGGTGGTAAATAGAGAGCTACGAAAAATATAAATGAAAACTCTTGGTAAATAGTATGTTCTACAGATATCATGAGATATTCTAACTCAGGTGAGCAGAACCTAGAGACTTCTTTAATATTAGAGATCGCGCACCAGTTGTTGTTAACAGACACATACCACCCAAGGTAGAGCCTGTGTGTGTTCACTCAACAACTGATAGGGGGCGCCAATTAAGCCCACTATACTCTCAGCGGAAAACCGAGGTGATTTGTTCAGACCACAACTAACCGCTGTCATTAGGTATGAGGAAACGGCTAGGTGGTAAGAGAGGGTGGTCAGGGTTGTGTTCATTAGGCACTTGTCCAATAAGAAGCTCTTGCTTTTGTGGTCCTGAAACAGCTTGCATGAAGCATTGCCATGTAGCGTTAAAAAAAATATGCAGACAGGAAGAAGACATGAGTTCTTCAGCTGCACTGATTGGGCCACCCGGGTCAAGGAACTCGTCCCCGTCTGTTAGTGGCTGACCTACCTGTCGGTCATGATGTTACCGCTGCACTCCGACACCACGATGACTCCTGCCGTGGTGGCCATGATGGCGTGGATGGAGGACACCAGCCTGAGAAAGAGAAGGATAAGAAATGTTTCAAACAAGAAAGTTGAAGTTTCAGGAGAAACTTTCGGTTCACTCCCGTAATTAACAGCTTGTTGCATTAATAATACCAGTTTAAGTAGAATTATGTTAAACAGAAACAGTATTTCCAGGCAATACAGTCAAATGAAAAGCTGTCAACTTTGCCAATGTATGTTAGATTCCGATGAGAGACAAATCATAGGGAGAACAGCATCTTCATACTCTCCGTTTTCTAAAGTAAGGATGTCACTACACAAGTTGCAAATGCAGTATCGTTTTTCTTCAGGGAAATTAAGGATGTAAGCATTTTACCCAGGGTAGCCTACTCCGCATCCTGCCTCACAAGCAATTGTGGCAGGCTAATAGATAGCCCATTTCATCAGTTTGCCGTTCCATTTGGTCTTGGTCTGAAAACTTCTATTAACTATATTACTGAGAGGTGTGATTCACAAATAACAGAATGGAATACTTCGTTTCACCGTAGTTTCACTTCTCCCTTTCATTCGGGGCCTGCCTTCATTGAAAACATTTACACCCCATATCTGTATTGTGCGATGTTGTGCAAACTGTCAGAGATTGGATCACCTTCACAGAAGTTGCAATAACACAGAATTCAGCGTTTTTCACGCAGGAAAGGAAAGAAAAAACAGAAACAATATCTTACTGCATTTTGTCAACTCAGATCTAAAATTCTTCTTATTGTATTTTCTGCTTGGTTTCACTCACAGTTCACTCCAAATCATGAATGTAATTGCACTTCTCCACTAGAATCAGCAAAAATTTAATAATAATTTCAATATAAAACGCAGGTGAAAAGGTTTAAAAACACAGATTTATTTTATGGTCGGCATTTTGAAAATGCATATTTCTGAAAGCTAATGCGACCTCTGCTTTAACCAGGGTTGGGGTTAATAATAATAATAATAATAATAATGAGTCAGTCAATTCAGTCAGGGACAGGGGGACACCTAGTCAATGAATGCATTCAACTGAAATGTGTCTTCCACTGGAATTCAGGAAAGTAAACAAAAATTTGAATTAAATAATTGTAAAAAAAAGAGGCATTTACTTTTCAATGACTTCTCAATAAACTGAAAAGGAGAAGTTATTTATTTCAAACGTTTTTCCAAAATTTTGAAATTATACATTTAAATGAATTACTGAATTGTGTGACCTTAATTCGAATAGACCCCAACCCTGCCTTTTCGACCAAAGCTAAACCAGCAGATCGTTTCTTAGAGGACAACGACTGGACCGGCTACTTTCTAGACTGTCCAAGTGCCCCTCTATTGGAGCAGCTCAATACTAAATCCTTAAAGTGAAGGAAATAAAATGCTAGTACAACATAGCGACATTCAGTTTAGACTCCAGACTAAGTCACATGGAAACATAACGGACATGTTTGATTGACAGGCACTGCAGAGACTTTATATGGATCGCCCATCACAAATCTAACCGCCATTCATTCTGCACAGATTCAGGGACCAAAACACCAAATAATTATATTTCATATGGGCTGCGACCAAAATGTCACCACTATGGGCCCTGGTCAAAAGTAGTACACTAAAGGGAATAGGGTGCTATTTCAGACACAGCCAAGGAGTTCAATATGGACGAAGGGCTTGTTCAACCAGGCACTCAATTTCCCGGCTTAGTTTGACAGATGTTGGCAGCTCTGAAATCACAGAAATCTCATTAATTCACCCTTACCACAGCCACTCGCTATTCACGCCTTTTATGAATCGCTCAATTTCCAAATGATTAAAGGTGATTGTATTTAGCAGTACAGTAGTCTCTCACTCCAGGCTAGGTCAGAGGGAGGGAGAAGGCACACACAGAGCCATTTCCTGTTGAGACCTGCTGCTCCGGAGGCCCGCCCCCTTCTCCACAGGCCTTCGTTACATATTGCAGCTTTATAGGCCTATCATTTCTTTCCCAAGGACAATAAAGTATCTAATCTATCCATCTATCTATTTATTAGTGTTGTCACGATACCAGAATTTTGACTTCAATACCATCACAATACTCGATACCAGAACGATAACAGACAGAAACTCAGCTACTGCTCTGTTCAATCGTTGGGCATCTTTTGAGTTCAATTTCATTACATTATAATTATTTTACGTAAACTTTTTTCAAAAGACAGCCATGTATGCATTAACGAATCAATTATACAATCAATTTGACTTTGTTTTTACCATTCTAACTACACAACAATGGTAATATATACTATTGATAAACTGGGTAAATCAAAATGTAGTTTAGGCCTACCCACAATACACAGGTGAATACATATTCAATGGGAGTGTGTGCACGCATGGAGTTATTGAGCTTGTTTTGGCTAATTTCATGGGGCTACAGAAGACAAACAAACAATCTGTTTCCCTTCTATTTGGGACTTATTTTACTGTACAGATCAAAAACATTTGCAAAGATTAGATTAGACTAGATTATTTTATAAAATTGTGCGCTGTCTCCAACCGTTAATGATGTAATTCGGGAGGCGGCCCGTCTGATCAGTCAGTTCGCTGAGGCAATAGATCGTCTTTGGGAGAGTCATGAGAGAGAATAAGTTCATGAATAAAGTTTTTGGTGGCAATCAGCTTTACAATCAGCATATTTTGTGTTATGGTTAGCATATTATTATAAACAAAGTACTAGGCTAGTGAATTGATGTTAGCTTTAGCTGTCAGCTAGCAAGGAAAGTAAGCTTACAAAGCTGGAAGCTACCGGTATCTTCTTGCATTGTAAAAAGTGTTCTCGCTTGTATGGACATTGTTTTGCGAACAGTAATTAACAGTTTCACCATTTCTACATGCTGCGTTATTCAAGTGTGTTAACTTCTGTGCAGCATGAAGGCGCCCGCATGCGTCCCATCCAAAAAAGTTCAATATACACTGCTCAAAAAAATAAAGGGAACACTTAAACAACACATCCTAGATCTGAATGAATGAAATAATCTTATTAAATACTTTTTTTGTTACCTAGTTGAATGTGCTGACAACAAAATCACACAAAAATGATCAATGGAAATCAAATTGATCAACCCATGGAGGTCTGAATTTGGAGTCACCCTCAAAATTAAAGTGGAAAACCACACTACAGGCTGATCCAACTTTGATGTAATGTCCATAAAACAAGTCAAAATGAGGCTCAGTAGTGTGTGTGGCCTCCACGTGCCTGTATGACCTCCCTACAACGCCTGGGCATGCTCCTGATGAGGTGGCGGATGGTCTCCTGAGGGATCTCCTCCCAGACCTGGACTAAAGCATCCGCCAACTCCTGGACAGTCTGTGGTGCAACGTGGCGTTAGTGGATGGAGCGAGACATGATGTCCCAGATGTGCTCAATTGGATTCAGGTCTGGAGAACGGGCGGGCCAGTCTATAGCATCAATGCCTTCCTCTTGCAGGAACTGCTGACACACTCCAGCCACATGAGGTCTAGCATTGTCTTGCATTAGGAGGAACCCAGGGCCAACCGCACCAGCATATGGTCTCACAATGGGTCTGAGGATCTCATCTCGGTACCTAATGGCAGTCAGGCTACCTCTGGCGAGCACATGGAGGGCTGTGCGGCCCCCCAAAGAAATGCCACCCCACACCATGACTGACCCACCGCCAAACCGGTCATGCTGGAGGATGTTGCAGGCAGCAGAACGTTCTCCACGGCATCTCCAGACTCTGTCACGTCTGTCACATGTGCTCAGTGTGAACCTGCTTTCATCTGTGAAGAGCACAGGGCGCCAGTGGCGAATTTGCCAATCTTGGTGTTCTCTGGCAAATGCCAAACGTCCTGCACGGTGTTGGGCTGTAAGCACAACCCCCACCTGTGGACGTCGGGCCCTCATACCACCCTCATGGAGTCTGTTTCTGACCGTTTGAGCAGACGCATGCACATTTGTGGCCTGCTGGAGGTCATTTTGCAGGGCTCTGGCAGTGCTCCTCCTGCTCCTCCTTGCACAAAGGCGGAGGTAGCGGTCCTGCTGCTGGGTTGTTGCCCTCCTACGGCCTCCTCCACGTCTCCTGATGTACTGGCCGGTCTCCTGGTAGTGCCTCCATGCTCTGGACACTACGCTGACAGACACAGCAAACCTTCTTGCCACAGCTCGCATTGATGTGCCATCCTGGATGAGCTGCTCTACCTGAGCCACTTGTGTGGGTTGTAGACTCCGTTTCATGCTACCACTAGAGTGAAAGCACCGCCAGCATTCAAAAGTGACCAAAACATCAGCCAGGAAGCATAGGAACTGAGAAGTGATCTGTGGTCACCACCTGCAAAACCACTTCTTTTTTGGGGGTGTCTTGCTAATTGCCTATAATTTCCACCTGTTGTCTATTCCATTTGCACAACAGCATGTGAAATGTATTGTCAATCAGTGTTGCTTCCTAAGTGGACAGTTTGATTTCACAGAAGTGTGATTGATTTGGAGTTACATTGTGTTGTTTAAGTGTTCCCTTTATTTTTTTGAGCAGTGTATTATGACGACATTTTGTGACGTTTTTGATCGTTTTGGTTTTAAGCAAGGGCTTTTTAGGCTGTTGGTGCACACAAAATGTTTAACTGAGACAAGCCGAAGTTTGGTAGCCCGACGTCTACGCCCCTCGTCGGTGATTGATCAACAGTAGGGATTCTTCAATGATGTGTTTGTTGTCATTCAACGAGAGACTATTCGTTTTAATGCAATTTTTTTCAATTGAGAAATACTGCACAAAACATCTTTGTTAACGACTAAGACCTCCTCGGCAAAAAGGTAAAAATTAATTACAGATTTCTTGAGTTATAGATTAAATCGTACTATTTTGAGTAAGTGTTCATTACTGGCTACGGCGTCTCAAGAGGGATAAACAGTACCATTGCCACTTTTTTCAAATTTTTCAAGGGAAGGTCTTTTAAAGCTGCAAAATGTATCTTTTTTGGCGACCCGAAAAAATTTACATAGAAATGTGAGTCATAGATCTGTCACTCATTGAGAGCAAGTTTAAGAAGCGGTAGATCTGTTCTGTGTGTGCTCTTTCTATGCTTACTGTTCTTAAATTTTGTTTTTGCGTCATTTACTTTCGGTTTTGTACACCAGCTTAAAACTGAAAATACAATATTTTTGGTTGCTCAAGAGTATACTTGCTTCTAATGTCACAAACTGAAATTTCAGAAACTATTAGAACTTTTGCAACCAGGAAATGGCGGAGCGATTTCTGCATTGTGCATGTCGCCTAGCCGAGTTCTGCTAGGAGCAAACCTAACCTAGTATCTAATCTTGGAATATTCTGTGGCCAATGGTGACTTTTAAACAGCTGGAGTTTAATGGCTGTGATGGGAGAGAACTGAGATCAACTCTATATTTCGTTCAGTATATACAGTGCCTTCGGAAAGTATTCAGACCCCTTGAATTTTTCCACATTTTGTTACGTTACAGCCATATTCTAAAATTGATTAAATATTTTTCCCCCTCATCAATCTACACAAAATACCCCATAATGACAAAGCAAAAACTGGTTTAGAAATTTTAGCAAATGTATACAAAAAAACGGAAATATCACGTTTACATAAGTATTCAGACACTTTACTCAGTACTTTGTTGAAGCACCTTTGGCAGCGATTACAGCCTCGGGTATTCTTCTCTGCGGATCATCTCAAGCTCTGTCAGGTTGGATGGGGAGCGTCGCTGCACAACTATTTTCAGGTCTCTTCAGACATGTTCGATCGGGTTCAAGTCCAGGCTCTGGCTGGGCCACTCAAGGACATTCAGAGACTTGTCCCGAAGCCACTCCTGCGTTGTCTTGGCTGTGTGCTTAGGGTCATTGTCCTATTTGAAGGTGAACCTTCGCCCCAGTCTGAGGTCCTGAGCAGGTTTTCATCAAGGACCTCTCTGACAAGTCTCCCAGTCCCTGCCGCTGAAAAACATCCCCACAGCATGATGCTGCCACCACCATGCTTCACCGTAGGAATGGTGCCAGGTTTCCTCCAGATGTGACGCTTGGCACTCAAGCCAAAGAGCTAAATCTTGGTTTCATCAGACCAGGGAATCTTGTTTCTCATGGTCTGAGAGTCTTTAGGTGCCTTTTACTGAGGAGTGGCTTCCGTCTGGCCACTAGACCATAAAGGCCTAGTTGGTGGAGTGCTGCAGAGATGGTTGTCCTTCTGGAAGGTTCTCCCATCTCCACAGAGGAACTCCAGCACTCTGTCAGAGTGACCATCGGGTTCTTGGTCACCTCCCTGACCAAGGCCCTTCTACGCCGATTGCTCAGTTTGGCCGGGCGGCCAGCTCTAGGAAGAGTCTTGGTGGATCCAAACTTCTTCAATTTAAGAATGATGGAGGCAACTGTGTTCTTGGGGACCTTCAATGATGCAAAAATGTTGTAGTACCCTTCCCCAAATCTGTGCCTCGACACAATCCTGTCTCGGAGCTCCACGGACAATTCCTTCGACCTCATGGCTTGGTTTCTTCTCTGACATGCACTGTCAACTGTGGGACCTTACATTAGACAGGTGTGTCCCTTTCCAAATCATGTCCAATCAATTTAATTTATCCCAGGTGGACTCCTATCAAGTTGTAGAAACAGCTCAAGGATGATCAATGGGAACAGGAAGCACCCGAGCTCAATTTCGAGTCTCATAGCAAAGGGTCTGAATACTTAGGTAAATAATGTATCCTTTTTTGTTTTTAATGTTTGCAAAAATGTCCAAAAACCTGTTTTCGCTTTGTCATTATAGGGTATTGTGTGTAGATTGCTGAGGAAATTGTTTTATTTAATCCATGTTAGAATTAGTCTGTAACGTAACAAAATGTGGAAAAAGTCAAGGGGTCTGAATAATTTCAATTCTCTGGCAACAGCTCTGGTGGACATTCCTGCAGTCAGCATGCCAATTGCACGCTTCCTCAAAACTTGAGACGTCTGTGGTATTGTGTTGTGTGTCAAAACGGCACATTTTAGAGTGGCCTTTTACTGTCCCTCCCTGTTAGTGACCATTTCGCCTTTGCCAAGATAATCCATCCACCTGACAGGTAAACAAATTTGTGCACAGAATTTCAGCGAGATAAGCTTTTTGTGCGCATGTAACATTTCAGGGGAAAAAAATTCAGCTCATGAAACATGGGATCAACACTTTACAACTTGCGTTTATATTTTTGTTCAGATATATATATATATATATATATATATATATATATACAGGTAAAAGTCAGTAAATTAGAATATTTTGAAAAACTTGATTAATTTCAGTAATTGCATTCAAAAGGTGTAACTTGTACATTATATTTATTCATTGCACACAGACTGATGCATTCAAATGTTTATTTCATTTAATTTTGATGATTTGAAGTGGCAACAAATGAAAATCCAAAATTCCGTGTGTCACAAAATTAGAATATTGTGTAAGGGTTACATTTTGAAGACACCTGGTGCCACAAACTAATCAGCTGATTAACTCAAAACACCTGCAAAGGGCTTTAAATGGTCTCTCAGTCCAGTTCTGAAGCCTACACAAACATGGGGAAGACTTCAGATTTGACAGCTGTCCAAAAGGCGACCATCGACACATTGCACAAGGAGGGAAAGACACAAAAGGTTATTGCAGAAGAGGCTGGCTGTTCTCAGAGCTCTGTGTCCAAACACATTAATAGAGAGGCAAAGGGAAGGAAAAACTGTGGTCAGAAAAAGTGTACAAGCGATAGGGATCACCGCGCCCTAGTCAAGATTGTGAAAAAAAACCCATTCAAAAATGTGGGGGAGATTCACAAGGAGTGGACAGCTGCTGGAGTCAGGGCTTCAAGATCCACCACCAAGAGACGCTTGAAAGACATGGGTTTCAACTGCCGCATACCTCGTGTCAAGCCACTGTTGACCAAGAAACAGCGCGAAAAGCGTCTCACCTGGGCTAAGGAAAAAAAGAGCTGGACTGCTGCTGAGTGGTCTAAAGTCATGTTTTCTGACGAAAGCAAATTTTGCATTTCCTTTGGAAATCGAGGTCCCAGAGTCTGGAGGAAGACAGGAGAGGCACAGGATCCACGTTGCCTGAAGTCTAGTGTAAAGTTTCCACCATCAGTGATGGTTTGGGGTGCCATGTCATCTGCTGGTGTCGGTCCACTCTGTTTCCTGAGATCCAGGGTCAACGCAGCCGTCTACCAGCAACTTTTAGAGCACTTCATGCTTCCTGCTGCTGACCTGCTCTATGGAGATGGAGATTTCAGGTTCCAACAGGACTTGGCGCCTGCACACAGCGCAAAATCTACCCGTGCCTGGTTTACGGACCATGGTATTTCTGTTCTAAATTGGCCAGCCAACTCCCCTGACCTTAGCCCCATAGAAAATCTGTGGGGTATTGTGAAAAAGGAAGATGCAGAATGCCAGACCCAACAACGCAGAAGAGTTGAAGGCCACTATCAGAGCAACCTGGGCTCTCATAACACCTGAGCAGTGCCAGAAACTCATCGACTCCATGCCACGCCGCATTAATGCAGTAATTGAGGCAAAAGGAGCTCCAACCAAGTATTGAGTATTGTACATGCTCATATTTTTCATTTTCATACTTTTCAGTTGGCCAACATTTCTAAAAAATCCCTTTTTTGTATTAGCCTTAAGTAATATTCTAATTTTGTGACACACGGAATTTTGGATTTTCATTTGTTGCCACTTCAAATCATCAAAATTAAATGAAATAAACATTTGAATGCATCAGTCTGTGTGCAATGAATAAATATAATGTACAAGTTACACCTTTTGAATGCAATTACTGAAATTAATCAAGTTTTTCAAAATATTCTAATTTACTGACTTTTACCTGATTATATATATATATATATATATATATATATATATATATATATATATATATATACACACACACACTGCTCAGAAAAATAAAGGGAACACTAAAATAACACATCCTAGATCTGAATGAATGAAATAATCTTATTAAATACTTTTTTCTTTACATAGTTGAATGTGCTGACAACAAAATCACACAAAAATTATCAATGGAAATCAAATTTATCAACCCATGGAGGTCTGGATTTGGAGTCACCCTCAAAATGAAAGTGGAAAACCACACTACAGGCTGATCCAACTTTGATGTAATGTCCTTAAAACAAGTAAAAATGAGGCTCAGTAGTGTGTGTGGCCTCCATGTGCCTGTATGACCTCCCTACAACGCCTGGGCATGCTCCTGATGAGGTGGCGGATGGTCTCCTGAGGGATCTCCTCCGAGACCTGGAATAAAGCATCCGCCAACTCCTGGACAGTCTGTGGTGCAACGTGGCGTTGGTGGATGGAGCGAGACATGATGTCCCAGATGTGCTCAATTGGATTCAGGTCTGGGGAACGGGCGGGCCAGTCCATAGCATCAATGCCTTCCTCTTGCAGGAACTGCTGACACTCCAGCCACATGAGGTCTATCATTGTCTTGCATTAGGAGGAACCCAGGGCCAACCGCACCAGCATATGGTCTCACAAGGGGTCTGAGGATCTCATCTCGGTACCTAATGGCAGTCAGGCTACCTCTGGCGAGCACATGGAGGGCTGTGCGGCCCCCCCAAAGAAATGCCACCCCACACCATGACTGACCCACCGCCAAACCGGTCATGCTGGAGGATGTTGCAGGCAGCAGAACGTTCTCCACGGCGTCTCCAGACTCTGTCACGTGCTCAGTGTGAACATGCTTTCATCTGTGAAGAGCACAGGGCACCAGTGGTGAATTTGCCAATCTTGGTGTTCTCTGGCAAATGCCAAATGTCCTGCACGGTGTTGGGCTGTAAGCACAACCCCCACCTGTGGACGTCGGGCCCTCATACCACCCTCATGGAGTCTGTTTCTGACCGTTTAAGCAGACACATGCACATTTGTGGCCTGCTGGAGGTCATTTTGCAGGGCTCTGGCAGTGCTCCTCCTGCTCCTCCTTGCACAAAGGCGGAGGTAGCAGTCCTGCTGCTGGGTTGTTGCCCTCCTACGGCCTCCTCCACGTCTCCTGATGTACTGGCCTGTCTCCTGGTAGCGCCTCCATGCTCTGGACACTATGCTGACAGACACAGCAAACCTTCTTGCCACAGTTCGCATTGATGTGCCATCCTGGATGAGCTGCACTACCTGAGCCACTTGTGTGGGTTGTAGACTCCGTCTCATGCTACCACTAGAGTGAAAGCACCGCCAGCATTCAAAAGTGACCAAAACATCAGCCAGGAAGCATAGGAACTGAGAAGTGGTCTGTGGTCACCACTTGCAAAACCAGTCCTTTATTGGGGGTGTCTTGCTAATTGCCTATAATTTCCACCTGTTGTCCATTCCATTTGCACAACAGCATGTGAAATGTATTGTCAATCAGTGTTGCTTCCTAAGTGGACAGTTTGATTTCACAGAAGTGTAATTGACTTGGAGTTACATTGTGTTGTTTAAGTGTTCCCTTAATTTTTTTGAGCAGTGTATATATATATATTACACACCGACACGCACAATATATACACACAAAAATATGTGGACACCCCATCAAATTAGTGGATTTGGCTATTTCAGCCACACCCATTGCTGTCAGGTGTATACAATCCAGCACACAGCCATGCAATCTCCATAGACAAACATTGGCAGTAGAATGGCCTTACAGTAGAGCTAAGTGACTTTCAACGTGGCACTGTCATAGGATGCCACCTTTCTAACCAGTCAGTTCATCAAATGTTTGCCCTGCTAGAGTAGCCCTGATCAACTGTAAGTGCTGTTATTGTGAAGTGGAAACAGCTAGGAGCAACAATGGTTCAGCCGCGAAGTGGTAGGCCACACAAGCTCACAGAACGGGACAGCCGAGTGCTGAAAGCGGGTAAAATCATCCGTCCTCGGTTGCATCACTCACTACTGAGTTCCAAACTGCCTCTGGAAGCAACGTCAGCATAAGAACTGTTTGTCTAGAGCTTAATGAAATGGGTTTCCATGGCCGAGCAGCCACAAACAAGCCTAAGATCACCATGCGCAATGCCAGGCGTCGGCTGGAGTGGTGTAAAGCTCGCCGCAATTGGACTCTGGAGCAGTGGAAATGCGTTCTCTGGAGTTATGAACCACGCTTTAACATCTGGCAGTCCGACTGACAAATCTGAGTTTGGTAGATGCCAGGAGAACGCTACCTGCCCCAATACATAGTGCCAACTGTAAAGTTTGGTGGATGAGGAATAATGGTCTGGGGCTGTTTTCCATGGCTCGGGCTAGGCCCGAGAGTTCCAGTGAAGGGAAATCTTAAAGCTACAGCATACAATGACATACTAGACTATTCAGTGCTTCCAACTTTGTGGCAACAGTTTGGGGAAGGCCCTTTCCTATTTCAGCATGACAATGCCTCCGTGCACAAAACGAGGTCCATACAGAAATGGTGTGTCGAGATCGGTGTGGAAGAACTTGACTGGCCTGCACAGAGCCCTGACCTCAACCCCATCGCACACCTTTGGGATGAATTGGAACGCCAACTGCGAGCCTAATCGCCCAACATCAGTGCCCGACCTCAATAATGGTTGTGGCTTAAGGAAGCAAATATACACACACATATACATTCATACAACGGGTGGGTCTAATCCTGAATGCTGAACGCTTTCCAGCCGGTGTCTATTCCACAAGTTACCACCGGCTAAATCTATGACGTTAAAATGCCTATTTACTCTGTTCCATCTGACTGCGCAATCCACTGTCTCATCATCCCAGGCAAGTTGTAAACTTGATCTCCACTATAAACAGCATCTAGACATTATCTCACATTTCTAATTGCAAAAGGGTTTTCTAAATGATCAATTAGCCTTTTAAAATGATCAACTTGGATTAACAAACACAACGTGCCATTGGAACACAGGACTGATGGTTGCTGATAATGGGCCTCTGTACACATATGTATTCCATAAAAAATCTGCCGTTTCCAGCTACAATAGCCATTTACAATATTAACAATGTCTACACTGTATTTATTATCAATTTGATGTTATTTTAAAAATGGACAAAAAAAATTGCTTTTCTTTCGAAAACAAGGACATTTCTAAGTAACCCCAAACTTTTGAACGGTAGTGTATGTTTTTTCAAGATGAGAAGAGAATCGTCCAGCCCATTGGGTATCTCACTACACCACCATATGCCATGTCTTGAAATGTGCAGACAGACGGATTAAAAGTAAATGTACATTGTAATATTTCTGAGACAACTTTCTAGCTTTGCCCACAACTTCTGCACTTTATAGCAATCCCAGAAAGCATGGATTATTGAGTCATTATTAGTTTTACACTTAAGATATTAACTTTGTCTCTTGTATAATACATTCAGTACATTAGTTTATACTGGATTAAGCGTACATTTTTGTTAACTGTAATTTCGATGGTTATGCTCCAACTTTCCCTCCATCTTGTGTCAACATCAGTTCTTTATAAACATTGGTTCCAATAGTTTATATTTTTTTTCTAAGAGAACTGCCATTCACATAAGCCTAATAGCATAAATGGGTCAGCTGAGGCAACCAAGCTAAACACCTTCTGGTGCAACGCTGTGACCATGGCTCTCTCAATCACTGTGGAGGGAACAATCCCCAAAACCCCGATCAACACAGTGCTTTTTAAACAAATGTGGAAATGGCCCAAGAGAGTATGATTTTCAATTGGTTGGAGGAGCATAGGGTTTGGAATAACAGAGCTGTGGGTTTGAGAATTAGTTGTTGTATTTGCCCAATTTCAAATATAATTGTATTTGTTACATGCTTCGTAAACACAGTGAAATACTTACTTACAGGCCCTTCCCAACAATGCAGAGAGAAAGAAAATAGAGAAATTGAAAGTAAAACACGTAAAAAGTAATAATAGATACAGTTGAAGTCAGAAGTTTACATATACCTTAGCCAAATTCATTTAAACTCAGTTTCACAATTCCTGACATTTAATCCTAGTAAAAATTCCCTGTCTTAGGTTAGTTAGGATCACCACTTTATTTTAAGAATGTGAAATGTCCGAATAATAGTAGAGAGAATTATTTATTTCAGCTTTTATTTATTTCATCACATTCCCAGTGGGTCAGAAGTTTACATACACTCAATTAGTATTTGGTAGCATTGCCTTTAAATTGTATAACTTGGGTCAATCGTTTCGGGTAGCCTTCCACAAGCTTCCCACAATAAGTTGGGTGAATTTTGGCCCATTCCTCCTGACAGAGCTGGTGTAACCGAGTCAGGTTTGTAGGCCTCCTTGCTCGCACACGCTTTTTCAGTTCTGCCCACAAATGTGCTATAGGATTTGAGGTCAGGGCTTTGTGATGACCACTCCAATACCTTGACTTTGTTGTCCTTAAGCCATTTTGCCACAACTTTGGAAGTATGCTTGAGGTCATTGTCCATTTGGAAGACCCATTTGCGACCAAGCTTTAACTTCCTGACTGATGTCTTGAGATGTTGCTTCAATATACCCACATAATTTTCCTTCCTCAAGATGCCATTATTTTGTGAAGTGCACAAGTCCCTCCTGCAGCAAAGCACCCCCACAGCATGATGCTGCCACCCCCGTGCTTCACGGTTGGGATGGTGTTCGTCGGCTTGCAAGCACCCCCTTTTTCCTCCAAACATAACGATGGTCATTATGGCCAACCAGTTCTATTTTTGTTTAATCAGACCAGAGGACACTTCTCCGAAAGACTCGTTCTGTGCCAGGGACCTCACGATATGATATTATCACGATATTTAGGTGTCGATTCGATACGTATTGCGATTCTCACGATTCTAAACTCAACAAAAAAAGAAACGTCCTCTCACTGTCAACTGCGTTTATTTTCAGCAAACTTAACATGTGTAAGTATTTGTTTGAACATAACAAGATTCAACAACTGAGACATAAACTGAACAAGTTCCACAGACATGTGACTAACAGAAATGGAACAATGTGTCCCTGAACAAAGGGGGGGTCAAAATCAAAAGTAACAGTCAGTATCTGGTGTGGCCACCAGCTGCATTAAGTACTGCAGTGCATCTCCTCCTCATGGACTGCACCAGATTTGCCTGTTCTTGCTGTGAGATGTTACCCCACTCTTCCACCAAGGCACCTGCATGTTCCCGGACATTTCTGGGGGGAATGGCCCTAGCCCTGACCCTCCGATCCAACAGGTTCCAGATGTGCTCAATGGGATTGAGATCCGGGCTCTTCGCTGGCCATGGCAGAACATTGACATTCCTGTCTTGCAGGAAATCACGCACAGAACGAGCAGTATGGCTGGTGGCATTGTCATGCTGGAGGGTCATGTCAGGATGAGCCTGCAGGAAGGCTACCACATGAGGGAGGAGGATGTCTTCCCTGTAACGCACAGCGTGGAGATTGCCTGCAATGACAAGCTCAGTCCGATGATGCAGTGACACACCGACCCAGACCATGACGGACCCTCCACCTCCAAATCGATCCCGCTCTAGAGTACAGGCCTCTGTGTAACGCTCATTCCTTCGACGATAAACGCGAATCCGACCATCACCCCTGGTGAGACAAAACCGCGACTCGTCAGTGAAGAGCACTTTTTGCCAGTCCTGTCTGGTCCAGCGACGGTGGGTTTGTGCCCATAGGCGACGTTGTTGCCCGTAGTGTCTGGTGAGGACCTGCCTTACAACAGGCCTAGAAGCCCCAGTCCAGCCTCTCTCAGCCTATTGCGGACAGTCTGAGCACTGATGGAGGGATTGTGCGTTCCTGGTGTAACTCGGGCAGTTGTTGTTGCCATCCTGTACCTGTCTCGCAGGTGTGATGTTCGTATGTACCGATCCTGTGCAGGTGTTGTTACATGTGGTCTGCCACTGCGAGGACGATCATCTGTCCGTCCTGTCTCCCTGTAGCACTGTCTTAAGCGTCTCATAGTACGGACATTGCAATTTATTGGCCCTGTGTAGCTCAGTTGGTAGAGCATGGCGCTTGCAACGCCAGGGTTGTGGGTTCGATTCCCACGGGGGGCCAGTATGATTTTTTTTTTTTTACAAAAATGTATGCACTCACTAACTGTAAGTCGCTCTGGATAAGAGCGTCTGCTAAATGACTAAATGTAAATAAGCTGCCTCCAACGTCGTTTTAGAGAATTTGGCAGTATGTCCAACCGGCCTCAAAACCACAGACCACAAGTAACCACGCCAGCCCAGGACCTCCACATCAGGCTTCTTCACCTGCGGGATCATCTGAGGAGTATTTCTGTAATAAAGCCCTTTTGTGGGGAAAAACTCATTCTGATTTGCTGAGCCTGGCTCCCCAGTGGGTGAGCCTGGCTGCCAAGTGGGTGGGCATATGCCCTCCCAGGCCTACCCATGGCGCACCCATTCCCAGTCATGTGAAATCCATAGATTAGGGCCTAATACATTTATTTCAATTGACTGATTTCCTTGTATGAACTGTAACTCAGTAAAATATTTTGTTGCATGTTGTGTTTATATTTTTGTTCAGTGTATATGTCTGCTGTAGAGAGACAAGAGAGAGTAACAAGGTTGGTTATGCTTCCACTTGCACTACATAAATGTATTTAAATGTTTATGTATTTCTATTGGTTAATTGAATTTACATATCAATAAGGTGTTATGCCATTGGTCTTGCTTGCAGATAGGGTGTAATAGATGTAGCATGTTTCCATGCTACATCTGTCCTCCACTGTTAATGTTCTTTGTCTATTTTCAGGTATTTGCACCTATTGTATGTTATACTATTTTTGTAATTGTTATCTTTGATTACAAAAGCCCAGTGTGATAATTATATGCAAGCAAATAAATACCAATCAACTGGGATCGCTGGCTGAGCATTCCTTTCTTTAAAAAACACAACGCAAGAGTTAAGAAGTATGATCACATGGAGGACAGCGATTTTAACGCGCTATGCGCTTCAGCACTCCCGTTCTGTGAGCTTGTGCAGCCTACCACTTCTTGCTGAGCCATTGTTGCTCTTAGACGTTTACACTTCACAATAACTGCACTTACAGTTGACCGGGCAGCTCTAGCAGGGCAGAAATTTGACGAATTGACTTGTTGGAAAGGTGGCATCCTATGACCGTGCCACGTTGAAAGTCACTGGGCTCTTCAGTAAGGCCATTCGACTGCCAATGATTGCATGGCTGTGTGCTCGATTTTATACACCTGTCAGCAACGGGTGTGGCTGAAATAGACGAATCCAATAATTTGAAGGGGTGTCCACATACTTTTGTATATATAGTGTATGTGGCACGAGATAGGGTCTTGTCTTATCTTGTTATAGAACCTGTAAAAAAAATGTCACTGCCTGAAATACCGCCAGAGGTAGAAAAGCTCGAGCAGAACACACTGCAGCTTATCCAAACGCGCACTGACCCACTGGCACTTTAACAGGCAGGTAAAATAAATACAACACATACAGTAGCAGGCCAAGAGATCGTAAAACAAACGTATAAAGTTATTAATTAACTATTAATTACGTTGCTGATGGGCATTCAACGTGATCGTTGTCTTTTTTTGTAACCTAGCCTATAGCCTACGTTATTGCAGCCAGATAATGCCCGATAGCTTCTCCCGCTATCGGGCTATGTGACATTAGCAAACTGGTGAGGCATTCAAGGCTGACTTGACCGGGATACGGAGCTAGCTAGTTAGCAATGTATCCTCCCGAGGCATCAACACATGCATCTAAGAAATGCATTTTCTGTTAGATGAACATTAGCGAATTAATAGGAGCGTGATTAAGGCCAAGCGATCCGCTCAGTATACTGTAGTTCAGCACTTTACATTGCATAACTCAGTAGCCACCACAGCGCTCGAGTTTGAAGGGGGATTATCAATTAGCTAGAGAGAGTGACAGGGTTCAAAGTGAGCATCTAACTGACCCCTGCGCGTGTGATCGTTTCATTAAGACCAAGATGCAGCAATATTCCCATGGTGTTACTATGTTGTAATTCACTGGGCTAGCCACCGTTATAATAGCGACTGTGGCTAATTCGGTTAAAACCCATGCCAAGTTCGAGACTCAGCTATTTATTTTATCAATTTGCATGGCCGTGCTAGCTAGCATAGCCTCTTAGGGCCAGTTACTGCTTGACCAGCTATGTCCAGGATTAAACATTTACCATGTGAATAAAATAAAATAAGAATTACCTCTCGCTGACCAGTACAACGTCGGCATCGGTCCACTGTTTGAAAATGGACGGGAGTACCCTCCGAAAGATGAAGAAGAGACCGGGAAAAATTACGACGCCGCAAGCCAGTATTTGCAACATCCTTGCGTTGCGCTTCTCCCGATATCGACCTATCTATTATTACTATTATTATTATTATTATTATCTGGGTCGAGGGCTGCAAGATGTATTTTACACACCGCGCTTTACACCGGCGACTGGGATTCGCCGTGTTTGCTAGACAGCATTAGTGCTCACGCCACAAGATCCAGTCACTTGGTGACCGCTGCGTTTTTTCCCTTGCCTCAGCAACACCACACTGTACACAAAACTAGCTAGCGGAGAAGGTAACCGGTGATTGATTGGTCTTCACTCCTGGCGCAAAGCCGGTAACGTTCGACAGCACGTTAACTACATGCCGCGGAATACAATTTAATAACGAGGTTTGAGAATATTCTACCAGAAAAAAAAAAACGGGCCAAAAATGAATACATATGTGAATTAAAACGAGGCAAGGTTCGACCTACGCTTCGGTTTCTCCGAGTTGGGGTACCTCGCTATGCTAACCACTCGACAAGCGCTCTTATCAAATATTTGTATAACTTAAACAAGATAGACCACAACCTGTCGTTTCAAATGGCCACAAATGAGTCATAGTGGGCCCGAACAAGCAAGGAGGTGGGCAGAGCCAAGCACGAGCTAGCGAGATCCTATTGGCGTATTTTAGCATAAATTTGCATATTTCCGTGTGCAATAACTCAATTCGCCTTTGCACTTCTAAACAAAACATTTAGAAACTTTAGCAAAGGGTAAAGTCTAGAAAACTTAGTCCACTCTGTTCGTAACATATTATAGTTTTGGGAACAGAAAACTGTATTGAGAACAAAGGTTTCATCAATGATAAAATGTGCAATGTCGGCCAAAATCCTTCTCGTTCAATGTTCTCCCACTGCCGGCCACTGGGCTTCCCCTCACTAACATATTTGGTAGTGAGTGGGAACTCCAAGCGGATGCTTCACATTTATACATCCGGTGAAATATCTGTCTCATTGTTCCATCTGTGCTCTTATTCCTAATGGTGCAGAGACCCTATAAACACTGTGGACAAGGCGCATTCCGCAAGACAGCGCCATCTAGGCAGCAGCGGACCTGTGCTGCCCATACAGCCATATTTTTTCATTTCACACAGGATTTCAATTAGGGTTAAGTGCCTTGCTCAAGGGCACATCGACAGATTTTTCACCTAGTCGACTCGGGGATTAGAACCAGCGACCTCTTAACCACTCTTAACCACTAAACTACCTGCCGCCCCTCTAATTATCTGTTTTAGAAGCCTACTCTTACTGTACACTGAATTAGGGTATGCATTGTTGCAAAAACACACTATTCATATATCACAAAACGGAATTAGAAAATAAAAATATTCACATGCTCCCTTCTTTTTATGTATTTTCAGAATATTTATTGATGTAATGTGCACAATATTTCTAATCACATTTGAGACTGTATAAAACATGATATATGTATCAAAAGAGCTTTGTCAATATTAATACTTGCTCACCTTCCTGCATGCGATGAGGGGCAGTAGTGAGTGAAGGTTTGCATGCCGAGGGGGTGGGGTATGGTGGGGTGGGGAGAGGAGAGGAGAGGGCAGGGTGGCGTTAGTGGTGCTCCGGCTGTGGAGCTCACTGAGTGGTGAAGGGCTCATGGTGTGAGGGCTTAGTGACCCACAGGTCACCCAGTGCTGCTGAGTCCACACAGGATCCCCTTTGTTTGCCAGTCTGCAATGCTTGGCATGTCACAGGCCCTAATCCTGCCCCTGCCCCACTCGCTCCACAGGCCAGCATCGCCCACTTATCCCTACTGAGTTCACACACACACACACACACACACACACACACACACACACACACACACACACACACACACACACACACACACACACACACACACACACACACACACACACACACACACACACACACACACACAAACAAACAAACAGGCATACACACACACACATATGAGGGAGGGGGATATCCTGTTGGTGTTACTGCTCTCTCTGTCTCTCTCTCTCTCTCTCTCTCTCTCTCTCTCTCTCTCTCTCTCTCTCTCTCTCTCTCTCTCTCTCTCTCTCTCTCTCTCTCTCTCTCTCTCTCTCTCTCTCTCTCTCTCTCTCTCTCTCTCTCAATTCAATTCAATTTCAATTTAAGGGCTTTATTGGAATGGGAAACGTGTGTTAACATTGCCAAAGCAAGTGAAGTAGATAGTAAACAAAAGTGAAATAAACAATAAATATTAACATAAACATTACACTCAGAAGTTTCAAAAGAATAAAGACATTTCAAATGTCATATTATGTATATATACAGTGTTGTAACAATGTGCAAATAGTTAAAGTACAAATGGGAAAATAAATAAACATAAATATGGGTTGTATTTACAATGGTGTTTGTTCTTCACTGGTTGCCCTTTTTTTTGTGGCAACAGGTCACAAATATTGCAGCTGTGATGCCACACTGTGGTTTTTCACCCAGTAGATAAGGGAGTTTATCAAAATTGGGTTTGTTTTCGAATTCTTTGTGGATCGCTGTAATCTGAGGGAAATATGTGTCTCTAATATGGTCATACATTTGACAGGAGGTTAGGAAGTGCAGCTCAATTTCCACCTCATTTTGTGGGCAGTGTGCACATAGCCTGTCTTCTCTTGAGAGCCAGGTCTGCCTACGGTGGCCTTTCTCAATAGCAAGGCTATGCTCACTGTGTCTGTACATAGTCAAAGCTTTCCTTAAGTTTGCGTCAGTCACAGTGATCAGGTATTCTGCCACTGTGTACTCTCTGTTTAGGGCCAAATAGCATTCTAGTTTGCTCTGTTTTTTTGTTTGTTCTTTCCAATGTGTCAAGTAATTCTCTTTTTGTTTTCTCATGATTTGGTTGGGTCTAATTGTGTTGTTGTTGTTGTTGTCCTGGGGCTGTGTGGGGTCTGTTTGTGTTTGTGAACAGAGCCCCAGGACAAGCTTACTTAGGG
This sequence comes from Coregonus clupeaformis, assembly GCF_020615455.1. NCBI lineage: Eukaryota > Metazoa > Chordata > Actinopteri > Salmoniformes > Salmonidae > Coregonus > Coregonus clupeaformis. Next base: position 2,977,868 of record NC_059215.1, read on the forward strand.
GACTCTTCTCCAAGTTCATCTCTCTGTACGTGATGGCTTTGTTATGGAAGATTTGGGAATCGCTTCCTTTTAAGTGGTTATAGAATTTAACGGCTCTTTTCTGGATTTTGATAATCTCTCTCTCTCTCTCTCTCTCTCTCTCTCTCGCTCTCTCTCTCTCTCTCTCTCAATTCAATTCAATTTAATTTCAATTTAAGGGGCCTTATTGGCATGGGAAACATGTCAAGCAAGTCAAATAGATAATAAACAAAAGTGAAATAAACAATAAAAAATGAACAGTTAACATTACACTCACAAAAGTTCCAAAATAATAAATGTATTATGTATATATACAGTGTTGTAACAATGTGCAAATAGTTAAAGTACAAAAGGGAAAATAAATAAACATAAATATGTGTTGTATTAACAATGGTGTTTTTTCTTCACTGGTTGCCCTTTTCTTGTGGCAACAGGTCACACATCTTGCTGCTGTGATTGCACACTGTGGTATTTCACCCAATAGATATGGGAGATTATCAAAATTAGATTTTTATGTTCCTTGTGATGGCATAGAAGGCCCTTCTTGCCTTGTCTCTCAGATCGTTCACAGCTTTGTGGAAGTTGCCTGTTGTTTAGGCCGAGGTATGTATCGTTTTTTTGTGTGCTCCAGGGCAACGATGTCTAGATCGAATTTGTATTTGTGGTCCTGGCAACTGGACCTTTACTGGAATACCATTATTTTTGTCTTACTGAGATTTACTATCAGGGCCCAGGTCTGACAGAATCTGTGCAGAAGATCTAGGTGCTGCTGTAGGCCCTCCTTGGTGGGCCTACTGAGGGGGAGCCGGGACGAGTCGACGACCTGTGCGAGGGGACGGAAGGACAACCCCACCGCGGTGTACCCTGAACCGACAGTCGGCAGGGCCAAGGGACCGCAAACCCGTGGAGAGATGGCTGGGGAAGGGCCGACCCGCCACCAACGACCCCAGGTAGATGGAGACCAACGGAGGTGTTTTGAGTGTGGCAGCCGGGGGCACATTGCCTGGAATTACCCTGCTCGAGAAGAGTCGAGGCCATCAGCTAGCACCGGAGGCCAGGTGGGTCACGCCGTGAACTATGTCACCTCCTGTTGGGCGCATCATGAATCAACTGCACCCATGGTCCCGGTGAAGGTTGACGGACACGACACGGAAGCGCTATTAGACTCCGGAAGCATGGTTACGCTCGTAACCACGAGCCTGCTGAACCTGGAGACCGAACGGGGTAGGGAGATGTCAATTTCCTGTGTTCACGGTGACACAAAGCGGTATCCCGCCGTATGGACCAACATCGTGACACCACAAGGGAGCTGCCAGATGATGGTGGGTGCAGTACCAGAGCTGCCAGTACCTATCCTAGTGGGACGGGAATGTCCGCTGTTTGCGGCCCTATGGGGGCACGAGTTGAAAAAAAAGATACGAGACGGCCGAAGAAGAGAGCGGGGACGACCCCTCGCCTGTGCGGCCAGGACGGTCCGGAGTCAGAGTCAGAGGGGGAGCCGGAACCCGAACCTCCTGGGGAACCACTGGAGGAGGAGCCCAGCCTTCCCCTTCTCGATTTCGAGGGGCCAGTCGAGACCCCCATTGGGGGCCAACTGAGGGGACAATTTGGGATGGCCCAGTGGGAGGATCCGAATATGAAAGCTGCCGCAGCCCAAGTGATAGTGGTGGATGGACAGCTACTTCCAGGGGTGAGTGACTGGCGATACCCCCATTTCCAAATTAAGAATAACCTTTTGTATCAGGTGTCTCGCTAACAGGGTGAACTTCGAGAGGTATTGTTGCTTCCCCGACGGTACGTAGGAACCGTTCTTCAGCTGGCCCACACCCACCTGTTGGGGGCGCACCTGGGAATGGAGAAGACCCGGGAACGGGTTGCCGCCCGGTTCCACTGGCCCGGGATGAGGAGGGCCGTGGAAGACTACTGTTGCGGCTGCCCGGAGTGTCAACTCACTGCCCCGAAAGCACACTTCCGAAACCCTCTGGTCCACCTGCCGATTATCGGGGTGCCCTTTGAACACATCGCCATGGACATAGTGGGACCCCTGGTAAAGACTGCACAAGGACACAGGTACATCTTGGTAATAGTAGACTATGCCACCCGGTATCCCGAGGCCATTCCCCTACGGGCGGCGGTATCCAAGGGAATCGCCCAGGAGCTGTTCCACCTCTTTAGCCAGGTGGGCATCCCAAACGAGATCCTGACAGACCAAGGTACAGAGTTTATGTCCCGCCTCATGAAAGAGTTGTGTGCCCTCATGCAGATCAAGCAGATCCGGACCTCCGTTTTTCACCCACAGATGGATGGGCTCGTCGAGCGCTTTAACAAAACGCTCAAACAGATGCTGCGGAAGGTCATCGAGCAGGACGGGAAGAACTGGGACCAGCTGCTACCCCACCTAATGTTCTCAATTCGAGAAGTACCCCAATCCTCCACTGGGTTTTCCCCGTTTTAACTCCTCTACGGGAGGAGGCCACGTGGCATACTGGACCTCGCCAAGGAGGTGTGGGAAGCCCAACCGACCCCCTTACGCAGCCATATGGCCAGTCGTGAGGGAACATATGGAGAAGGCCCAACGCGCCCAAGCCCAGGTCTACAATCGGGGAGCCCAGCCCCGAGAATTCCAGGTGGGAGACAGGGTGTTGGTGTTGATCCCCACGGCCGAAAGTAAAGTTCCGGAACCAGCTGTTCCGGACAACTGTGTGATCACGCTCTCTGTAGCCGATGTGAGCAAGATCTTTAAACAGGTCAACATTCACAAGGCCAGACGGATTACCAGGACGTGTACTCCGAGCATGCGCGGACCAACTGGCAAGTGTCTTCACTTACATTTTCAACCTCTCCCTGACAGAGTCTGTAATACCTACATGTTTCAAGCAGACCACCATAGTCCCTGTGCCCAAGAAAGCGAAGGGAACCTGCCATGAAGTAATGCATTTAAAAAAACTAAAAGTAGTGATTTATTTGAAGGTGCTCATACAGTAGGTATGAACAGTGGTGACTGTTAACTCTTTCCGCTTCTTTTAATGTCAGCCATTCTCTATGCATAGATTTATCCTGTACCGGCAGAAAACACACCCACCCCAACAGCACCACCTACAAACCCAGAGGCTACTACTACCGATGTGTCAACATTTGCATCTTCCACTGCTGATACTTACACCTCTACTCCAGTGACCGGCCCCATATCTGACCCCACAGAGGCCACCCCTACGTCCACCCAGGCCAACGAGGGAGCCCCAGAGCCAGTATTGTCAACTGGGCAGATAGCCAGTATCGCTGTTGGCAGCATTGCTGGGGTGGCGGTTATTGGTGAGTGTAAAACAGACACAGACACACACAAGCGGACACACACACACACACCGTATCTATTCATTAACAGAACAGAGGAAGGGGAAACCCAATATTGAATGATGAAAGTGATACCACGCTGGTTTATTGTCCATCATGGTCTCATCCTGTTCCTGTGTAACCAAATTAATTTAAATGCTACTATTCAAATCACTCTATTAGGCGGGAGCAGCAGCCCCAACTGCCAAATCAGAGAACAAAGTAGGCAAACAGATACAAGATGACGTAAAAACTAAATAAAAGTACAAACAAAACAGACGAACAAGGAGACATACATCTGTCAATGAAAATGCCTGCTCCAGGCTACTCTGGCAACTGCAATCTGTTTATTAAGGCAAATTTTTTTGTTTTTGTTTTGAAACAAACAGAACATTTGTATTTGTTATTGGACAAGTCCAAGTAGTCCTCCCTCTTTCAGTCCGTTTTCTTCCATTTGGTTCTTAATTAATTTGACCTGGATGTAGGTACAGTGCATTTGGAAAGTATTCAGACCCCTTGACTTTTTCCACACTTTGTTATGTTACAGCCTTATTCTGAAATGGATTCAATTGTTTACCCCCCCATCAATCTACACACAATGGCCAATAATGACAAAGCAAAAACAGGTCCCCTGACACCACTTTCCATCAATTTGTATAGCAGACCCTCATGCCAAATTGAGTCAAAAGCTTTTTTGAAATCAACAAAGCATGAGAACACTTTGTCTTTGTTTTGTTTTGTTTATTTGTCAATTAGGGTGTGCAGGGTGAATACGTGGTCTGTCGTACGGTAATTTGGTAAAAAGCCAATTTGACATTTGCTAAGTACATTGTTCTCACTGAGGAAATGTACGAGTCTGCTGTTAATGATAATGCAGAGGATTTCCCCAAGGTTGCTGTTGACGCATATCAAACGGTAGTCTCTCTCTCTCTCTCCTCTAGGTGGGAGGGATCTTTGTTGGTCTGAAGTTTAGTGGGAAGCTGGGGGGTTTGGGTAGGGGTTAGTGTTGCCAGACCAGACAGGGCTGGGCTAGGCTGGGTGAGATGATAAGGGGAGATTCTATTGGCCTGAGACCAGTCCAAGACTCAACCTGCTGCACAACCACTGTAGAAAAGAACCAGAACCCTCCCACCTTCCTCTATCTGAAACCACTGCCAAACAACACACTGAGAACCATAATTTACAACTAAACAGGAATGCAGATTGCATTACTATGGGCCAAACTAGGGAATGTTATACTGTGCTCAGTCCAGATAAAATACTACTTCCAACTGCTGATAATATATTTTATGGAGCCATCCCTTGTATCATTTTCTAGGCCTCTCAGTTATTTGCATTGAAAGTAATGTATATGCTTACTGCCGCTAGGGGAGCTGTGACGTCAACGGGGAGTGTTAGTGGGATCGTGAGGCCTTGGATGTTTCTTCTTTAATCTTGGAGAATTCCTGATAGAGACCACTACTAACTTTTCTCCGTCTCATCATTCCACCATGTTAATTCAGGTATGTAATGTGCAAAAGTACAATATCACTTACGAAATATTGAGATAACATGGTTAACTACATAGTCCATGAGTTTAGTGAAGGTAATTTAAGGGAGTTTTAACAGAGTGAAAAACTGGTTGATATTTTCCCCATTATAAGTAATGGAGGTTTGCTAGGTCGCTAATGGTTTACATGTAAGCAAAGCGAACAAGATGGCATCCAAACTTTTTGTACTCTTTCAACAATGTTTTTAGCTCCTATTTGGTTTAAATTATATGAATAAAGGCTCAGTTTACTTCAGATAATACTGTATATGTACATATGCAATGTGACGATAGAATGTGTTGAAAGTGTTTATATTTGTAGGAAAATAGCATTTAACAGTTCACTAGCTTTATGCTAGCCTTGTCGAGAACCAGGCTTCCCTAAACGTGAAGCCTGGGGAAGGCCATGGCACAAAATCTGCTAAAAAGGGTGAGAACCCAGTCTAAATCAGTGACACCTTGGGCCTCCCGAGTGGTGCAGCGGTCTAAGGCACTGCAGTGCTTGAGGTGTCGCTACAGACCCAGGTTCGATCCCAGGCTGTGTCATAGCTGGCCGTAACCGGGAGACCCATGAGGAGGCACACAAAGTGTTTGTGATGAACCGTACTACAGGAACAAACATAACCTTTTGCAAGTAAATCGTCTTCATTGCGACTGACTGGACTACACATTGGCTTTAGAAGAGATAACGGGACCTGTCACGCTGAGTGATGGGTTTTCAAAGCAGTATGTGGCTCCTGTCGCAATCTTCTACTCAAATATAAAATAAGTGCCAATGACATGGAAAGAATCGGCTGTTTTGTGAGGGAAAGAGCAAATTCTAGAGTTAGAACGAAAAGATGTGCCACGGCTGTCTCGACCCCCAGAAGAACCAAAAGAGTGTCTGTTCAGGAAAGCACTGAGAGTCCACCGAGACAAGGCCTATTTCAGGGGACCCAGCCCCAGCGACAGATGACCAGCCACCAGATATAGGAATTAATTCGCTGCAAGCACCGGTTTTTGGTGCATCATTGGCTGTAAGTGATAACAACGAAAGTGATCACCGCAGAGTTAAAGTAAGTGTTCTACCTACGAACAACATAGTTATTGTAGTAACTTGACAAGGAATGCCCACATGCATTTCAATAGTACTTTCCTTCACTTTCAACCTAAGAAATAAGGTGTACAGCCATGTACAAACGGTACAAATACAGCAACACAATACAGTCCACTCAACATGTGGTAGAGTCGCATTATGCAGATCCGACTCTGGGTGATGACATCATTAAAGGGGAAAGATCACGGTCAATGCCAATAATAACCATGCACACATTAATAGTAATCATACTATACTGCAGGTAAGTACCATACATATTCAATGTAATTATTTATATAGTGTCCACACTATAACACTTCTCCCCCCTTCATTTCAATCCCCCTTGTAAGGAAAGAACATAACAAGTTAACCACATCAGTGTTTTCTTTTCTTTTCTTCACAACACTTTAGAACTTCTGCTAGTGTTACTGTAAATGTAAGCAAACAACAAAATGACAGTCCTTATTTATTTTCAACTAGGTCTGCTGTTCCAATCAAACACTAACACCACAAGTCTCTCAGTCTCAACTCTAGAGTTAGTCTTAAAGGAGGCTTGTGACTACACTGTGATCTGCACAGTACTCTTGGTGTGCCACGAGACAGAGGTACGGCGTGTCCCAGTGGAGCTGGGTCTGAGCACACAGTAGCGGGTTGGGTGTTTGTGAGAGAAAGTCCATCACCCTCTGCTGGAACCACTGAATGCCCCTGTTCCTCAGATACTGTTTCCTGTTGGGTTTCAACTTGTATACTACCAACCTCAGCTGTTCTGTCTGAAAACATGGTATTTTCTTTGTCATAGCGCAGGTGGATGTGGTCCTGGTGTCTGCTCATGACTCGACCATCAGTCTCTTCCTCGCGTGGTGGTCATCTCGCTCATTTTTGTTTCTCCTGCTTTCGTTCCACTCGTGCTTTGATGTCCGGATGCAGTAGATCCAGGTGAGCTTTTGGCTTCCTGCCCATCAACATCTCAGCTGGAGCCTGTCCTGTTGTTGTTTGTGGCGTGATGCAGTACTGGAACAAGAACCGAGAGAGCTTAGTTGTGATGGTTCCCCCAGTCATCCTTTTGAGCCCCACTTTCAGTGTCTGTGTGGTTTGAGGCCGGGTGAAACGGACATGGCGAATCCAGTTTCTCATGAATTCTTGGAACAAGTCACAGGTAAAGGTTGTTGCGTTGTCGGACACAAGAGAGTCAGGCAGGCCATGGTTTGCAAACACCTGCCGAAGCTTTTCGATGGTTGTGGTCGCTGTGATGTTGCTCATGATGTGAGCCTCCAGCCACTTGGAGTGTGCATCCACCATGACAAGGAACATGTGGCCCACGAAAGGGCCTGAAAAGTTTATGTACAGACTGGACCATGGGCGGTCAGGCCACTCCCACAGATGATGTGGTGCGGGCGGCGCCATCTTCTGGTTGATCTGGCATGATTTCACTTTGTTGTCTACGTCCTGATCCATGTTAGGCCACCAGATGTAAGATCTGGCTAAACTTTTCTTCCGGGAGGCACCCGGGTGAGCTTCATGGACCTCATCCATGACTTGTGCACGGCCAGGGGGCAGAACAACCACTCTGGACCCCAAGAGTGTGCAGCCATCCTGCACACTCAGCTCAGTTTTGTGCTTTGCATAAGGTCTCAGTCCATCATCCTCTATGACAGGAGGCCAACTCTGCATAAGGAATATTTTCACTTGGGCCAGGATAGGATACCAGTCTGTCCACTGTTTGATCTGTTTGGCATTCACAGGTGAATTTGACAATCTCTCCATTAGGAAAATTGTCTCGGGAGGCACCAAAGTTGTGGCGGGCATCTCTGGTAGCGGGAGACGGCTGAGCCCTTCTGCGTTTACATTGTCCTTCCCTGCTCTGTACACGATAGTGTACTGGTAAGCTGGCAGTGTGAGGGCCCAGCGCTGTATCCTTGCTGAAGCCATGGGAGGAATGCATCTTGATTCACTGAAAAGGCCCTCAGTGGATTGTGGTCAGTGCATATGGTGAAATGACGACCATAGATGACGACCATAGAGGTACTGATGAAAGCGTTTCACAGCAAAGACTATGGCCAGACCTTCCTTGTCTAACTGTGAATAACCCTTCTCAGCACTCGTCAGCGTGCGTGATGCGAATCCAATGGGTTTCTCTGACCCGTCCTCCATCTGATGAGAGAGTACTGCCCCGACGCTATAGGGCGAGGCATCACATGACAGGATGATCTCTTTGTCTTGGTCAAAATGAACCAGCAGTTGTGCTGATTGTAGTAGTGCTTTCACTTCCTTGAAAGCTTTCTCTTGTGCTGGCCCCCACTTCCATTTACAGTCTTTGTGGAGCAGCTGATAAAGTGAAGCCAACACTGTTGACAGCTCAGAGAGGAACTTACCATAGTAGTTCACCATGCCCAGGAACGACCTGAGTTCGGACACGTTCTTGGGGTTTGGAGCATCCTTGATTGCCCTGACTTTGTGCTCCACAGGACATAGACCCTGCGCTGTGATCTTGTGACCTAGGTATGTCACACTCTGTGCTTGGAATGTGCACTTGCTACGCTTCAGGCGCAGTCCTGCCTCAGATAATCTCTTTAACACCTGGTCCAGATGGTGAAGGTGCTCCTTCTCCGTCTCCCCTGTAACCAGGATGTCGTCCAGGTACTCTGGTACATGAGGGATCCCCTACAGCAGATTGTCCATTGTCCTCTGGAAAATGGCTGGACTGGACGGTTCTCCGAAAACCAAGCGGTTGTACCTGAACAAGCCTTTGTGCGTGTTGACTGTGACACACTCTTTTGAGTCCTCATCCAGGAGGAGCTGTTGGTAGGCGTGACTCATGTCAAGCTTTGAGAACGTCTTGCCTCCTGCAAGCATTGCGAACAGGTCCTCCACCCGCGGCAGTGGGTAAGCGTCCAGCTTAGAGGCCCTGTTGATGGTGAGTTTGTAGTCCCCACATATACGCACCATGCCATCACTTTTCAGAATGGGAACGATTGGAGCTGCCCAGCGGGAGAACTGAATGGGAGTAATGATGTTTGTTTCCTGCAGCCGCTCCAACTCATCCTCCACTTTCTTTTTCATGGCGTAAGGCACTGTCCCGGGCATGAAAAAGCAAGGCTCGGCCTGAGGATCCACAAACAGCTTAACTGCAGTGGCCTGCATTGTGCCCAGTTCATCTTTGAAAATCTCAGGGTACTTTTGAATGACATCCTCAGTCACTCATGTATGTTTTATCTCATCTCATCCCAGTTCAGTTGTATTTTGGTGAGCCAGTCACGCCCTAGTAAACTAGGCCCATTCCCTTTCACCACCAGGAGCCGTGCTCTCGCTTCCTGGCTGTTGTATGCAATGTCCACCTCTAGAGCCCCCAGCAATGGTATGGTCTCCCCGGTGTACGTACGCAGTCTGATCCCTGCTGGTGTGAGGGCGGAAGCCTGTTTTGAGCCCCACATTTGTTTGTAGGTCTCGTCACTGATGACAGAGGCAGAGGCCCCCGCATCAACCTCCATCCTCATCTGCTTTTCATCTACCTCCACTGTAGCATAGATAGGCTCTGCGTGCAGCTCACTCACATTAAATATGTTGTAGGAACAATGCTCTTCCTCCTCCTCTGTGCTCTCTAGGTGGTGCGCTGCTGACTGCGGCTTCGTTGCTGACTGTGGCTTCGTTGCTGTGAACTTGCCCTGCCCAGTCTGCCCACCCTCTGGCTTGCTCCTAGGACCCCTGCATTTTTTAGCTAAATGTCCCTTTTTGTTGCGATTGTGACAGACACTATCCTTGAACTTACAGTTGTTTGCATAATGTGTTCCCCCACATCTGAAACATTCCACTGCTTTTCCCCTTTTTCCTGCCGCCTCTTTTGTCACCTGATGCACTGCACAACTTCCGCTGTTGGCCTTTTGAATATTTCTAGCATTACTAGCGGCGATCTCCATCACTTGAAATAGTTCCAATGCTCTCTTGAAAGTCAGTGTGGCTTCCCCCAGCAAACAGCGCTGTAGGCTGTCCTCATTAATGCCACAGACTAATCTGTCACAGAGCATATCCTCTAACATAGCCCCAAACTCACAATGTTTAGAGAGTTCACGTAATTCAGCAACAAAGTTAGCAACAGACTGACCTGTTTTCCGAAAAATGGCGGCTGCTCTCCGTCACTCATTAAGCTAGCTAACTGACTACCTCCACTGTTTCTTAGCTAGATAGCACATCGCCCTGTACATGCTGATCAAGTTTCATCCTCGTCGCCAAAAAGATGTAGTAACTTGACAAGGTAGCCCACACGCATTTCAATATTACTTTCCTTCACTTTCAACCTAAGAAATAAAAGGTTTACAGCCATGTACAAACAGTACAAATACAGCAACACGATACATCCCACTCAACATGTGGTAGAGTCGCATTATAAAGATCCGACTCTGGGTGATGACATCATTAAAGGGGAAAGGTCACGGTCAATGCCAATAATAACCATGCACACATGAATAGTAATCATACTATACTGCAGGTAAGTACAATACATAGTCAATGTAATTATTTACAGTTGTGGTCAAACGTTTTGAGAATTACACAAATATTAATTTTCACAAAGTCTGCTGCCTCAGTTTTTATGATGGCAATTTGCATATGCTCCAGAATGTTATGAAGAGTGATCAGATGAATTGCAATTAATTGCAAAGTCCCTCTTTGCCATGAAAATGAACTTAATCCCAAAAAAACATTTCCACTGCATTTCAGCCCTGCCACAAAAGGACCAGCTGACATCATGTCAGTGATTCTCTCGTTAACACAGGTGAGACTGTTGACGAGGACAAGGCTGGAGATCACTCTGTCATGTTGATTGAGTTAGAATAACAGACTGGAAGCTTTAAAAGGAGGGTGGTGCTTGAAATCATTGTTCTTCCTCTGTTAACCATGGTTACCTGCAAGGAAACACATGCCGTCATCATTGCTTTGCACAAAAAGGGCTTCACAGGCAAGGATAATGCTGCTAGTAAGATTGCACCTAAATCAACCATTTATCGGATCATCAAGAACTTCAAGGAGAGAGGTTCAATTGTTGTGAAGAAGGCTTCAGGGTGCCCAAGAAAGTCCAGCAAGCGCCAGGACCGTCTCCTAAAGTTGATTCAGCTGTGGGATCGGGGCACCAACAGTGCAGAGCTTGCTCAGGAATGGCAGCAGGCAGGTGTGAGTGCATCTGCACGCACAGTGAGGCGAAGACTTTTGGAGGATGGCCTGGTGTCAAGAAGGGCAGCGAGGAAGCCACATCTCTCCAGGAAAAACATCAGGGACAGACTGATATTCTACAAAAGGTACAGGGATTGGACTGCTGAGGACTGGGGTAAAGTTATTTTCTCTGATGAATCTCCTTTCCGATTGTTTGGGGCATCCGTAAAAAAGTTTGTCCGGAGAAGACAAGGTGAGCGCTACCATCAGTCCTGGGTCATGCCAACACTAAAGCATCCTGAGACCATTCATTTGTGGGGTTGCTTCTCAGCCAAGGGAGTGGGCTCACTCACAATTTTGCCTAAGAACACAGCCATGAATAAAGAATGGTGCCAACACATCCTCAGAGAGCAACTTCTCCCAACCATCCAAGAACAGTTTGGTGACGAACAATGCCTTTTCCAGCATGATGGAGTACCTTGCCATAAGGCAAAAGTGATAACTAAGTGGCTCGGGGAACAACACATCGACATTTTGGGTCCATGGCCAGGAAACTCCCCAGACCTTAATCCCATTGAGAATTTGTGGTTAATCCTCAAGAGGCGGGTGGACAAACAAAAACCCCACAAATTCTGACAAACTCCAAGCATTGATTATGCAAGAATGGGCTGCCATCAGCATGCCAGGGCGGATTGCAGAGGTCTTGAAAAAGAAGGGTCAACACTGCAAATAATGACTCATTGCATAAACTTAATGTAATATTCAATAAAAGCCTTTGACACTTATGGGATGCTTGTAATTATACTTCAGTATACCATAGTAACATCTGACAAAAATATCTAAAAACACTGAAGCAGCAAACTTTGTGAAGATCAATACTTGTGTCCTTCTCAAAACGTTTGACCACGACTGTATATAGTGTCCACACTATAACAGTTATATACAGCTAACTTTTGTCAATGCAATAGGCCATGCAGCTACAGGTGAACTTTTGTTTGATTGTTTGTTTCTTTGTTTATTACGGTTAGGCTTATGTTTACGCATTGACTCCAAATTCTTAAGGTTAGGCATTATCTCCGAATGGTTAAGGTAAGGGTTAAGGTTTGGTATAGGCTTAACAAAAATATCAAAAACAACTTTCCATTAATGGATTTGAACATGCAACCTTTGGAATCAGAGGCAGATGCTTACGCCCATCCACAATGCCTTAGCAAAACCGAAACCTACTTGAAGGTAACAGCGCTCACTGTTGCTCCTAGTGGCCGGTTTCCACATCATCTCCCTCACACATGGATGGATGTCTAATATTGACTTCTATCACGGGTGACCTGCTTGTTTACAACTACTTCTGGTACAAAGTCATGGATACTTAGAGGTCCTTTGGAAAGAATTGGTATATGTCTTCAAGGTAATCGGCCCAGAGAAATATCAAAGTATTTGATGCAAGAACTGCGAATACCATGTACGCCTCACAAAATACTTCATCCAACATCAAGGGCCCATGTCCAGTTTGACATTGCACAGAAAGTCAGCAGGACCATTGGAGAGCAGACAGACCTCATGCAGCGATTTGATAAAGACTGTGAGCTGAAGTCAGTCTGGAAAGCACTCAATCTCAAGTAGATCTGAGGACATCAACCATATAGTAAGTGTGCTTCTTAATCAGAAGGCGTTTGCTTTGACCAATGGTAGGTTCTACCCAAGCTTCCAGAACTTGCAAATAAACCTGTTGCACAAATTGGACTATGAGGACCTAGTGTTGTGGATCAGCAACCACAAACGGAACATAATCCGTGAGAATAACAAATTGTCTGCTCGTTTGACACGCAGACAGAGGCACAAACGTTGCCAATTGATTTCAGCTGTAGTGCTGAGACCCTAGAATGGAAATTATCTGAAATGTCACAGAGAAGTAATGTAAGAGCTCTCGAGTGGCGCAGTGGTCTAAGGCACTGCATCTCAGTGCTTGAGGCGTCACTACAGACCCCCTGGTTCGATTCCAGGCTGTATCACAACCGGCCGTCATTGGGAGTCCCATAGGGTGGCGCACAATTGGCCTAGCGTCGTCCGGGTTTGGCCGGTGTAGGCCATCATTGTAAATAAGAATTTGTTCTTAACTGACTTGCCTAGTTAAATAAAGGTTTAAAAAAAAGGAGAGGAAATAAGACATAGTACTGTAACCAATGACAATGTAGACTCACAAAATGTGTATTTACTTTTATAACGTTACATTCTTTGTTGCATTTATTTGTGTAATTATTTTAACTGAAAATATTCTATGTACCTTTTCTTACCATTTACTTGTGTAATTACTTTTATTTACAATGTTATGTACTGTTAACATTCTTCCTGTTGTTGCTGTCTGAAACTTTATATGGGAATGCGTTTTATGGGCTGTGATGTGTACACGATGCAAGAGCAGTAACAACTTCTATAGCCTTTTCACAATTCTCTGGGCCAACACTGGGGGGAAAGCCCACACTTTTTTCAACTTTGAAAGTAGTGTAAAGTTTATAGTAGTATACTTTGTTACTTATTTCATCCAAATAAGCCAACTACAAGTTAATTTACAATAAAGTCATTGATGTTTCCAAATCTAGAATATTGATTAAAGTCAAGTGAAGGAGAAAAGTGAAAGATAAAAAAATGCTCTGGGTGACAGGTCACATCTTGGCCCACAAATCTTTAAGATAAATTATTTATTTACAGTGTGTGTATGGCATACATTCTACTATTCCATACAGCTCAATATTAAAATACAATAATAATATCCTGGTCAACAGAAGTATTTTGAAGTGTTAAGCAGATGAGACAATACCCACAGTATTAATCAACACAGCATGTAAAAGTCCTCATGTATACACAGTCATGTTTGCAAAAGCCCCAAGTTGTCCCAACACTGAATCATCATCATATTCATCATCACTCAAGTGTTCATCATCCCCAGAAACCTCAGTGATGATAGACAGTAGGGCTATTGCATGTCTCATGTCGGTAATGGGCAGAGCAGAAAAAAATGTCCTCAATTCAGAAAAGTAAGGGAATTGTGCTCAGAATGTTGTCGATGATTTTGTCAGGGTTACCCTCATTGGCTGATGCGCAATAAACAGAGACGCTACCATGAACACCTGTGTGCACCATCTCAAGTACAAGGTCATGTCATTTCTCTCTCAGGTATTGTCTATGCTCTTCACTCTTCATTGTTGTCCTGATTGCCTCTCCAAAATCCTTGAAATGCCCTCACATACGTCCTTGCAGTTGCATGAGGTAGCACAATTGTCACAGCAGTCATGTTTGGGTGATATTGGTTGCATGACCTCATCAAAGAGCTGTAACAGTTTCACCCGGCAGCAGCTGGTGCTGTTTGACACATACAGTCTCATCTAATCTGAAATTCCAACTTGCTGTCTTCCATGGTACAGGATAAGTGAATGTGAGCTTGTGCCGTCCCTCCCCGCTCTTCCATGTGCCTGGATGTAGGACTCAAGGTCTTGAGGTGGTCCATAGTTGACTACATGATGGACACCCTTAATTTATTTTATTTAACCTTTATTTAACCAGGTAAGCCAGTTGAGAACAAGTTCTCATTTACAACTGCGACCTGGCCAAGATAAAGCAAAGCAGTGCGATAAAAACAACAACACAGAGTTACATATGGGGTAAACAAAACATAAAGTCAAAAATACAACAGAAAATATATATACAGTGTGTGCGAATGTAGTAAGTTATGGAGGTAAGGCAATAAATAGGCCATAGTGCAAAATAGTTACAATTTCGTATAACACTGGAATGATAGATGTGCAAAAGATGATGTGCAAATAGAGATACTGGGGTGCAAATTAGCAAAATAAATAACAATGTGGGGATGAGGTAGTTGGGTGGGCTAATTTCAGAAAGGCTGTGTACAGGGGCAGTGATCGGTAAGCTGCTCTGACAACTGACGCTTAAAGTTAGTGAGGGAGATAAGAGTCTCCAGCTTCAGAGATTTTTGCAGTTCGTTCCAGTCATTGGCAGCAGAGAACTAGAAGGAATGGCGGCCAAAGGAGGTGTTGGCTTTGGGGATGACCAGTGAGATATACCTGCTGGAGCGCAGACTATGGGTGGGTGTTGCTATGGTGACCAGTGAGCTAAGATAAGACAGGGATTTGCCTAGCAGTGATTTATAGATGACCTGGAGCCAGTGGATTTGGCGACGAATATGTAGTGATGGCCAGCCAACAAGAGTGTACAGGTCACAATGGTGGGTAGTATATGGGGCTATATCTGTTCTTAGTTCTGAATTTTTTGAATGGGGCATGCTTATTTAAGATCGAGAGGAAAGCACTTTTAAAGAACAACCAGGCATCCTCTACTGACGGAATGAGGTCAATATCCATCCAGGATACCCGGGCCAGGTCAATTAGAAAGGCCTGCTCGCTAAAGTGTTTTAGGGAGCGTTTGACAGTGATGAGGGGTGGTCGTTTGATCGCGGACCCATTACGGACGCAGGCAATAAGGCAGTGATCGCTGAGATCCTGGTTGAAGACAACGGAGGTGTATTTAGAGGGTAAATTTGTCAGGATGATATCTATGAGGGTGCCCATATTTACAGATTTAGGGTTGTACCTGGTAGGTTTGTTGATAATTTGTGTGAGATTGAGGGCATCTAGTTTAGATTGTAGGTTGGCCGGGGTGTTAAGCATATCCCAGTTTAGCTCACCAAGCAGTACGAACTCTGAGGATAGATGGGGGGCAATCAGTTCACATATGGTCACTTAAAGTCTACCCCCATTCCCAGTGCTGAAGTAGCCATCACAACTCTGAGATAAGATTACTCATCTTTCAAGGCTGCGATGATGTGCAGTTTTATGTGCTCAGGTGTCTGAGTGGTACATGTCGAAAAAACTGTTTTCCAGTGTGTCCTCCGCTCCTGCTGGATGCACAGATTTCTCCCCAAGGAAATACTGAAAAACCTGGTTATACAACAAAGAACAGTCTTCAATTATCTTACAGTATACTGTATGACAGTCCCTGGGGTCTCAGGCCCCTTTGACTCCAACTCTGTGAGCAACCATGAAAACATCTCTCACCTTCTTCACTGCCAGTCTGATGTTGTCCCTGTCAGGACTTTTCACCACCTCAACACATTGCTGCATGCCCCAGTGCTTCATTATGCTCTTCCTTGTAGCCTTGGAAGCTGTAGCTGTGATGGCTAATACAGGGACTGGAACTGGTAGGCGTGACTGCAGCTCGCCAACCATTCCACACATTTTACATTTACATTTTTAGTCATTTAGCAGACGCTCTTATCCAGAGCGACTTACAGTTAGGGAGTGCATACATTATTCTTTTTTTTGTTATATATATATATTTATTTATTTATTTTTACTGGCCCCCCGTGGGAATCGAACCCACAACCCTGGCGTTGCAAACGCCATGCTCAACCAACTGAGCTACATCCCTGCCGGCCATTCCCTCCCCTATCCTGGACGACGCTGGGCCAATTGTGCGCCGCCCCATGGGTCTCCCGGTCGCGGCCGGCAAAGACTGGATTCGAACCAGGATGTCTAGTGGCACAGCTAACACTGCAATACAGTGCCTTAGACCACTGCGCCACTCGGGAGAAGAAGCAGCCTCCTTCCCCTGTGTCTTCCCCCATTTATAGGAAATGGGATAAAAACATG